>NC_083592.1:30337960-30687960 GCF_027579695.1 Neoarius graeffei
TTACTGCTGCTTATTTAAACACCGTTCTCAGACTCTGACTTTGCCAGAATGTCTCGTTTGCTTCTCTAGCCGTTTCTGTGCCTCTCTTGTGCTTCTCATGGTTTTTCTCTCTAGCGACTTTTTCTGGTTCATGGTTTCTTGCACTAAGGGTCTTTTCTTGTTCATGGTTTTTTGCACCAGCGTTTTTGTCTTTGCCTGTCTCATGTTTTTGTCAAGTTGTTTGTCTCATATTGTCCGGAATATTTTTGCCATTTGTTTTTTGTCCTGTTTACCTTTTTGCCACGCCCTTTCTTCCCTGAATTAAATCATATTATTTATTGTATTACTGTCTGTGTTCTGCTCTTGGATCCTAACTTCACCACACCTCCATCAATCCTAACAGGTTGACCTTTCCGGTGACCTTGACCTTCACCTTGACCCAATTACCCCCAAAATTTAATCAGGTGGACCATTGCCCACCGACCTTGAAAATTTGAAGTCAATTGGTGCAACCGTCTAGACACTAGATTGTTAACAGACAAACAGACACACACAAACAAACAAACAAGGTCATGGTGCCAAAGGAAAGCCCATATGACTTCCTATATATTGATAATGATAAACATCTCTCTATCGCTAACCGTTTTCAAGTTATAATGGAAAATATGCTAATTTTAGCAATGACCTTGACCCCCCCCCCCCCCCCCCCAACGTTTGACCCCCAACCGCTAAGAAAACTATAAGAAATATGCTACATGACGGGGCATCAATGGAAGCAGAATTGAAAGATTAACATTTTGGAATTGGTTTGAAGTAAATATGATGAATGTGAAGGAAGATATTGTGTAAAAAAAAAAAAAAAAGATTTGCGACAGAAGGTTGCCAGCAAGAGTGAAAGGGAGGGGGGGGGGGGGGGGGGGGGGGGAGTGTACAAGACAGTAGTAAGAGCAGCAGTGGTGTATGGTTTGGAGACAGCGGCACTGACAAAAAGACAGGAGGCTGAACTGGAGTAAGTGGAGCTGAAGATGCTGAGATTTTCATTGGCAGTGACAAAGTTGGACAGGATTAGAAACAAGAATATTAGAGGGACAAGACATGTACGATGGCTTGTAGACAAAGTAAGAGAGGCAAGATTGAGATGGTTTGGACACGTAACAGAGGAGAGATCCAGGGTATGTTGGGAAAAGAATGCTGGAGGTGGAGTTGCTGGGTAGAAGGAAAAGAGGAAGGCCAAAGATGAGATTTATGGATGTGGTGAAGGAGGACATGAGGACTGTTTTGTGCTACAGAAAAAGATACAGAGGACAGGAGGAGATGGAGGGACATTATCTGCTGGGGTCTGAAAGAAGAAGAAGAACCTAATAAATATAATTATACTATATAGTTTTATCAGTCGGGGATTAGTATGCCAGGGCCTCCACCTTTGGCTGCCACCCAATCCACAATGCACCAGACCCTTAGGGCACCTCCTGCAGGTGGTGGGTCCACAAGAGAGTGGTTCCATGTTGCTCATTCGAGCTAGGCCTGGCCGGGCTCCACGGACATAGGCCTGGCCACCAGGTGCTCACCGACGAGCCCCTCCCCTAGGCCTGGCTCCAGGGTGGAGCCCCAATATCCCTGGTCTGGGCGAGGGCACTCAGATCCTTGCTGTTTCTCTCATAAGGGTCTTCAGAACCGCTCTTTGTCTGACCTCACATCTAGGACCTGTTTGCTTTGGGAGACTCTACCAAAGGCACATGCCTCCGACAACATAGCTTCTAGAATCACTGAGGCACTCGAACCCTTCCACAAGGAGGTGACGAATCAAAAGGAGTCAGTTGAGGTGGTTTGGGCACCTTGTTAGGATGCCCCCTGGATGCCTCCCAGGGGAGGTTCTCTGGGCATGCCCCACTGGGAGAACACGCTGGAGAGATTACATCTCTCAACTGGTCTGGGAACGTCTCTGTATTCTTCTGGAAGAGCTGGTGGAGATGGCTGGAGAGAGGGAAGTCTGGGCTGCTCTGCTTAGGCTGCTACCCTGCGACCCGGACCCGGATAAGTGGCAGAAAATGGATGGATGGATGTACTACTGTATATAGAATTAGTAACCTAATATCCAGATGCTATTTAACTTTTCTCCAGACTACTTCATGCTGAAGGGTATCAGATATCATCCTGTGTAGTCAATACAGTTGATATCCTTCTCTTCCCCCCCCATGCAGACATAATAATCATCAGCTGTGTATTTAGGGTAATCTGACTCGTTCTGTTTTTTCTGAACAAACCCGCCACATTGTGGCACTGAACAAACAGCAGCGTCTGGTGTGTGTAGCAATAGTATAAAGTAGATCCTGATACTTTGGTGAAGTACCAACATTTGTCTGAGTCTTGTACAGCACACACAGTTAATGCTTTTTGTGTGTTTTCAGAAAGGGTTGATATTTAGAAGAAATGATTTCATGGTCTAATTGAGCTCACTAGACTCACATTATCACACTGGCTGTGTTTGTATGGAAATATATCTGTCAGTCCAATTGAATTTTTTCTGACTGCAGATTTCAAATGAACCATTTTTGGATCTATGGAAGGTGCCATGTGTAAGAACGTGTGCAAAACGTTCACAAACTTAACCAAAATTATCAACAGAATGTGAAGAAATGACAGCTTTGAGGTTATGTCAGAGACATCTGTTTATGGTGTTGCAGAGATGGATACTGAAGCTTGCCTGCTAAGCAGCTAAACCAGCTAGCTCTGAGACAGGACGGAGTGTCCGTCTCATAATACTGTACCACTTTGTTCTTCAAGAGGTGATGGTGAGTCACTGTAGCATCCAGTCTGCCCTCCGTCCAAGCTGAGAGGATGAAGTCATGCACGTGACATCAGCATACACGGAAGTCACTGTGCGGTTCAACCCACCGAGTGGCAGAGTTAGCTTTCAGACACGAATACACAAAAAACACAGAACCACATCTAAAATGGGAAAGAGCTGTTTTGCGATTGACTGTTGTATAAATAAACTGAACAAGAAATCCGAGATCTGTCTTTACAGATTCCAGAAAGTTAAGAGAAAAGATGATTTGTTGCTCCGATTCACAGAACCAACCGGAATCCCAGCACCAAAACGTGGATTAGCAGTTACCTTTTTATGTTGGGTATGTTGGATTTTTGGAGAAGGGAAAAAAAAAAGGGACCCTACCGGGAGAAACGGAGTCACAGTGCCGAATAATGATAGTTGGACAAAATAAAGGTTCTTGTTTTATTTGCTGTGAATTCATGTTTGTCGCACAGAGAAACAGCTAGAGCGGCAGCTACTATTATCTACACCTTAACGATCTTTTGGCTATTGCAAAAGTAGAAAAGACTTTCAATATGTGAATTGTGCATGAATAGTTACTCAAACTTCCACTGGGGAAAAAAAAAAAAAAAAAAGAGTTGACTCCTGATTACTTAGCATATCAGATCACGTGACACTGTTCCACAATTAACACCCAGCATGATTATTTATTTAAAAAATCATTGGTATGTGGTATTAAGTTAACAAAACATAGTTTTTATTTAAAATTTGTTTTACATAGACTTATATTTAGTACAAAATATATTTTATATAAATTTATGGGGGCGGCACGGTGGTGTAGTGGTTAGCGCTGTCGCCTCACAGTAAGAAGGTCTGGGTTCGAGCCCCGTGGCCTCCGAGGGCCTTTCTGTGCGGAGTTTGCATGTTCTCCCCGTGTCCGTGTGGGTTTCCTCCGGGTGCTCCGGTTTCTCCCACAGTCCAAAGACATGCAGGTTAGGTTAACTGGTGACTCTAAATTGACTGTAGGTGTGAATGTGAGTGTGAATGTGAGTGTGAATGGTTGTCTGTGTCTATGTGTCGGCCCTGTGATGACCTGGCGACTTGTCCAGGGTGTACCCCGCCTTTCGCCCGTAGTCAGCTGGGATAGGCTCCAGCTTGCCCGCGACCCTGTAGAACAGGATAAAGCGGCTAGAGATAATGAGATGAGATAAATTTATTGATGTCGGTGTTTACGTAAATGAGGAAGTAATTCTAATGTTTGTAAACAAATAAACTGATAATGTTTGACCTGCGTCAGAAAATCTTTTTGTTCCACTTTCTACTCACTTTCTAAGTATTTTCGTAGATCACATTTTGTTAATCATTCATTGTTGTTTGTATTAATTTCTAGTTTTGTAGTTTACCAGTAAATATCAACAGGCACTTGACATTGTAACCGCATGAAAATCCAGGTCAAAGGTCACATGTCATTCCTCGAACCAAAATATAAAATGTCTACTGATATTGTAATATGTGGTAGATATTTACAACAAACTGCAAAAAAAAAAAATCTGAATGGAATAGAAAAATGGGGCGGCACGGTGGTGTAGTGGTTAGCGCTGTCGCCTCACAGCAAGAAGGTCCGGGTTCGAGCCCCGTGGCCGGCGAGGGCCTTTCTGTGCGGAGTTTGCATGTTCTCCCCGTGTCTGCGTGGGTTTCCTCTGGGTGCTCCGGTTTCCCCCACAGTCCAAAGACATGCAGGTTAGGTTAACTGGTGACTCTAAATTGACCGTAGGTGTGAATGTGAGTGTGAATGGTTGTCTGTGTCTATGTGTCAGCCCTGTGATGATCTGGCGACTTGTCCAGGGTGTACCCCGCCTTTCGCCCATAGTCAGCTGGGATAGGCTCCAGCTCGCCTGCGACCCTGTAGAACAGGATAAAGCGGCTAGAGATAATGAGATGAGATGAGAATAGAAAAATCTGAATATTTCAAGCATGTAATTTTTTTTAATATGCTAGGAATTTAATTCTGCTCTAATTCTATTTATTGCAATGGATGCCAAATACTCTATAAACATTCCATTCTGTTATGAATCAGAAAAAAATAATTATAAATCACAGCACTTTTTTTTTTTTTAAGTACTTCATCTGCTTCAACAAAGTTATACAAAGATCGATCCATAACAGTTGTAAATGTCACTTAATTCCACAGGGTGTCGATAATGGTGGACACCGGTGAAAGTGATTCAAGAAAGCATACCTGATTAAAAAATATATATTTTTTTTTAACTATACAGGGTTAGTCAAAATTATGTTAAAACTTAAAATGGTAGAAACCATTTCCATTAGTGTTAACATAATTTTGACAAACCCCATATTTCTGCATTGTAGGAAAGTTGGATAAAACTACAGTGAAGCTTTTCTAAGACGTGACTCAAACGCGCGTTTAGATACAAAATGGTGACTGTCAAATGAAAGAGTAAGAAACAAAGTAGGTTTCGACAAGGGGATCATGAAATATCGGTCAGTCTGATAAGTAAAAACATGTCCATGGTCTTTCTACCATGCTTACCTGCGATAATAATGTCGGGGTTTTCCTCAAATTGCTGATCGTGCTAAAAAAATTCCATCTCGGTAACGAGCTGCGTCATTAGATGACAAGATCAAAGGGTGAGGGGGGGGTCTTCTGGTTGATTAATTAACTAATAATAACTACTGTAACTGAAACTCATCTTTTGTAAAAAAAAAATTATTGGTTAATCTGAAAAGGTGTCGATAATTATGGACTGTCGATAATTGTAGCTGCCGCTCTAGTGCCATTGGAAAGGGTACGTCCTACTGTTTGTTAATATGCAATACATTGTGAAGTGATGGGGATTTTGTGACTTATTCAACCGAGAAACACGAGTATGAAAATGAGTAAAGAGAGTACTTTGTAGACATTTAATCTGCCTTCAAAACGTGGTTACTTCTGTATATACGAATACTATACAAACGTCACTAGCATCTTTACAAAGCTCCTGTTTTTCTCTGTCTTGTGATGTTTCTCATATTTATGCAGTGACAAGTTCATGAGTCTTTCCCCTGATATTAATTAGTAGTTGTGGGGTTCCTTTTTTTTTTTTTTTGGGATAACTGGTGATTGTAAAGTTAAACTTGCCTGAGTAAAATGTAGTCAAATTGAAGAAAATTTTACTCTACACCAGATATCATTTGGTCCCTCTCGAAAAAAAAGTTACTCTTTTGATACAGCCGTTTCTCCAGAGTCAATTCTCCTCAATTCAGTGTTAAAGGTCCCATGGCATGAAATTTTCACTTTCTGAGGTTTTTTAACGTTAAAATGAGCTCCTCTGACCTTCTTAAGTCACCCCAGTGGCTATAAATTTCATAATGTGTAAACCAAACTATGCCCAACATTTGAGAATGGCGCGTCAAAACGGCGCGTTGATAAGCTCTTCCCTTTACTACGTCAGCAAGGGAGATGATCCCCACGCCCCCCCTCTGGATTCCCACCCACTGTATGGATTGCCCCGCCCAGTTGTAGTGATGAGACCATAGAGGACACAACAACATGGCATCACCTAAGCGAGCGAAACATGGAAATTGCGCTGTACATGGATGTGACAACACAGAAAAGAGTCTGTTTTTACTGCCGACGGGAGAGCCCCTGAAGACGCAGTGGCTTAATTTTATTTACTCCAATAATACGCCGTCGAGTCTACCTAAGACGGTGTATGTTTGTCGGAAGCATTTTCCTGAGGAATGTTTCCACAACTTGGGACAGTACAGGGCAGGTTTTGCACATCAACTGTCACTGAAGCCTGGGTCCGTACCAAGCATCCCTGCCGCATCAGCCACAAACACCGAACAAGTAAGTGTATAACTGGTCGTTTTGCCGTGTTTTAAAATCGGTGCGTTAGCCTAGCAATGGCTACATTAGCTGTGCAGCTAACCGCTTCCTGCAGTTAGCCAGGTAATCTGCGCTACAAAACTAAAGAGCATGCAGCATGCTCTGTTAAACTGAGTTTAGTCTGGAAATTGACTGTAACTTATGAGCTTATGTTTGACTATTGCTCCGCAATGCATGTCTTCTGTTGGATAAGCGCTATGTGGCTGTAGTTGCTGCTTCTATCCTCTTTGGTTATGGAGTGCGTGTTCAAGCGTAGGGTATTATACGTTCGTAAACTACCACTCCGAACACTCTCACTCTCTGTTCTCTGTGTCACGTTGAGTTTACGAAAGGAGTCCGAGGGAGAACGGGGTTTTGTCTTAGCAGCGTGGCTACAGGCGCTGATAGCAGCGAGTATGTGTGCGCGCAGCTTGGTCAAGCCCCTCCCCCTCCCCCCATGGCCCGCCCCCACCCTCTACCCTTCCCCGCCTCCTGCTTCTCATTAGCAAAACGACGCACTGGGAAAAGCGCTGAAATGGGGCTTTCTCCCAGGAGGCTATATTTACGTGCTGAGGGTTCATTTCGAGAAAGGCTGCGGATATAACATCCGGAAGCCTCCACGAGCCCGTTTAAAGCATCAACAAACCACCATGCCATGGGACCTTTAATAGTTTACTCTTTGTGGTGGGATTTGACCCCATTCAGTGTGTCTTGAAATTAAATCTTGTACTATTTTACTCAGTTCAGAGCCATAACCAACTCTGTTACACAATTACTCTGTAATTTTGCTCCGACTCCAAATTTTACTCTCGAAACTCAAAATGGAGCAAAATTAACTATTTTTGAGGAAAATACTTTTAACTACGGAAAAATTGTTCAGTCATTTTTCCTGTGTAGTGGATCAACTAAAAAATAACTTTATGCTATATTCAGTGAGTGATAGTTCTGTGAGATTGGTGGTAGTGCATTTGGGGTGAAGGAGAGGAGCGATTGTGCATCTTCTTGTATCTTACAACACAGCTGGACAGCCCAACTTTGTTGATATACTGCCCCCTATTTGTTTGGAGTGTGGCATATGAATTCAACAGATGGCCAAATCTTACACATTGTACCGGTACCTTTAATTACAGTGTTACCAAAACTTGTGTTCTCTCCTCGAGGAAAACGCGTAGCTAGCATTAGTTCAGCAATATCTTATTGTTAATTCAATCCCCATCTTCCATCTCCTCCTGTTCCTTGAAGTCTTCAGTGATGTCAGTCTTTGGGTGGTGTGTAAAACAAACCTCAAATGTCCCTCATTCAAAATATTACTTGGATGTCCAGTCCAATGGTCAAAAAGAGCAGCCCGGTTTGAACACACAATGGGGTATTAAAGTAAAATAATCAATGGCAGATTGGTATACAGTCTGAAACGACCCAAAATGTTTTATTCTTCTTATAAAATGGCAATTTGGCATTGATTTACTTCTTTTAGTAATTAAAAAGCTTGCTTCTAAGGTCCACAATATGTGACTTCCTGTTCCTGTTACAGCAGCTATAAACAGTTGTTCCTCCATCAGCTTTTTTTTTTTTCCTAGCTCATGACGATTATAAGAAACAATGCAGCTTGTCTTGTTATTGAAAAGCAGGTCCTCTGTCATAAAGACTCTCCTTTGGTGGGGAATGTACTTACTGACCGTTACAAAGCACTGACACTCAAGACTAAGTATATAAGTCTTTTTTTAATCAGTTTATTATTAAGAATAACATTCCTCAATGTAAAATTGCAAAGGATTTGGGAATCATCATCTATGGTACATAATATTATTAAAAGATTCAGAGAATCTGGAGAAATCTCTGTATGCAAGAGACAAGGCTGAAAACTGACATTGGATGCCTGTGATCTTCAGGCCCTCAGGTGACACTGCATTAAAAGCAGACATGTTTCTGTAGTGGAAATCACTGTATGGGCTCAGGAACACTTCAGAAAACCATCGTCTGTGAAAACAGTTCATTACTGCATCCGCAAATGCAAGTTAAAACCAGACATAAACAATATCCAGAAACACCGCCACCTTCTCTGGGCCCGAGCTCTTTTACGATGGACTGAGGCGAAGTGGAAAATTGTCCCGAGGTCTGACGGATCAAAATTAGAAATTCTTTTTTAGAAATCATAGACACCATGTCCTCCAGGCTAAAGAGGAGAGGGACCATCCAGCTTGTTATCAGTGCACAGTTCAAAAGCCAGCATCTGTGATGGTATGAGGGTGCATTAGTGCACATGACATGGGTAGCTTGTACATCTGGGAAGGCATCATTAATGCTGAATGATATATACACGTTTCAGAGCAACATACTGCCATCCAGACAAAATATTTTTCAGCGAAGGCCTTCCTTCTTTCAGCAAGACAATGCCGAACCGCTTTCTGCACATATTAAAACTGCATGGCTCTGTAGTAAAAGAGTCCAGGTGCTAAACTGGCCTGCCTACAGTCCAGATCTGTCTCCCATTTAAAACATTTGGTGCATTATGAAGTGCAAAATGCAACAAAGGAGACCCTGAACTGTTGAGCAACTGAAATTGTATATTGGGCAAGAATGGGACAACATTTCTCTTTCAAAACTACAGCAATTGGTCTCCTCAGTTCCCAAACGTTTACAGAGTGTTGTTAAAAGTAGAGGTGACGAACACAGTGGTAAACACGCCCCTGTCCCAACTTTTCTGAAACGTGTTGCTGACATCAGATTCAAAATGAGCATATATTTTTCAAAAAAACAATTTCTCAGTTTCAACATTTGATGTGTTGTCTTTGTACTATTTTCAATGAAATATAGGGTTTCCATGATTTGCAAATCATCGCATTCTGTTTTTATTTCCAGTTTACACAGCGTCCCAACTTTTTTGGAATTGGGGTTGTAGTTATATAAATTAATGTCACCTTAATTAATTAATTTTTAGGCTGTGAGAGAGCATGGTTACTGAGACAGAACTCAATATACAAACCCTGAAAATGTTTCAAGCAATTCATGTGGTGCCTCCAAGTTGTCCGTTGAATTTCGATCACAACTTCATTTATTCTTGCATGCGATGTGATGTCATTTACCCCTGTCAGTTCATCACAGCTCCTATTTTTGCCTTCTACAATATAATTTATTTAGTGCTGCTGAGCACACACAGAAGGAAACTGGGTGTAAATAATTCAGTGAGACTCATGTAACAAACACCAGAGAAGGAAAAAAATAGCTTTCTCCCATAATAAGCTCACATCAGCGCTAATCCTGGGTGAGCAAAGCACTTATTTATGCCACACATTGAATTTATGGAGCAGGATACAATGGGAGTCTGTTTTATGATTTTAGTATTCAAATGTGGTCAAGCTCACAGTGGAGTGCTGTGTTTATGGTCTTCATTTAACTCAAGTGATGGAGAAACAGGTTTTGAAATGACTAGCATGATGTAGCTGTTTCACTGGTAATCTTCCGACTGACGTGATGCCTACATCATACGTTGAGCTCGTAAATGTACTTATTGTACTCAGGGCTCGACGATATGATGATATAATATCGATGTTGTAATATCCAGAATTAGGACATTGTATTTTTGTCATATTGTCCACCTCTAACTGGAGGAGAGCTGTCTAATCAATTAGCTCTGTGCCATGTTATCAAAAAGGTTACAGTAGATTTGTGTAGAGCTTCAGTAGAAATGAGGTGCATGTTTGGTGTAGGGATGTAACAGGAGCTGAGTGCTCTCTCGTTCCAAGCCATAATAGATCCTGATCCGTGTCAGGGCTACACCAGAGTTACTCAGACTAACCAGACACTTGTGACGGTCACCTTCTATTTTTCTCTGTACAGGTTTTTTTTTTCATTTTCATTTCTTTATTTTTTTTAAGAACTACATACTTTTTTTTTCAAAGATGGAGAACTTTTGGATGTACCAGGAAGATGGGCACCAGGAAGATGAGGTCAGAGGGGGGTGTATTTCAGATTTCAAACTGTCAAATTGATGATGTGTGCTTGCGAGTTGTTCTGAAAGCATCTGTTTCTCCTGTTTTACTGTGTCATTCGATTCATTTGCCATGGTGCCTTAAGTAGAACTTATTCAGCATCAGTGTAACCACATTACAGTCCTCCAGAAATAGAATTACGGGAGATGATCCATGATGCTTAGATGTTAATCTTCTCTCTTGTTGATACTGGAGTGAGTCAGTGAGAGGGGTGGGGTTTTTTCCGGGTTTTTTTTTTCTTTCCCCTTCTCTCCAGATCTCCATGTGAGACTGGATGGTGATACCTGTGAGGTTATACGTACTGTATTAGTAACTGCTGCTTTTGGCCTGATGGACAGTGTATGGCTGAAACACACTTTCTTTCACTCAAAAAAAAACAAAAAAACATTTAAATCGGAGGTTTCAGGTGCAAATGCTTGTCACTAGGGTGTTGTGTTTTTTTTTTTTTTAAAGAGTATGAGATTTCTGTGTGTTCAGTACTGTTAGTACCATCCTGCTGCTAGTGTTTTTTTCCCCTACTATACCCAGTCTTTAATATCCAGTGCGATAATCTAACCCTGTGTCCAAAATCGCTCCCTACTCACTATATAGGGCACTATATAGTAAGGACGCCATTTTGTAGCACTGTCCGAAATGATAGTGAGGATTATTGCACCCTATATAGTGCACTCAGAGTATCCCACAATGCATCACGAAAAGTAGTGTACAACCGATGATCAGTAACCAAGCAATATATCCCATCATGCATTGCATTGCTTTCACGCTGAAAGAAATTAAATTAAAAGTCTCAAATTTGATTTAATAAAAGGCAGCGGCAAAGAAGAAAGTATTCAGGCTTGATTTAAAAGAACTGAAAGATGCAGGTACTTTGTATTGATTAATGTGGGAAATACCTCATCTCATCTCATTATCTCTAGCCGCTTTATCCTGTTCTACAGGGTCGCAGGCAAGCTGAAGCCTATCCCAGCTGACTACGGGTGAAAGGCGGGGTACACCCTGGACAAGTCGCCAGATCATCACAGGGCTGACACATAGACACAGACAACCATTCACACTCACATTCACACCTACGGTCAATTTAGAGTCACCAGTTAACCTAACCTGCATGTCTTTGGACTGTGGGGGAAACCGGAGCACCCGGAGGAAACCCATGCGGACACGGGGAGAACGTGCAAACTCCGCACAGAAAGGCCCTCGGCGGCCATGGGGCTTGAACCCGGACCTTCTTGCTGTGAGGCGACAGTGCTAACCACTACACCACCGTGCCGCCCGTGTGGGAAATATGCTCGGTATAATATGGATTTTTCACAAAAATACATGCATGTATTTATTATTTTGAAAACCCACCAGCCGACTGATCTGGCACGTTTTAATTGTGCAACAGTAATGATGTAAGTAACAGCATGACTGACTAATGTCCGAAAGCGTTTTTTCATTTTACCAATGAGCTCACTGTATAGTCCTCTATATAGTAATTCCCTATGTAGTGAGTAGGGAGTAGTGAATGAGTGAGCGAGTTCGGACACAGGGTAACACTCACTTGGTTGTTGGTGTAAGCGGTTTTGAATAACATGTTGCCGTCACTGTTTGTGTTTAATATCTAGTACAATTGTGTGGGTTGATATCCATCCTTGAAATGAATAAAATTCTTATTTTTCTCAGTCAATAAGAGTGACGTGTTAGTGACATGCTTTTCATGTTTCATCAGTATTACATAATATGATCCATTTCATCTATTTCTTAAAAGTCGATAAAACATGTAGGAGCGTTCAAGTGTTATCATGGAACAAAATATATAACCTCATCGCAATGTGAAACATGAAAGCCGATAGCATGCGAGATATACGCAGTACCAGTCAAAAGTTTGGACACACCTTCTTATTCAATGTTTTTTCTTTATTTTTATGAATTAAAAGTCACTTCAAGTCTTAAAGTAATGACGGATGTCATTTCTCTTTACTTAGCTGATCGGTTCTTGACAGTTGTGGTGTGGAATAAGGCTATTTACTGTATTTTTATTATTTACTATTTGATTTCAAATGCATGAAGGCAAAAAATTGCACTAATTAACTTTTAACGAGGCACAGCTGTTAATTGAAAAGCATTCCAGGTGACTCCCTCATGAAGCTGGTTAAGATAACATCAATAGCGTGCAAAAGCGTCATCAAGGTAAACGCTGGCTACTTTGAAAAATCTGAAATATGAAACTTTTTTTTTTTTACACTTTAACACATAATTCCATATATGTTCCATATGTTATGTCATAGTTTTAATGTCTTCACTATTGATCTACAGTGTAGAAAATGGTCAAAATGCAGAACGACCTATGAATGAGTAGGGGTGTACAAACTTTTGACTGGTGAAATTGAGATGTACACATATCTCAATTTAAGTGTGTGTGTTAGTTTTGGACTGTACTGTATTTTTATTTAAGTCTAATTCTTTAATCCCATGACATTTATCCATATAACAAAATGCTTATTTTCTGTTATTTTTACTAACTGTATTCTGTACATACAGCTACTTGCCTGTCCCTTTATAAGTGTTTGTTTTGTCCTGTTTAATCCTGACGAATCATATTAATGATGATCTTCTTTTTCAAGTCTCCAGGCCCAGCCTCCACCTCTCCACAGGGGGCGGAGTCTTCCAGCAGCAACCTGCTGCAGCATGAGGGGAGTGAAAACTTTGAGTCCCCATCTCCTGCTGGCAAAGAGGTAGGAGTTCAGTATGTGACTTCAGCAACAGAATTGTGTGTGTGTGTGTGTGTGTGTGTGTGTGTGTCTCACAGGGAGAGGGAAGTAAGTATAATATTGTCATAATTTAAAAGAATACTCCAGCATTTCCCACCTTTCCTCTGTCTACTGCATCTGTAATATATGTGCATTTACCACAGCCAAGAATTCCAACAAGGGTTCCTGAGTGGCACAACAGAAAACCGTTCACGATTGCGCCGTCATCAGAAGATGATGGTCAAGTGTCCAAATGAGCAGAATTGCCCTTGGTCTCTGGGTGGGAGGGATGGCATAGTCTCTCTTCCCCCTAATCACAGCGAGACTAGTCAGTCATTGGCACGTGTGAGCTCATGTATGAGGAAGAGGGCAGATAGCGCTTTCCTCAGAGTGTGTTGCACTGCGCTGTGATCCTGGATAAGCAGCAGTTTGAAAACATGTGGTTGGCTGGCTTCACATGTCTCAGGGGAAACATATGTTGGCTCTTGCTTTCCCCACAGCTGGTTGCTGTTGTGTGATGGGGGAGAACTGGCTGGTGGACGGGAATTGGCCAAGATCAAATTGAAGAGAAAATGGGGTTTAAAAAAAATCCCAATACGTTTCCCTGTACTGAGAATAAAACAAAAAATGGTTTGAAAACGTCAGTAAATGTTGCATATGACTCAACTAGTCAAACATTCATGTTAGATTTGAATAAAAGAATGAGATGGATATGAAAAATGTCTTAGAAAAGCTTCACTGAAGTTTTATCCAACTTTCCTACAATGCAGAAATACGGGGTTTGTCAAAATTATGTTAACACTAATGGAACTGGTTTCTACCATTTTAAGTTTTAACATAATTTTGACTAACCCTCATCTCATCTCCTCTCATTATCTCTAGCCGCTTTATCCTGTTCTACAGGGTCGCAGGCAAGCTGGAGCCTATCCCAGCTGACTACGGGCGAAAGGCGGGGTACACCCTGGACAAGTCGCCAGGTCATCACAGGGCCGACACATAGACACAGACAACAATTCACACTCACATTCACACCTACGGTCAATTTAGAGTCACCAGTTAACCTAACCTGCATGTCTTTGGACTGTGGGGGAAACTGGAGCACCCGGAGGAAACCCACGCGGACACGGGGAGAACATGCAAACTCCGCACAGAAAGGCCCTCGCCGGCCACGGGGCTCGAACCCGGACCTTCTTGCTGTGAGGCGACAGCGCTAACCACTACACCACCGTGCCGCCTTGACTAACCCTGTATAGTTAAAAATACAGGAGATATATATATTTTATCAGGTACGCTTTCTCTAATTTTTTTTTCCCACTGAGGTGATGAATTATTCAGATTTAGAGCTTCACTTAGAAATAAAATTCCTGGAAAGATTCTACAACTTTTTTTTTTTTACATAAATGTGTATTGACTGCCACAAGAAACACCCTTAGACCTTACTTTTCTGTTCTCTTTTGAGTAAAAGTCACTCAGTCACACATATAGTAAAGATGCTGTGGATAAAGATTAAATTGTAAAATGTAAGAGTATTCAGTTAAATGTTTTTAAAAGAGAGAAATTTATGTGTCAGTTCCTGCATACTGGTTTTTAGTTGCTGTTTTTTGTTCTTGAAATGACAGTCGAGGAGGAGCATTGCTTCATTCCCAACATATGTGGAAGGTGAGTTTGGCCATAAATCCAAACACAAACTGATCTAAAACAAGCACCTCTACCATGATAATTACATCATTACACTTTTTCATCTATCCATGTATGTAGTTCTTCTTTTTGACTCACTCTGCGAATCTTCCTTGTCTTGTGTCTCAGTTCCAGGCCCGTGCGACCCAGAGGATCTCATCGATGGCATCATTTTTGCGGCAAATTATCTGGGCTCAACTCAGCTGCTGTCAGATAAGACACCGTCGAAGAACGTGCGCATGATGCAGGCTCAGGAGGCCGTCAGTCGCATCAAGGTGAACAGAAAGCGTCTCTGTCCTGAGTGAAACCCTGAGTGAAAAAGCTGCATGAACTTGCGTGTACTTCAACTCTTTCTCGTCTCATTTCTGCAAAACACCATAACAAAATCCTCACGATAAAGGAAGTAGAAATAAAGAAATTTCAGGATAGCACTTTGAGGACAAGTGAAGCGAGCCGACTATGGCTTTTTCTCTTTAATAAGACATATTAAATAATAAATATTGCATAATGTGATGCCTCGAGTATTTTAGAAGGCAGCTGATACAGTGTATGTTTGAGAATAGAAAATCATACAAACACTGTTGGTTGTCAGGAGTAATACTGTATATTTACACCTTTGTGCTTGTTCGGGTATTTTTCACTGTTATTTTTGTACGTGGACCTACAGTGCCTTGCAAAAGTATTCATCCCCCTTGGTGTTTGTCCTGTTTTGTCGCATTACAAGCTGCAATTGAAATGGATTTTTGGGGGGATTAGCACCATTTGATTTACACAACATGCCTACCACTTTAAAGTACAATTTTTTTTTTTTTTTTTAATTGTGGTCACAAACAATAATTAAGATGAAAAAACAGAAATCTGGAGTGTGCATAGGCGTTCGTCCCAGTCTCAAACCTCTGGCTGACTCAAACAGGTTTTCCTCCAGAATTACCCTGTATTTAGTGCCATCCATCTTTCCTTCAGTCCTGACCAGCTTTCCTGTCCCTGCAGATGAAAAACATCCCCACAGCATGATGCTGCCACCACCATGCTTGACTGTAGGAATGGTGTTCTCAGGCTGTTGGGTTTGCGCCATACATTGCATTTCCCATGATAGCCAAAAAGTTCAATTTTTGTCTCATTTGACCAGAGAATCTTCTTCCATGTGTTTGGGGAGTCTGCCACATGCTGTTGGGCAAACTCCAAACGTGTTTTCTTAAGCAATGGCTTTTTTCTGGCCACTCTTCCATAAAACCCCACTCTGTGGAGTGTACAGCTTAAAGTGGTCCTATGGACAGATACTCCCATCTCCACTGTGGATCTTTGCAGCTCCTTCAGTGTTATCTTTGGTGTCTTTGTTGCATCTCTGATTAATGCCCTCCTTGCCCGGTCTGTGAGTTTTGGTGGGCGGCCTTCTCTTGTCAGGTTTGTAGTGGTGCCATATTCTTTCCATTTTGCTATAATGGATTTAATGGTGCTCCCTGGGATATTCAAAGTTTGGGATATTTTTTATAACCCAACCCTGATCTATACTTCTCCACAACTTTGTCTCTGACCTGTTTGGAGGCTCCTTGGTTTTCATGTTGCTTGCTTAGTAGTGTTGCAGAGTCAGGGTCCTTCCAGAACAGGTTGATTTACAGTATACAGACATCATGTGACAGATCATGTGACACTTTGATTGCACACAGGTGGATCTTAATCAACTAATTACGTGACTTATGAAGTGAATTGGTTGGAGCAGCTCTTATTTAGGGGTTTCATATGAAAGGGGGTGAATACTTATAGTATGCACACTCCAGATTTCTGTTTTTTCATCGTAATTATTGTTTGTGTCACAATAAAACAACAATGTGCATCTTTAAAGTGGTAGGCATGTTGTGTAAATCAAATGGTGCTAACCCCCCCAAAATCCATTTCAATTCCAGCTTGTAATGCGACAAAACAGGACAAACACCAAGGGGGATGAATACTTTTGCAAGGCACTGTATACTGAAGAGTTAGAAGGTGCAAAAATATTAGAGCAAATTATGAGTTACTTTTAAATCTCACTTAGAAAAATCACATTTGCACTAAACTAACACGAGAGCTTTTTAATCGTTTGTGATTCTGTGCGCGTGTAAGCCTGACGCACTGATGTGGAATAGTAATGAGGTTGTACATCCCAAAGGACTGCAGACTTTTGCCACCTTCCCCCTTTTCATCCCCCTGTAGCATAAAGCATTTAGTCCTTCAGTCAGCTACATGACTCAGCATTTTCTTTCGTCAGCATCTTGGCATTTTTTTTTGTCCATTGTATAATATGCAGTAACCAGAACCTACTGCTCCAAAGCTCATCATCAGAGCATCTGTTTTATTCGAATTTATAATGCAAATGTAAAGTGAAGCCCAGTGACACCAACGGTGCTGTCAGGTTAATAAATTGGTGTCCGATATTGCTATTCAGACTGATGTGAAAGTGCAAAATGTCAGTGTGAAAATGTTGATGAGAATTTATAGCCAGTTTAAAAGTGGACGGCCTTTCGATATATATATATATATATATATATATATATATATATATTTTTTTTTTTTTAAATCGGTGAAACTTGGTTCCCTCTGAAAGTTGGTCATTGTGATATATATGCTTATTTCGGTAATATAAAAAAAAAAAAACCCCAGGCCATTCTGTGGCTGGGAAGTTATTTAATTTGAGAGGATTCCTGAGCAAATAATGTGCATGAAATCGCTCGCTTCAAGCAGACAGAGGAAGTCCGTGTCTGCAGGTGCAGGTTTACCTTTGTCGTCTTCATCTTTTGGGTTTTACGGCAGCTGGCATCCAGTGTTGCATTACTGCCATCTACAGGTTTACCTTGACCGTGCACTGACAGTTACATCATTCTGTCTCTAAACGAACAGCTGATCACACCGAGGTGCTCGCTGACCGCCGATATTTATTAGTTTGGTCCTGCGTTTCCTTTCCTTCGCAACATAACGTCTTTTCTTCTCGCTTTCCGTTACTGTAGTCAGTCTTTCATGTTTCATTCGCACACTCACGTCCTCTATTTTTCTCTCCTGTTTCAAATTTGTATCCCACAATGCCTTGCGCTAATGGGGAAAGCCCACCATGTGATGTATGATGTAGTATCTTGTATCGCGTCATGGTGAAGCAGGAAAAAATAGCGGAGAATTTAGGGCCATGTGGCTCTAAATTAATTTGTTCTATTTAAAAAAAAAAACTAATAAAATTGGAAGTTTGTGATTCGATTTCAGTAGCTTTTAGTCCACTAAACAAAAATAATTGGTTGTTGGGGAGAATTCTTTTTATGACCTGCACTTGATAAATCTGAAAGGCAGTACAGCTTTCATATACAAAAACCAGACGCTTTGGAATAACAGTGAAAACCCGACTACGAGCTGCAGCGTGAACTTTCACTGTGTGAGGGACTCTGTCACTCAGCATCTCAGTGTTTTACTACATTTCACTGGTATGACTTTGTGAAAAATATTTTACACTAATTATGTAACAGATGGTTTTGAGTCAGATGGCTGCCTGAAACAGATGGTCTGCTTTGAGTTGATTTAATAGCAGCACAAGTTTTAATTCTGTATCAAAGATTTAAACCCAGTAGATCATCTTTACCGCCGTTATTAACTATTTAAAATAATATTAATGAAAACATATTAACATGCTTTACAATTTGGGAATGGTGGAAGTTGTGAATGCTGAATATAAGAATATGGTTACATTCTGGAGTGGATTAATTGCAATAAATTATTTTTAGAAAGTAGTAAATTATATAAACACTGTTAAAGCACACAGACGCACAAAGCCCCTTCAGTGGCTGGAGATCCTGATGGCAAGGGACTAAAATGGCTGTTTCAGATTTACAAGGATTTTTTTTTTCGTAACAAACATTTAAGTTTTTTTGCTAACTGAATCCAAAATATTTGTTTCATGTTTTTATATATATATATATTTTTTTTATTTTATTTTATTTTTTTTGGGATACACTCCTGTTTAGAAATCCATTATGTTAAACATGAAATTACATTAATAATATTTAGCAGACACTTTTATCCAGAGCAACGTACAACATACCTAGAGCAGCCTGAGGAGCAGTTGGGGGTTCGGTTCCTTGCTCAAGGGCGCTTCAGCCATTCCTGCTGGTCCAAGGAATTGAACTAGCAACCTTTTGGTCCCAAAGCTGCTTGTCTAACCATTAGGCCATGGCTTCCCATGGCCTAATGGTTAGAAAAATATTTGTGTGTGTATAAAAAAAAAAAATAAAAATGAAGTAGAAGGGCACTCGGTAGAGTGCATACCTCTGCCAAGCCACATGTTTTCATCATCAAACTCAAATCACTTGAATTAATAATACTATAATACTAAAACTGTACGCCAAATTTCATCAAAATCCGTTCATTACTTTTTGAGTTACATTGGGAACAAACAAAAAAAAATCCTGGCTCCATATACAGTACATATTTGGATTTGCATAAAAATCTTATCAGTTGTTCCTTGGCCCGTGGCTCACATTTCCTACAAATTTTATCAAAATCCGTTCACTACTTTTGAGTTACATTGGGAACAGACAAACGGAGGCGAAAACATAACCGTAATAAATAAAATAAATTAAAATGTATACAGCACCTTTTTTAAACTCAGGGTCACATTACAGAGTCTAATATTAAGCAAGCAACACATAAATAAACAATCATCACATGCAATCTAAAGCATGAGGCTGAACAAACAAATATATATTTTAAAGAGAAGTCAGAATAATTGTCTGGTTGTAACATTACTATAACGTTTCTCTCAGGTCAAAAATGACGTAAATCTAAAATCAAGTGCCATAAGTGTCCTGTTGACATTATTTCACTTTTATAAGAAACTCATTTGTGTTATTTGAGCTGAAACTGCAAACTGAAGTGGCAGATTTAAAATGCATCGTCCTAACAGAGCTGTGATCCTTGTTGGTATTTAACCTGGCTTACAGGAGGTGATGAATAATAAATGGCACCACACCCTGACGATCTCACAGCTCACATCGCTGTCGAAGCCCATCTGAACGCTGTTGAATTATTTCTCCACCAAAGTGCTGTGTGATGTTCCAGTTCTAAGTGGGCCAAGTCACTTATTTGTGTATCTGACACTTCCCTCAAGCATTACCTTTGACTAGTGACACAACTGTCCCATTTCGATTAAAAATTCTATTTAGGGATTGAATCTGATGTCAGGTTTTGATTTTTTTTTTTTGTCCCTGTTATCACAGTACGGCGAATCCTCCACTGTAACATTGCTGTCAGATCATGTTGGTCTCTCGCCACATCAAAACCCAGCCCTGTTCTTTTATACGGCTGAATGAGAACAGTTCCCTCCGTACATTAATTATTCGTGTTCTGCGACATTCTTTCATAGCTCGATTGCCTCATGTGATATCGTCTTAAAAAAACATGATTCATGACAGCGTTGCTCACTCTCAATTTAATTTTGCAGCAGGTTTCACTCTAGTTTGAGCAGCTGCCACTTTTTTGACAGAATGTGCTCTAATGTAAGAGCAACTAAACAGTTGTGGAAAGGGCAAGGCGGCCACCTTGTGGCAAGAAGGGAATTAATCTCAAAAAGAGCAAGTAGAGAATGAAGTGTTTGAAATTACATTTGATTTGATGATCATATATCATTTGAAATATGCATCCGAGTTGCAGGGACGTTTTAGTGCCTCTGTTACTGTCAGGTGCTGCGTCATTGAAACAGAGTGTATGTGGTTTGTGTGCATGGCAAGTGATCGGTGGTCTCTCACACACACACACACACACACACACACACACACAGCAGTGTAGCTCGGGTCGTCTAGGCTCTGTGCCGCTCTAACCATGTTCCTGTCTCTGTTTGTTCCATGCCAAGCAGACGGCCCAGAAATTAGCCAAAAACAGGAAGAAGGTGCAGTAAATCATTACCCGTTTGGTGTTTTGCTTTATTCCTTCGTTCTTCTTCCTTTTCTTTTTTTGCTTGTGGCACTTTCAGTTTCTGCCTTTCTCTTGTTTGCTGCATTTCTGAATCCAGCAACAAGCCGTAACCCTTTGTGTCAGATATTTGTCCATTATACTGTACGTGTTGTACCATTGTTTTCATTTCATGTCTGACATAAATCCAAAACTCATTAAAGATAGTGGAAGCCATGTGTGTTTTTTTTTTTTTTTTTTGGTTGGTTGGTTGTTTTTTTTTTTTGCTGGATGCAGAAAGTATGGGCATCTGCTATACATGTTCATATCCTTCTGAGGCTCTTTTCTTTCTAAAGTGATGCGCTGTGTTTGTGTTTTTCTTTTCCTAAGACGTGCCCCGGCACACTGACTTTTGGTATGCCACTTGTGTATTTGTTCAGTAGTGGATGGCTCTGTATCTCCTGTCATTTCTTTTGTCTGTCTCACACAAACACTAAACAACCCGTTTAAATGTCAGATGACACTAACCACCACCATTACACTAACCCCAGCCTGCCAGCTGTGAAGAATTTCGACTGAAGGAGACATTCGAGCCCAGACTGGGAAAGAAGCCATATTCTTTACAAGCTCACTGAAACAGACTTACAGTTCTCCTTCAGTGCACATCTGGACCTTATATTAACGTTTCTATTAATCTTCTCTTGTATCTGCCAACGTTTCTGCCTTTCGTTCGATTTCGATGGTGTGTGTGTGTGTGTGTGTGTGTGTGTGTGTGTGTGTGTGTGTGTATAAAGTGAGAGACTGATGGTCAGTGAAATGATTTCTGTGTCAGCAGGCCCCTGAGGGCGAGACGCAGCCCATGACGGAGGTGGATCTCTTCATTTCTACTCAAAGAATCAAAGTGCTGAATGCTGACTCTCAGGTACTTTAACTCATTGCAGGCTTGTAGTACTCAAGTCCAGGACTCGTGCCTTAATTTTAAGGACTCGTGACTCGACTTGGACTTGAGCACTGATGACTCGGACTTGGACTCGAATTTTTTCTTTATTTTTTGTAACATGCCATAATAATTTGGCATAAGATATTTATACCTACATTAATTTTTGTACTAATGCCGTGCAAGTGTGTCACACCTATGCGCCTTGGCGTGTGCATCAGACTCTCGGGTGTGCTCCGATGCACAGGATTAAGGCGCAATCAGCGCACCTATATAAAAACTGTGAAAACACACTTACTTTGCGAAGTATTGAGTTGCGTTGCTGACACATTACCAAGCCTTATTTCCTTGTTTGGGTTCCTGATCCCTGAGTTCCTGTTTCTCGTCTTTGATTCTGCAGAGTCTACGATAGCCTGTTTGTGCCTCGCTCGATCTATTGCCTGTTTCACAGTTTTACAATTTTGCCTGCTGTTCTGGATTGTTTGAGTCTTCACTTGTATTAATAAACACACCTTCTGCACTTGCATCTATCTCCCAACCATCTCTGACCGAATACTTCATGCTCCCTGACAAAGAGAATGCACATTCACCTGTTCATATGTCATGTTCAGGAACAAACTAATGTTGATGGGGCTAAAATAGCCACCGTCAAATGGTGCAGTTGGAGCATTGGACTCAGACTCGACTCGGATCAATAGTGGACTCGACTTTAAATTTTTTTAATGACTTGGACTTGACTCGGACTTAAACACTGGGGACTCGAGACTGGACTCGGACTCGAGGTTTAGTGACTCCACTACAACACTGGCTCATTGTCCTTAAACACTACTCTTATATCCACCACACAGTTAAGTGTACTGTTTAACCATGCTAATGAATAAGTAGAACACGTTCTGATTATAATAAGAACTCAGCAGTTCCGGCTTTAAATGGGTTTATACCACAGCACTGTTGAATGCTGTGCATTGACTGTAGATGTTCTTGGAACATCAGCATTCCAGATGCTCTTGTAGAGCAACTCCTTCTTAACTCTTAACTACTCCTTTCCACTGCTCCTGTACGTTAGGGGTCGCCACAGCAGATCTGTTCCGCATATTTGATTTGGCATAGGTTTTACACCAGATGCCCTTCCTGACGCAACCCTCCCCAATCTATCCCGGCTTGGATGGGCTTGGTACTAATTATGCACTGTCTTGTATAAGCCCAGTGACTGGGTATTTTACCTAACTGCATGTCTTTGGACTGTGGGGGAACCCAGAGCACCCAGAGGAAACCCACGCAGACACGGGGAGAACATGCAAACTCCACACAGAAAGGCCCCCGTTGGCCACTGGGGTTCGAGCCCGGAACCTTCTTGCTGTGAAGCAACAGTGCAAACCACTACACCACTGTGCCACTTAACACAAACCAATTAAAAATGTGTGTACTTGATATGAGGTTGATTGGGAAAAGATCTTATTTAACATTTTTGGAAGGAGTCTCTGATGTCAGCACTTTGTAACACTCGGAGGTAAAGCTGTACGTTTTCCAGCACAGGCTTGTAGCTTGTGATTTCTTGGTAACATCATAAGCTACATTTTTTCTTTCTTATTAACCTCTGGAGGGGAAAAAGAAAAGCTGGTGACTGACTGACTGACTGTTTATAACATCAATTGTAACTTTAAAAAGACAAAGTCCTTGCATGTCCTTACTTGTGTGTTAGTGTTGGCAAGTTGGTTCAAATTCCCAGGTCCACAGAAACCAGGCAGCTGGATATTAGAGAAACATTGCCTGGTCTTTTTTTAGTCTTCGACTGTCCAGTCCTGTTTCAGTGCCCACTATAGGCTCAGATTCCTCTTCTTGGCTAACAGGAGTGGAACCCAATGTGATGGTCCGCTCTTGTAGCCACTCCGCCTCACAGTCTGATGTGTTTTGAGATCCCTTTCTACACGGTTGTAAAGAGTAGTGATTTGAGTTACTGTAGCTCGAACCAGTCTGGCCATTCTCTTCAAGATGTTTCTACCTACAGAGCTGCTGCTCACAGGATGTTTTTGTTTTTCACATGATTCTGTATAAACTCTAAAGACCGATTCATAAGACAGTTGAAGACTGGAAAAAGACCAGAGATTTTTTTTTTTCTTCCTAATCTTCGACTGTCCAGTTTCATTGAGCTTGTGCCCATGATAGCTTCAGATTCCTGTACAAATTGTCAGTACATTTGTACGGATATTAATGGATCCAGGGTTTGTTTGTTTGGTTTTTTTTTTTCCTTTTTTTGTATTCTCTAGGAGACCATGATGGATCACCCATTAAGGACCATTTCTTATATCGCTGACATTGGGAACATTGTGGTTCTAATGGCCAGGAGGAGAATGCCTCGCTCTGACTCGCAGGAGAATATGGAGGCGTCTGATCCAGCCCAAGATGAAAAGCGCCAGTATAAGATGATCTGTCATGTCTTTGAGTCTGAAGATGTGAGTTCAGCTTTTAGTGACCTTTTCCAAGGCTGGATGCCAGCATTTTTAATTAGCATAATATCAGAAATTGAGTAGCATCAGAGACTGGGGTATAACATCCTGTAAGTGTAATCTCTCTGAAACTTCTTTTAGAAAATTTGACTAGTAAAGTGTGTGTATATATATATCCAGTACATTATGGTTTATTGATATTATTTTGCATCGTCTCAACCTGCTAGCATCTTTTACGTTCTTGTGTCAATAAAGTGTGGCATGATACTATAGCATTGTGCATTTCCACGTTCAGTCCCATGAAACACATGACTAGTATTACAGTGACCTACAATAACCTTTGTCTTGGAGGTTCCCCTATCTGTGAGTGGGGTCAGTTAGACCTGGCCTGATGCTTAAAGAGCCAATAACTTTGCCTTAATATCAGTTTGAAGACATTATTTTAGTACATAAATGCAATAAATGTTTTTGTCAGAGTGGTCTCCAATAGTGTGCGGTTTGAATCCTGATGCCACAGCCATCTGAGACTGGGAGCCAAGGGAGCAAAATTGGTGGTGCATCTCTGGATGATCTTTCCTCTCTCCCTTGTCCTTGCTATTCATAGATGAATGTGAGCTCATGTACAGTGATGCTTGAAAGTTTGTGAACCCTTTAGAATTTTCTATATTTCTGCATAAATATGACCTAAAACAACATCAGATTTTCACACAAGTCCTAAAAGTAAATAAAGAGAACCCAGTTAAACAAATGAGACAAAAATATTATACTTTGGTCATTTATTTATTGAGGAAAATGATCCAATATTACATATCTGTGAGTGGCAAAAGTATGTGAACCTTTGCTTTCAGGATCTGGTGTGACCCCCTTGTGCAGCAATAACTGCAACGAAACGTTTCCAGTAACTGTTGATCAGTCCTGCACACCGGCTTGGAGGAATTTTAGCCCATTCCTCTGTACAGAACAGCTTCAACTCTGGGATGTTGGTGGGTTTCCTCACATGAACTGCTCGATTCAGGTCCTTCCACAACATTCCCATTGGATTACGGTCAGGACTTTGACTTGGCCATTCCAAAACATTACCTTTATTCTTCTTTAACCATTCTTTGGTAGAATGACTTGTGCGCTTAGGGTCGTTGTCTTGCTGCATGACCCACCTTCTCTTGAGACTCAGTTCATGGACAGATGTCCTGACATTTTCCTTTAGAATTCGCTGGTAGAATTCAGAATTCATTGTTCTATCAATGATGGCAAGCCGTCCTGGCCCAGATGCAGCAAAACAGGCCCAAACCATGATACTACCACCACCATGTTTCACAGATGGGATAAGGTTCTTATGGTGGAATGCAGTGTTTTCCTTTCTCCAAACATAACGCTTCTCATTTAAACCAAAAAGTTCTATTTTGGTCTCATCCATCCACAAAACATTTTCCAATAGCCTTCTGGCTTGTCCACATGATCTTTTAGCAAACTGCAGATGAGCAGCAATGTTCTTTTTGGAGAGCGGTGGCTTTCTCCTTGCAACCCTGCCATGCACACCATTGTTGTTCAGTGTTCTCCTGATGATGGACTCATGAATATTAACATTAGCAATGTGAGAGAGGCCTTCAGTTGCTTAGAAGTTACCCTGGGGTCCTTTGTGACCTCGCCGATTATTACACGCTGTTCTTGGAGTGATCTTTGTTGGTCGACCACTCCTGGGGAGGGTAACAATGGTCTTGAATTTCCTCCATTTGTACACAATCTGTCTGACTGTGGATTGGTGGAGTTCAAACTCTTTAGAGATGGTTTTGTAACCTTTTCCAGCCTGATGAGCATCAACAACGCTTTTTCTGAGGTCCTCAGAAATCTCCTTTGTTTGTGCCATGATACACTTCCACAAACGTGTTGTGAAGATCAGACTTTGATAGATCCCTGTTCTTTAAATAAAACAGGGTGCCCACTCACACCTGATTGTCATCCCATTGATTGAAAACACCTGACTCTAATTTCACCTTCAAATTAACTGCTAATCCTAGAGGTTCACATACTTTTGCCACTCACAGATATGTAATATTGGATCATTTTCCTCAATAAATAAATGACAGTATAATATTTTTGTCTCATTTGTTTAAGTGGGTTCTCTTTATCTACTTTTAGGACTTGTGTGAAAATCTGATTGTTTGTTTGTTTTAGGTCATATTTATGCAGAAATATAGAAAATTCTAAAGGGTTCACAAACTTTCCAGCACCACTGTATGCAGAAGAGGGTAGACAATGCTTGCTTCCAAGTGAGTTCTGTTGCCCTGTGATGTAGCATGAGCAGAAAAGATGTAGTCAGTTGACTTCTTGTGTCTTGGAGCAAGCAAGCACCTGTTAACCTTCACCCTCTCTGGTTGGGAGCTGTTCGATGATGGCCAATGGGTGGGAACTGCCAGATGACCAGATTGGGGAGAAAACAGGAAATGTCCCCATGAAAATTGACATTTTACTGTACTGAGAATAAAAACAACAACACAATTGTTGACTTGAAACTCTATGGATGTCTGGGGCAGTTATTGGGGTGTCAATAAAGGTTTATGTCAATCACATTTTTGTACAACTCCGTGAATTCCTCAGTGACAAATTCTTCATTTAAGACTCTTATTTTATTTTATAATTATTTGATTTAATTTTTAAGTGAAAATCTGTGGCTATGCCTTCGTTAATTTTTTGGTTGGTTGGTTGGTTATCAATCAGTCAGTTGATTGGGAAAAATCTGTGGCTTGGCTTTACCACTATAGTAAACACAGCTCAAAGCATGGATACAACAAAACCTTAAAGAAAGCATAAGTAACCGAAATTGTTTTTTACTGTATTGCTCTTGTGATCTGAAAGAACAGGTTTGCTCGATAGATTTTACCAGAAGGGTTGTTTGTACACTGTGACAGTTTTTTTTTTTTTTTTCTTTTTTCGCCCCCTCATTTCACCCCCCCCCCCCCCCCTTTTTTTTTTTGTGGTATCCTCAGGCCCAGCTCATAGCGCAGTCCATTGGCCAGGCCTTCAGTGTAGCATATCAGGAATTCCTGCGTGCCAATGGCATCAACCCTGAAGATCTGAGCCAGAAAGAGTACAGTGACCTCCTTAACACACAGGACATGTACAACGATGACCTCATACACTTCTCTAAGTCGGAGAACTGTAAAGACGTGAGTGAACAATACTGTTTGTTTGCAGGACAAAAGTTACTGACTGACACTTGTGAGCTACAGTGAAGACACTGGACATTACTGTGTGTGTGTGTGTGTGTGTGTGTGTGTGTGTGTGTGTGTGTGTGTGTGTGTGTGTGTGTTGCTCAGGTTTACATAGAGAAGCAGAAAGGAGAGATCCTAGGAGTGGTGATTGTAGAGTCAGGCTGGGGCTCTATTCTTCCGACAGTCATCATTGCCAACATGATGCATGCTGGGCCAGCGGAAAAATCTGGAAGACTGAATATTGGAGACCAGATCATGTCCATCAATGGTACCAGTCTGGTGGGACTTCCTCTGTCCACCTGCCAGAGCATCATCAAGGTGCACAGCTTTGCATTTTTAAATGGGAATGTACAGTACCAGGTAAAAGTTTGGACACGCCTTCTAATTCAGTGTTTTTTCTTTATTTTTATTAATTAAGTCACTTCATGTCTTCAAGTAATGATGGACGTCCTTTCCCTTTACTTCGTTGTTCGTTCTTGACATAATATGGATTACTACAGTTGTGGTGTTGAATAGGGCTATTTACTGTGTTTTTATTATTTATTATTTTCTGTTTGATCTCAAGCACATTAAGAAGGGAAGAAATTTCACTAATTAACTTTTGACGAGGCACAGCTATTAATTGAAAAGCATTCCAGGTGACGACCTCATGAAGCTGGTTAAGATAATGCCAATAGTGTGCAAAATGTCATCAAGGTTAATGGTGGCTACTTTGAAGACTCTAATATATGAAGCACTTTTTTTGTTTGTTTGTTTGTTTGTTTGCTGCATAATTCCATATATGTCCCAGATGTTATTTCATAGTTTTGACGTCTTCAGTATTGTTCTACAGTGTAGAAAATGGTCAAAATACAGAAAAACCAATGAATGAGTAGAGTAGGGGTATACAAACTTTTGACTGGTGCTGTATTTTAATGTGTATGTTTTCTAAATTGATAAATTATGATTTGTCCATCAATCATGTCTTTTATATATTTTTTTTTTTCTGTAGTTATTTTCTCATTGGTCTCAGATGCTACACCAAGCCTTGAGTACCAGATGAAGCAGTGATGTAAAACTGTGCTCTTGTTTCTTGTCATGGGGTGTGTCTTGTTCCCCAGGGGCTGAAGAATCAGTCCAGAATCAAGCTGAACATTGTGAGATGCCCACCAGTCACCACCGTGCTCATCAGGAGGCCAGACCTGAGATACCAGTTGGGATTCAGCGTGCAGAATGGCATTGTGGGTGTTTTCTTAAAGTTATACTCCAGTGTTTATTATGTGGTACTTTTTTGTGTTCCAGTGTTTGATAAGTCAATATGGCACATTTTGGTCGAAGAGCTTCTCTCATATCTGTCTCATCCTAAGACTTTTCTTATTAGAGGGTAACACTTTTTGAACTAGCCTGTTATTGACCGAATTCAACAACTGCCCTTTGACTTCCACTATAAGAAAGGTTTGTAACCAGAAAGGAGCCAGTGGCATGAGCGTGTGAACCAGTTGTACATTTATATAGTACCAAAACAAACGAATGCTTAGGTTTGTCAGGTCAGTTTCACTCCTCTCATTCCAAGGCCTCAGTGAGTCTCACAATGCAATCCGTTTTTGTTGGATCATAATATTTGTAGTTTGGATTTAGTGGTATTTAGTTGCATGTTTAAACACGTGTTTCCAGATTTCAACTTCTATTTATACATGAACCCCTTTTTATAAGTGAATAAATGTAATGATCCAGCCAAGCCTGGAGATCAGCACTCGTGCCGAAGGTTTTAGTAAACAGGGGTGGGATACTAAAGACCATTAAACAACCAAAAGGGCAAAAGAGGACTAGTAAGAGACAAAATGCCAGATTAAGCTCAGCCAAGGCAATTACAGAGGCCAAAGATCTAATGAAGCAAGAAAGAGCACAACAGGAAGTAGACTAATAATGGCAATACATCTACAGATAAGGTAAAACAACACAAGATGTTAATGCTAATGGCTAAGTAAGAGACTAAACTAACAACAGAACGGGAAGACGGAGAACAAATAAGAGTAAACATGGAAATCTGGAAAAGTGCATGGCTCCATAAACTGAGCTGTGTGTAAATACACAGTCCTGTGGAACTGATGGAACAAGATGCAGGTGTTAGTAATCAGTGGAGCGAGTGTTGGGGCATGCTGCCATAAACAGAGCTGCTGCTGTTGTTGTTGTTGTTGTGGTGGCGGTGATGGTTTCTTTGTTGAGTTGGTTGGCTTTTTATTCTGTTTCTTTTCTAAGTTCAAAGAAATGTCGATGTGAGATTTATTGACTGCAGCAGAACTCTGCAGCTGGACGGATACAGTTGTTAGAGACAGGCTTGTAGTACTCGAGTCTGACTCGTGACTGGGACTTGAGCGCTGATGACTCGGACTCGTGCATTAACTGCATTCAGACTCATAAATTGGACACGAGGACTCGGATTTTTTCTTTATTTTTTGTAACATGCCGTAATAATTTGGCATAAGATATTTATATCTACGTTCATTTTTGTACTAAGTTTGTGCAAGAGTGTCACACCTGCGCGACTTGGCGTGTGCATCAGATAGACTCCCGGGCGCGCTCCGGACAGTGCGCGCACCAAGCGGACTCTCTCATGCGCGCGCCGTAAACGACTCGCACCTGCACAGGATTAGGGCACAATCAGCGCGCTTATATAAAAACTGTGAAAACGCACTGACTTTGCGAAGTATTGAGTTGCATTGCTGACACATTACCGAGCCTTATTTCTTTGTTTGGTTTCCTGATCTCTGATTTCCTGTTTCTCGTCTTTGATTCTGCCGAGTCTACGATAGCCTGTTTGTGCCTCGCTCAACCTGTTGCCTGTTTTAATGTTTTACAATTTTGCCTGCCGTTCTGGATTGTTTACGTGTCTTAACTTGTATTAATAAACACGCCTTCTGCACTTACATCTGTCTCCCAACCGTCTCTGACAGAATACTTCACACTCCCTGACAAAGAGAATCACATTCACCTGGTCATACGTCATGTTCAGGAACAAACTAATGTTAACGGCGCTAAAACAGCCACCGTCAAACGGTGCGGTTGGAGTCTTGTTCTCGGACTCGACTCGAAATTTTTTTTAATGACTCGGACTTGAATCCTTGGGACTTGAGAGTGGACCCGGACTCAAGGTTTAGTGACTCGACTACAACACTGGTTAGAGATGAGGTTGAAAAATGGCAGCGTATGACTTTAACGGCACATTACTGCAGACCTTTTGTTAGCACTGTCATTCCACTCAGCATGTTAAAGCTTTCTGTCCTTTTGTCCGCCCATTAGATTTGCAGCCTTATGAGAGGGGGGATAGCCGAACGAGGTGGTGTTCGCGTTGGTCACCGCATCATTGAGATCAATGGCCAGAGCGTGGTGGCGACTCCTCATGAGAAGATTGTGCACATTCTGTCCAATGCAGTTGGTGAGGTAAGAATGTGTAACATGCTATACGTATGTAAATACATGGCTTTGTGTCTGATCTGGCCTAAAGGTTAGAGAAGCAGCTTTGGGACCTGGTTCGATTCCCTGGACCAGCAGGACTGGCTGAAGTGCCCTTAAGCAACTGCTTGGGCAAGAGTGGTGGCGTCCCTTGTGTCTAATTAGCCAAAGAAAAACTGATGATGTGATTATCAGTTCAGGCAATGCCGGGCAAAACTAAAAACTAAACTGCTTCTCAGCATTCCAGATGTATTAACCTCTATAGTGCTGCTTTTCTGTGTGTCCTCTACATCCTGCATTCTTCTTAAATGACAGTAGGGTTTAACGTCCATGTCTTTTTGTTTTGTCTCTAAACAGATTCACATGAAGACCATGCCTGCTGCCATGTACCGCCTGTTGACAGCCCAGGAGCAGCCAGTTTACATCTGAAAGCCACAGTGATACCCTCAACCTCCTCACCTCACCTCACCTCACCTCACATCACCTTGATCTTTATCCTGTGGACTGATGATTGTGTGAGTGAATCCATGACCACTATTTATCCACAGTGTTTCACTTTCTCCTTCCTGCCTGCCTGTCCACTTCCTGTCAGGACAAGGCTTTCAACCTGTAACACCTCTAGTTCTGCGCAGGTCTCCGCATCCAGGTGAAAATACCAACACACAGAGCTCCATGACACCCTTCTTGAAATTTCCCTTGATTCAAAGTCATATTTACACTCCGTTAAATGTTTCACACTGTTTGACCATGCAGTGAGTACCAGCAGTGTGTTTTGATGTTATTTATGGAAACTTTTTTTTTTTGAACCTGGCAACCATCAGACATTCCAGCTTTATTCTCTTCCACTCAAGACATAAACAAGCAGCTGTTAACCAGAGTGTGGAGGAGCGGACTGAACGTTTCCGAGGAACTGCAGGCTCTAAGAGTGCATTCCTCAGAGTAACAGTTCATTACAGTGAACGCAACTGTGTGCTCTGTGGTCTCGCACACGGCGTTCTCAAGACCACGTTAATCATTAAAAAAAAAAAAAATCCCCGAACCCTCTCGGTGCATATTTGATTTACAAACTAATCAAATCGGCACATTATTTAAATGAGTACGGAAATTATCATTTTAAATGATTTGTGACACCGTTTTGATTGACTGAGCAAACTGCAAATAACTGCCTACAAATAACGGTCTGCTCATGTGCAGTTACTTCGCACTTTTGTCAACAAGGCTCAATTTCTTTGTCATCGTTTGAGTCGTCGTGTGAACTTTAGTATTTAAAAAAAAAATTGAATGATAAAACAATTATTGAACTCTGTTCTCACAAAATATCATGATTTATTTATATTTTAAAGTGTTTCGCAAGCAATTATTTGCTTCTGCCTTTGGCACTGGGAAATAATTGCTTGCTCACCACTAACAAATCATGATATTTTGTTTAACCTCATCCAATATTCCACGAAATCGAGTCGCATGTGAGCCAATAGCCGAAGAGACGCGTAACACCAAGTTGGCTATAAGCCCTGTACGATGAGATGGAGTGGAATAACTGTTTTATTCTATCCACATTCACTGGATTTTGAGAAACGGAGCATTTTTATTTTTTGCTAATTCAAGAACTAAAAACTTGATACAAAACATCCCACAAAATCATTTCTGCTTTTTTTTTTTTAAATAAATAAAGTTTTGGCCGGGCACTGCCCAAACTGATGATTACATCATCAGCTTTTCTTTGGCTAATCAGACACAAGGTACACCACCGCTCTTGCCAGACCAGTTGGGAGTTACAGTAGGTGCCTTGCTCAAGGGCAATTCAGCCAGTTCTGCTGGTCCAGGGAATTGAACCAGCGACCTTTTGGTCCCAAAGCTACTTCTCCAACCATTAGGCCATGGCTTCCGCAGAGCCATGACTATTTCTGCTTAGAATGTAAACAAACCGGCGAAATGACGGGAGCAATTTGTGAAAAAATGCTGCTATAATAATTCTTGAAAAATAAAAAAAGATACCTTCTTACCATCAAATACTTTCATTCCATATTTTGTTGCTTTTTTTTTGTATTTTTTGTTTTCGAGTAGCGTTTTTATTTCGTCCTCGGTTGGTTCAGCAACATGCTCCGCCATTTTGTTTTTCTCTACTCACGGTATATGAGCTGATATCCTAGTATTAGAGTAGCCAATCAGAGCGCGCGATTGCTCATATCCAGGGAATGTGGATAAAATAATTGTGATTAGATTCCAGTTGACATCATAAATTTGATATTGATGGAGTTCCATCTCTGTGACAAAATGATCCTCGAGGATAATAGTGATATGATGCACAATGTGGCCTTAAAATAGTGATGCCATACAAAAACGACTCGTATAGCACAAAGAAACATGAGCTGAACTACTACTTTATTGGTGGGGATGTAAAAGACCAAATTTAGTCAAGAATTAGAATTTAGTCAGTTTATTAGGGACAAAATGTGAAAATTATATGTATATAAGTTTCAGAATGATGGTGACCAGCGTTGTTGTTTTGTTTGTTTGTCTGGATTTCTCTTCAACTTCTGTGCTATTTTGTGGTGACTGAATCATTTCCACTGTTTTCTAGTGTACAGAACATATTTTTCTTTTCTTTTTTCATATTTTTCTTATCGATCCTTTATATTCAAGAATAATTCTGTTTGTATGCGTACTAAGTATTTTATTTTATTTTGGTTTGGAAAAAAAATATTTATACTTGACAAATATTATTTGAAGAAGTATCTTTGTAAAGGATGACAAGTCCTATAATGGCCTGTCTTTAAGAATATTATTTAGTTTGAAGTAAAACTATAAACGGTACCCATTCTGAGACCAGGTTAAGAATTGAAGTCGATTTGAGCTCTTCAGTGTTCTGCCCTCGTCAATGTCATAAATGCGAGTTCTCCCCATGCTGGGTGTTCCAGAGAACCCTCGATTGTTTTGTTTTTTTTCCCTTTTTGGAGCACATATAGTATCTTTCACTGCCCTGGCTGGTCCCCACTAACTCATAGATGATACAGTATAAATGATACTGTGATATAAATGCTGTTGTCAGTGATTGGTACCAGTAGATCAGTAATACCACAGCTATACTGGTAGGTGCGTATTAACCTGAACAGGAAGATGTGACGTTAATGGTACCGTGGATTGAAGTCTACATTCGCAGTCAATCGCAGGCCACATTATTGCTGCAGTACATCCGTGTCGTATCCCCGAACGTGGCTCTTGTACACAGACTGCTTCGTGTGTCATCTCTAAACATCCCTGCGTTACGTATGCTGTAATTTCCATGGATGCACAAGCAGGACGGCATCACGGTACTTTTCTTAAGCATGGTCTATCATGTCTTTTGGTATGCATTCATGCTAGTAGTGGGTGTGATGTGTGATGACAAACGACTCCAGTGTAAGACAAAACCAGCTACATAACTGCATATAAATATATATTTATATACGCACATACATTTCAGTATACACGTCCAGTGATTGTGTATATACAGTGTGTACATTTAAGACTTTTGACACACAGAGAGACAGAGAGAGAGAGAGAGTTAGACTTGTGTACAGTAGTACTCTCATCATCTCTATCCGAAAGGACCTCTTCAGCTTCTAGGAGGTGTTGACGGCAAACACACCAAAATCGCCATCATGTTTCTGTCCGTATGACTGCATTAAGCTGAGCGTGACGCTCACTCAGTGGAGCTCCAGTGAACAGGAAAGTGATGTTCATCACAAACTCGTATTGTACTACTGTACAAGAGCAGTCAGTTTTAATTCGACGATTAAAATATAAACATCACCATTGCACTTCTGTGTATACAACAAACAAGGCCACAAATATATGCAAGCTTTAATGATGATGTTGGCTTTGGATGGGTTTACACGGGAGAATAAATCGAAAAATCACTGTATGTGCTGCTTTATGGTCATTAGTGAAACGCAGTCAAGACTCCAATTCCCCCAGAACACACTGAACACATCGATGTGAAGTACACACTCGTGTCTGTACTGCGGAGTAAACACAGGGCTTCGTGTTGTTGTGATAATTAGGAGATTAAAAACAAAGAGTACATGGTGGGTTTGACTAGTGTTTCTTATGCACTCGCTCTGAATGTATTTAAACTTATATCTATGTTTGTCTTCTATGGTAAAGAAATAGAGGGAAAAAAAGTAACACTTTCTGTAAAGCATTGGCAACGTTTATTTATTTGCGAGCTTTTTCTGTGATGAATCATTGAGCCACATTCCTACGCCATAGCAGGAATGTTTGTAACAGTATTTACGACAATAAATGAATGAGAAAATGTATATACAAGCCTCCTGTATTTTTAACCCCGCCGACAGTAGTCGGAGGGGTTATTATTTTCACCTGCGTCAGTCTGTGTGTGTGTATCTGTCTGTCTGTCTGTCTGTGTGTCTGCAAGATATCTCAAGAACCAATGGATCGATTTGGACCAAATTTTGTACATGTGTTGCCAATCACCCAGGAAGGAAACCATTAAATTTTGAAGGTCAAAGGTCAAGGTCATGGCAGAACTTCGAAATTTTCGCCCAATGTATTTTAATAGGGAAAAGGCGGGGTTTGCACTCGTTAGAGTGTCCCTGTCTAGTTTATTTTTGTTTTTTTTATTTTTAATCTTAATCCTGCAGGAAGAGCATTTTTTTCCCCACAGTAATTTTTCCCTCCAACACCACTGCAGTTTAAAAAAAAAAAACTTTTATGTCTGAAACACATTTTAAATTTGAAGTCATAACAGCCTGGATGGACAGACTCATCAACTCAAACTTGAATAAAGTGATCCAGAAGGTTATCCTAATACTTATCCCACCCCCCAATTAGACTAATTGGGTTTTAAGACACTTCCACATGCATGTTGAATAGCCCCTAAGCATAACTACGTCATCACTTGTTTATCGCAATGCATTATGGGGGATAGCCAGGGTTGGTAGCTGTGCAATATGGTGGATGTTGGATTAATTTTACGTGAGGGCGATGTGACAGGAGCGATTTTGTCATGGAAGACAATGAAATTGGTGATTGAAAGAGGTGGATAACATGCCGAGGGTTTACAGCAGGAAAATCTGAATCCAAATCAAGCTTGGTGAGAAGGTAAGACATAAGAGACAAGAATTCGTACAACCTAGAGATTAACCGAGTCTACCACGCTGGACATCATCAAATCTCAGAATGTCTTATCAAAACATTTATAAATGAGTTATTAGTTAAATAAAACTTGATGATAGGAAACGTTACAAAAAAAAAAATCTTTGGAAACCCGCTGATCTGCCGTGTCATGTTCTGTATAAATGCATTTACTTCAATAAATGCCGCTCATGAGGTTCACTGATCATTATACACTATATACATGGACTTCGTGATGAGATGCGCTAAGCATGAAATCCATACTCAGTTCCCAGAGGCTGGAGTCCGCATAGAGTTTATAATCCCCAACGAAGTATCCCCCCGAGCGCTTCGTACCACCAAAGCGCATGGTATCATCAGAATAACGGAGTTATGCGGATGATGATGTGCTCTTTTCAGAAAGTATCGATGAACTTCAGAAGATTATTGAGATCTATGACAACACCTTTACAAGATTCGGCTTATGTATGTCCTACAAGAAGACCAAGACTATGGCATTCAATGTTGATGAAAGCATAAAAGAAAAGTCTAGTGACTGTTAATGGTGTTGCGCTTAAGAACGTGAGAGAATTCCGGCATCTAGGACATCTGATGACAAACACTAACAAAACATCAGCCTTCCTTCACCAAAGAATTGCCTCAGCATTTGAGAAATGGAACGAGCTGAAGCACATCCTTACTGATCGTGAAATCTAAGTACGCGAATGAAGTTTTTAACCTCCTGTGTCTGCCCAAGGCTGCTCTACAGTGTTCAAGTGTGGGATCTCACATCAGCAGAGACCCAAAAGTTAGAGGTGATCTGGAACAGCTTCCTGAGAAAAATGATCGCGGGAGGCTTTGCCCGTAAGAATGCTCCACCGAAAAACAAACAACAAAAGGGCGTGGACTCATCCTCCCTCGTTGATGGAGAGCTTGACTGGGCATATAAAATCTCAAACAGTAAGCTTCAGAGCATTACCGGCTCTACACCGATAAAACACTACTACCAGACCAAACATCTACAGTATCTTGCACACATCTGTCAGATGAGCAATGACGCCCTACTGAAGAAAGTCCTTTTCGATAGAAGAACTAACTGGAATAAGATGGAGGAATGCCTGAATATGGACAAAAAACAGATCTTGAAAATGATGCACAAGACTGACTTCACGCAGCTGTTGGCCTCTTGTTTTCCATCAGCCAAGCAGCTGCCCCCCAAGGCCGACCACGTGCCACGCGGGAAAACACGATGATGATGATGATGATGATGATACACACCCGAAAGAGAACCCTTCATGGTTTGGGAGTTTTATCGGTCCGACAGGCTCGTTCGGCTGCCGAGTGCTTCGGAACGTTGAGAGGCAAAGGCCAAAGAATGCTTCTTTGTTTTCCAGGCTTTGGAATATCGCTAGTTCCAGATGAACAGTGTCGATTGTTATAATCATCTATAACCGAAGGCCGTTCCGCAGACCATGGAAATATTGCTGGGTCACAGTTTAAACACGTCTTTTTCCCATCAGAGAAATGTAAGCTACAAACACCTTGTCCATTTCGATTCAGTTCGAAGGTTTTCGTTGCGGATTAAATCGATCCATTCCTTTCTTCTCGACTGGCAGCTGATAAAAGCTCAAATTAGGTGTTCTCTTTGTTGTGGAGACACAGTAAGGCACACAGCGATTCATTTTAGGCAGCACGGTTAAAACCGGTTAGACAGAACAATGCAGTGTTTAACAAAGGCGAAAGTAAACAATACGGCGGAGCTGACCCTGAGTATCGCCCATAATGCATTGCGGTAAACAAGCGATGATGTAGTCAGGGGTTAGGGTTGTTCAGAAACTTAAGAGAAATATACAAACGTGACTTAAAACTTGGTTTTGCCATCTTTTTTGCCTTATATTTTTCTAGAGCCTGAGCAATGTTCTATGTAATTATCAACATTGTTGGAAATATGAATGATATTACAGAACTGCAGTCGTCGTCGTCTTCCTTATCCGGCACTGTTGCCAGCTCAGTGATCCACAGGTCATATTAATTGGAGCACAGTTTTACGCTGGATACCCTTTTACACAACCCTCCCATTTCTAGGCTTGGGAAACAACCATTCACACCCATGATGAGTGTGTGATTTTAACCTAACTGCATGTCTTTGGAAGGAAACTGGAGGACACGGGGAGAAACTGCAAACTCCACACAGAAAAGCCCCCGTCGGCCACTGGGCTCAAACCCTGAACCTTCTTGCAGTGAGGCGACAGTGCTAACCACTACACCACTGTGCGGCCCACAGAACTGCAGTAATGTGTGTGTTCTTTTGAACCAAAAGTCATTGTCACTAGGGGGCGTTGCTGGAGTTCATCATCTTGTTTTAAAACATTTAAAAATGTTTATTTTATAATTATACTTATTATCATTGACCTCAATAACTAAGTTTCTGCTTTTCATTTGGGTTTCAGTAAAGGATTCTTGGACCAAATCTACTGGTACCTGTTTATATTTGATGATATAAGACAATAAAAATCAATATAAATAAAATAAACAATGTAAATCAGTCAGTATTCAGTGATTGGACTTTTTACTCCTTAAAGTAAATATCAGTAATAAGTGTAATATTAATTTTACTTTTTATCTTCATCTTGTAAAAGTGTCTGTTCAACAATACTTTAGAGGAAGCAGTGCATCAGTATTCATTTAATGGAGAACTGAAGGCAATTTTTTATGATCAAAATTCTATCTCACTTTATTAAATATAGGAATGCATTTTTGACAGCTATTCTGTCACTGCTATAGCAAGTTATGAGTGAAATACGCTATGTAAGATATCAGTCCATATGTCAAAGCAATGGCCGTAAACGAGATTCGTTGAGACCTGTGCGAGACATCGTAGGACGGAAGTAAAACGTACAGCGGAAATCAAAGCGACCAACATCTGCCAACGTTGTTAAAGCCTAGGTCACAACCGGACGTACAATTTTTTTGGCCGTGCGATTTTTGGCGTTTCCCAAATCGCTGCGGTTTTTTTTTTTTTTTTTGTTCATGGAGAAAGACGCGCGTTGGCTGTAAGTTTGTCTTGCAACCTGAAAAAAAAGTAAGTGCCCGTAGAGTTTGTTTGACATGACAAAGAACCTCTGCAGCCAATCTACAGCTCGAAAATCAGCACGTCACACGCGCGCTCTCGTGCGTTTCACGCGCGCCCTCCGTGCGTTTCTTGCGTTTTTTGCACGTAGACCGGCTGTAGGAGCACGTATGGCTGGTTGTGACCGAGGCTTAAAAGACGCGCGCGCCCTCCTTCGAATGCTGATGTAATCAAGCCGGAAGTTTTATTTGTTTTGATAGCAATCAGGAACGTTTGAAAAAAAGTAAGCAGTAATCGTCGTTTAAACTCGTTTTTGTGCAATATTTCGTTTGGAAAAGTTTTCAAAATGGCGGCACTGACACCTGGCTGACACTTCACGTTTCGAAGTCTCGCACAAGTCTCATGAAGATCGCGCGGATAAGCGACGCCTGCCATGGACCAAACGAACTAAATTCAACACGGCTAAAAACCGAATAGGCTGATAAGTATAATATTTAATTGCAATTAGTTGCCAGTACGAGTCACGATATAAGGTTACTAAAACCGAAAACGTAATTGAATAACACGTTAATTAAGAAATAAAGCAAGTTTAAAAATGACTTCAGTTCTCCTTTAATATCCAGGAGTAGTGACTCTCATGCTGTTTAGTGCAGTGCAGAATTCAACCGTGCCACATCTTTATGTACAACATAGAAAACTCAAACCTATCAATACTAGAACTCTACAAACACTTCCTTGTAGTAAAAAAAAAAAAGCAAGCGTACGTTCTGTACCTGCTTTTTTTTTTTTTTTAAGCTTAGGTTATTCCTTGACTCCAGCACATACACAGAACAGAACCTTTCAGCTTTTAGATAATAGTCTCTCGCGAGACACCTATGAGGCTGTGTGGTCTCTCCTGTGCCAGCCGGCGGGTTCCGGTCCGAGAGCCCATCCTGGAGTTGGCCCGGGAGCTTGGTCTGACCTGCAGCTCTGCCCAGGTGAAGGTACTGAGGTCTCCGCAGCTGCGCAGGTGGAGGAGACCCGGACGCTTCCGCAGAGGCAGAGTGTGAGACGTACAGTTTGGCTGCATCTGTCTGGCACACGATGCTCGCGCCTGCCCGCTCTCCGAGACACTCATCACCTGCAGAATAACAACCACACTCAGGATATAACAACTATTATATTGTTTTTCATATATTTTTCTAATATATCTCTAAATCTCTCACTTTTTGCACAAAAAAAAGGTGTAAAAAATAATAATCAATGGGACCCCCATAATACAGATTCATTTTATGACCAAACAGATCATTATTTAAATGTGTACATTAATATTTTGTCTAACGATTAGCTCTATAGAGCTTTCTTCTTGAACTTTTCACTCCCCCGAACATTTTGTAATTAAAATTCAACTTAAGATTTGAGTTATTGAGTTCTTTTTGAGTTACTGATGTTTGGATTAAACCTATTCAATTCATGTGACCAGTCAAACAGGCTGGCTTGTGACAAAACTAACTCCTTGCTTATGCGTCACAGATCCTACTCTGAGAACCATGCTTACAGAGTATACGAAACAATCATATGTATAAGCGGTGATGGTATAATAACACGTGGAATGTTGTAATATGGTGTGTGTGTGACCTGCTGGATGAAGGTGGCACAGCGCACAGCCTCTTCCATATGTTCCTGATCGGAGCGCAGCACGCTCTTAATGCTATTGATGAGCTCTTGCACCTCTGGCATCAGGCTACACGGCGACTGCTGCTGCAGGAACTGTGCCACTAGCAGCTTAGTGTCCCTGTAGCTCTGATAATCCACCATGGAGGAGGGGCGTGGTCGGCGATGGCCCCTCCCCCGCCGCAGAGTGACGACCGGATGCTCTGGCTCAGGCCCCGACCCCACTGCTGTCCCAGGACCTACTTCTGTCTGCGTGGCTGCTTCACAGCTCATTACTGCTGAGGGAAATGTGAAATGAGGAATGAAGCACTGTGTAGGAAAAGGAATACTTTGTGATGCATAAATGGAAGATAAACTACACTTACAGTTCTCTGCTTCTCTCAGTCGAGTGAAACGTTTAATTTCTGTATCATGCTAATCATTTACATTCCTGATGTAGATAAGGATCAGGTTTACAAATTCCTGGAGGAAGAACAGTACCCATGGCGCAATGACATTTTGTGGGTTCTTTTTTCTTTATAATTTAAAGGCGTCTCTGTGATGAGGTTCAAAACCCCTGCAAATTGATCCACACCTCAGAGTTCCTGAAAATGGCAGCTCTATATTTAAAATCCTTCTAATGAAGCTGCTGACAGATATGGAGATGGTTCAGGATATACTGTGAGTGCTTTCTGTGTGTGTGTGAGAGAGAGAGAGAGAGAGAGATCAGGATCTGACACACACACTAAAGATAAATCAAGATGAAAATGGGTCCTAATCTTCTTTGCCAAAAAAAAACCTATCGCCCTTCAGGTTGTGTGTTCACAACTCAGCTGAAATCTCAACTTCCTCCAGAAAGAATGACGGAAAGTGGAAATTATACAGTGCATCACACTCTAACGTTGTTCATGTACCTTTAGCAGTCAGGTCCAGGAGAACAGGGTCACTGTTGGACCTGCGGTGCCGCTGTCTATGTGGCTTTCTGCTGCTCGAGGCAGTGATGGACTGTGAGGGCGGTGAGGATCTCAACGTGGCTGTCTGCATACACCTGTCTGAGTAACAACAAGCACCATCTCTAATTCATTAAATAATATTCATTCACAGCATAGTGTCCCAAATATTAAAAAAAAAAAAAGATTGGGACACTGTGAAACGTAAATAAAAACAGAATGCAATGACTTTCAAATACCTTTCTATCTATATTCAATTGAATACAATACAAAGAAGATATTTAATGGTCAAACTGATAAGCTTTATTGTTTTTTGTTTGTTTGTTTGTTTGTTTGTTTATTTAATATACACTCATTCTGAATTTGATGCTGACAACACGTTCCAAAAAAATTGCGACAGGGCCATGTTTACCACTGTGTTACAACACTCAGTAAGAGTTTGGAAAATGAGGACACTAATTGTTTACATTTTGAACATGAAATTCTTTCCCATTTTTGCTTGATATACCACTAAAGTTGCTCAACTGTCCGGGGTTTCCACAGTCATATTTTGCGCTTCATAATGTGCCACGCATTTTCAATGGGAGGCAGGCAGGCCAGTTTAGCACCTGCACTCTTTTACTATGAAGCCACATTGTCGTAACGTGTAGAATATGGTTTGGCATTGTCTTACTGGAACAAGCAGGATGGCATGCTTTTGGTCTGGATAGCAGCATACGTTTCTCCAAAATCTATATATATACACCTTTCAGCATTCATTACATTCACAGATGATGTGCAAGTTACCCATGCCATGGGCACTAACCCCCCCCCCCCCCCCCCCCCCATATCATCACAGATGCTGGCTTCTGAATGTTATGTTGGTAACAATTTGGATGGTCCTTTTCAACCTGGAGGATACAATGTCCATGATTTCAAAAAACAATTTGAAACGTGGACTCGTCAGACCACAGCACACTTTTCCACTTTGCGTCAATCCATCTTAGATGAGCTCAGGAACTCGGCAGCATTTCTCAATGTTGCTGATATTTGGCTTTCACTTTGCATGGTAGATGCAGCAATGAACTGTATTTACTGACAACAGTTTTTCGAAATATTCCTGAGCCCTTGTAATAATGTCCTTTATAGTTGTACAATCATCTTGGTTATTGATACAGTGCCACCTGAGAGATTGACGTTCATGGGCATTCAGTGTTAGTTTTCAACCTTGCCCCTTGCATGCACAGATTTCTCTGGATTCTCTGAATCTTTTGATGATGATATGGATCGTCGATGGTGAAATTCCTAAATTCCTTGCAAGTGTACATTGAGAAACGTTCTTCTTAAACTGTTGGACTATTTGCGAATGTAGTTTTTCACAAAGTGGTGAAGCTCATCTCATCCTTGCTTGTGAACGACTGAGCCTTTCCAATTACCAGCTAACTAATTGACCTGTAGAATGTTCCATACAGGTGTTTTTTTTTTTTTTTTTGAGCATTCCACAACTTTCCCAGTCTTTTGTTGCCCCTGTTCCAACGTTTTTGGAACCTGTTGCAGGCATCAAATTCAGAATGAGTGTAGAAAAAACAAAGTTTATCACTTTGAACTTTTAAATAGCTTGTCTTTGTATTGGATCCAATTGAATATAGGTTGAAAAGGATTTGCAAATTATTGCACTCTGTTTTTAAAGGAGAACTGAAGTCATTTTTAAACTTGCTTTATTTCTTAATTAACCTGTTATTCAATTACGTTTTCGGTTTTAGTAACCTTATATCGTGACTCGTATTGGTAACTAATTGCGATTAAATATTATACTTATCAACCTATTCGGTTTTTAGCCATGTTGAATTTAGTTCGTTTGGTCCATGGCAGGCGTCGCTTATCCGCGCGATCTTCATGAGACTTGTGCGAGACCTCGAAACGTGAAGTGTCAGCCAGGTGTCAGTGCCGCCATTTTGAAAACTGTTTTCCAAACGAAATATTGCACAAAAACAAGTTTAAATGACGATTACTGCCTACTTTTTTCAAACTTTCCTGATTGCTATCAAAACAAACAAAACTTCCGGCTTGATAACATCAGCATTCGAAAGAGGGCGCGCGCGTCTTTTGACAACATTGGCAGATGTTGGTCACTTTGATTTCTGCTGTACGTTTTACTTCCGTCCTACGATGTCCCGCACAGGTCTCAACAAATCTCGTTTACGGCCATTGGTTTGACATATGGACTGATATCTTGCATAGCATGTTTCAAACACTCATAACTTGCTATAGCAGAGACAAAATAGCGATCAAAAATACATTCCTATATTTAATAAAATGAGATAAATAGAATTTTGATGATAAAAAATGTTGCCTTCAGTTCCCCCTTAATTACGTTTTACACAGCGTCCCAATGTTTTTGGAATCGGGGTTGTATCTCAACCACAAATAAAGTTAAAGCATTTTAAAATCTGATTACTCCCAAAAGTGAACATCTTGACATCTGGTATCGGAATTAATTAGGATTATGTCCAGTTCATTATGTCATATAACAATATAAACAACTTATTCATTTCACTTTGTGAGGAAATCACACTTTGCTAGTAAGGTTTTAGACTCACTGTTTGTACTGGCTCCTTATGCATCATGATATTTACAGAAAGCCTAGTCCAGAGGAGAAAGTTAATAAAAATGTCCAAGCCATTTTGGGTAAATGTTTTTTTTCTTTTCTTCCAAAAGTAGAGGTGTCAAAGGATCAGGAATACATTCATGCTGCTTGATGTAATCCTAACACACTGTGGTTCCGCTCACCGTCTGGACCTGCCTGACTCGTTCTGAGGCTTTAACTCTGCTTGGAGATTTCTCCACATGTACATGGTCCCACATGGATATCCTAAACATTTGCACTTTCCAAAAACAGTTTATACCCAAATCTTATCTTTGCCTCAGTGGATAATCCTACATGGATACTGTAGACTTTCTGCTGTTGTAATCTTTTCAACATTCTTAGTACTGTTAAACTTTATATCATACAGTTGTAGAAGTGTAACGATTTATAATCCCACTACTCAGTGTCACCCAGAAGAGGATGTTTACTTTTGAGTCTGGTTCCTCTTAAGACTTCTTCTTAATGTCATTTTAGGGAGTTTTTTTTATACCCCTGCTCTGAAGGAAGCATATAGGGTGGATTTACAAACATTTCGTAACACTTTTCTCAGCAATTACAAATCACAACTGCTCGATATTTGGTACCGAGCGTCAGCTTGGGGTTCTATACCGTATATACCGTTTTCAGGTCTGTCGCACATCGACTTCCTGTTTACCGACTGAATGTATTTATGAAACATATAGCGTGGATTTACAAAATTTTTGTAACACTTTTCTCAGCAACTACAAATCACAACTGCTTGATATTTAGTACCGAGCTTCAGCTTGGGGTTCCTCATCTCATCTCATTATCTTTAGCCGCTTTATCGTGTTCTACAGAGTCGCAGGCAAGCTGGAGCCTATCCCAGCTGACTACGGGCGAAAGGCGGGGTACACCCTGGACAAGTCGCCAGGTCATCACAGGGCTGACACACAGACACAGACAACCATTCACATTCACACCTACAGTCAATTTAGAGTCACCAGTTAACCTAACCTGCATGTCTTTGGACTGTGGGGGAAACCGGAGCACCCGGAGGAAACCCACGCGGACACGGGGAGAACATGCAAACTCCGCACAGAAAGGCCCTCGCCGGCCATGGGGCTCGAACCCGGACCTTCTTGCTGTGAGGCGACAGCGCTAACCACTACACCCGTGTCGCCCAGCTTGGGGTTCTAGACCGTATATACCGTTTTCAGGTCTGTCGCACATCGACTTCCTGTTTACCAACTGAATGTATTTATGAAACATATAGGGTGGATTTTGATGCCATTTCAAAATGACAGTTTACCAGGATGCTATTTGAAATCCCTGGGGAGAGACACTGCTCTTTACTTCCTTGTTTCAGGGTTAATTATTTGTTGAAGTCAGCATTCATAATAAGTGTCCTATGCCTTCAATTGCTTACATTCTGATATAAGTGAAAGCGGAGGGATACGTAAGTGAGCAGTAGCTCACAGTTGATCTTGTTTTCCTTGCCAGTGTCATCTCTCGCTGTATCATTAGGGACCTAAATCTATATCTGGTTTTCTATCAAGCTGCTTTGTGACAATGTCTAAAAGTGGCATTTGAATATTTGAGAAGCCTAAACCTGGCTTATTATTCAGTAATGAATATGAATTATTTAATAACGACAATGAATCTAACAGGAAAGGTGTGTAGTTCTGAGAGTGAAGAATCTACATCTGGGTCTGCTGTTGTATCCTGGGAGCATTAAGGGTTAATAATAACAGGTTTAATAACCTTTACATACCGTACAGGGTAAACTTTCAGACAAATCATAATCCTATCCAAAATTTTACAGTGATTTTATAAATAGGTCACTGCTGCCTAGTCAAAACTAAACAGAGAAACATAAAGGCTTTGAGAGCTATACTGGAAGCAAAACATGTGCTTGTTCAAAAAAAGACTAATGCAGTTTCATGTTAATTCCTGTGGGATTTAGTAGGCCGTTTGTTCATTGGTCTGTACCACTGTATACATAAAACCAGAACATGGAGCTGGGAAGCTGATCCTGGTGACATAAAGAATCTGTGACATGACTGAGAGCTTATAGCACTGGCTTATTTTGAGAGCAGAGGAGCCACGCTGTTATAATAAGCAATCTTTGCCCAAGAGCACTATTACACGAACAGAGTTACACGATAGTGTTACACCCCAATCCTCAAAAATAGACTTTTTGCACTGAGGTAGTTTAATTAAAACCTTATTCAAGTACAAGTTACAGTTGCTGTTAGGGCCGCAAACAAAACAGTAGTTTGAGTAGTCACTCAATCTTGAGTAAGAATAAGAAAGTCCTCAAGTAGCATGTTACTCATCAGGATCATATCAAAACGTTCAAGTTAAAAAATCCACTTTAACAGGAACACATGTACAGCTGGGGGGCGGCACGGTGGTGTAGTGGTTAGCGCTGTCGCCTCACAGCAAGAAGGTCCGGGTTCGAGCCCTGTGGCCGGCGAGGGCCTTTCTGTGTGGAGTTTGCATGTTCTCCCCGTGACCGCATGGGTTTCTTCGGGTGCTCCGGTTTCCCCCACAGTCCAAAGACATGCAGGTTAGGTTAACTGGTGACTCTAAATTGACCGTAGGTGTGAATGTGAGTGTGAATGGTTGTCTGTGTCTATGTGTCGGCCCTGTGATGACCTGGCGACTTGTCCAGGGTGTACCCCGCCTTTCGCCTGTAGTCAGCTGGGATAGGCTCCAGCTTGCCTGTGACCCTGTAGGACAGGATAAAGCAGCTAGAGATAATGAGATGAGAGATGCTCATTTATGCAGTTATCCAGTCAGCAAATCATGTGGCAGCAGCATAATGCATAAAATCATGCAGATACAGGACAAGAGCTTCAGTTAACGTTCACATCAAACATCAGAATAGGGAAAACGCATGATCTTTAACTTTAATGTGGAATGGCTGTTGGTACCAGAGTTTACACAGAATGGGTGCCAAAAACGTCCAGAGAGCAAGAGTTTTGTGGGTGGAAACAGCTTATTGATAGGTTAGAGGAAAACAGCCAGAATGGTTCGCGCTGCCAGGATGGATAGAGTAACTCAACTAATCACTCTTTACAACTGTAGTGAGCAGAAAAGCATCTCAACATGCACAAGACATCGAACCTTGAAGTAGATGGGCTAGTAGTAGACCATATCAGGTTTCACTCCTGTCAGCCAAGAACAGGAATCAGAGGCTACCATGAGCACAGACTTGCACAAACTGGATAGTTGAAGATTACGGGGAAAAAAATCAGCTGGCCTTTTTTCAGTTTTCAATTATCTAGTTTCGGTGAGTCTGTGTCCATTATAGTCTCAGACTTTTGTGCTTGGCTGATGGGAGTGGAACCTGATGTGGTCTTCTGCTGTTGTAGCCCATATGCATTAAGGTTTGATGGTTTGTGTATTCTGAGAAGCTTCTGCTTGCCAGAGTGCTTACTTGAGTTATACACTTTCTGTGTAAATTCTAGAGTGTGTTGTGTGTGTAAATCCCAGGAGATCAGCAGTTTCTGAAATACTCAAAACAGACCATCTGACACCAACAATACCATAGTTAAAGTCACAGAAAAGACATAATTTATATATATATATATTCATCCTTTATCCATAGTCACTTATCCTGTGCAGGGTCACTGGCAAGCTGGAACCTATCCCAGCTGACTATGGGCAAGAGGCAGGGTACACCCTGGACAAGTCGCCAGATCATCACAGGGCTGACAAACAACCATTCACATCTACGGTCAATTTAGAGCCACCAATTAGCAGCTCTAAATTGTGGGGGAAACCAGAGCACCCAGAGGAAACCCACGCAGACAACATGCAAACTCCATACAGAAAGGCTCTCATCAGCCACTGGGCTTGAACCCAGGACCTTCTTGCTGTGAGGCGACAGTGCTAACCACTATACCACCGTGCCGCCCCTATACAGTGGTGCTTGAAAGTTTGTGAACCCTTTAGAATTTTCTATATTTCTGCATAAATATGACCGAAAACATCATCAGATTTTCACACAAGTCCTAAACGTAGATAAAGAGAACCCAGTTAAACAAATGAGACAAAATATTATACTTGGTCATTTATTTATTGAGGAAAATGATCCAATATTACATATCTGTGAGTGGCAAAAGTATGTGAACCTTTGCTTTCAGTATCTGGTGTGACCCCCTTCTCATCTCATCTCACTATCTCTAGCCGCTTTATCCTGTTCTACAGGGTCGCAGGCAAGCTGGAGCCTATCCCAGCTGACTACGGGCGAAAGGCGGGGTACACCCTGGACAAGTCGCCAGGTCATCACAGGGCTGACACATAGACACAGACAACCATTCACACTCACATTCACACCTACGGTCAATTTAGAGCCACCAGTTAACCTAATCTGCATGTCTTTGGACTGTGGGGGAAACCGGAGCACCCGGAGGAAACCCACACGGACACGGGGAGAACATGCAAACTCCACACAGAAAGACCCTCGCCGGCCACGGGGCTCGAACCCGGACCTTCTTGCTGTGAGGCGACAGCGCTAACCACTACACCACCGTGCCGCCGTGTGACCCCCTTGTGCAGCAATAACTGCAACTAAATGTTTCTGGAAAACTGTTGATCAGTCCTGCACACCAGCTTGGAGGAATTTTAGCCCATTCCTCTGTACAGAACAGCTTCAACTCTGGGATGTTGGTGGGTTTCCTCACATGAACTGTTCGCTTCAGGTCCTTCCACAACATTTGGATTGGATTAAGGTCAGGACTTTGACTTGGCCATTCCAAAACATTAACTTTATTCTTCTTTAACCATTCTTTGGTAGAATGACTTGTGTGCTTAGGGTCGTTGTCTTGCTGCATGACCCACCATCTCTTGAGATTCAGTTCATGGGCAGATGTCCTGACATTTTCCTTTAGAATTCGCTGGTATAATTCAGAATTCATTGTTCCATCAATGATAGCAAGCTGTCCTGGCCCAGATGCAGCAAAACAGGCCCAAACCATGATACTATCACCACCATGTTTCACAGATGGGATAAGGTTCTTATGCTAGAATGCAGTGTTTTCCTTTCTCCAAACATAACGCTTCTCATTTAAACCAAAAAGTTCTATTTTGGTCTCATCCCTCCACAAAACCTTTTTCCAATAGCTTGTCCATGTGACCTTTAGCTTGTTCTGGCTTGTCCACGTGACCTTTAGCACACTGCAGATGAGCAGCAATGTTCTTTTTGGAGAGTGGTGGCTTTCTCCTTGCAACCCTGCCATGCACACCATTGTTGTTCAGTGTTCTCCTGATGGTGGACTCATGAACATTAACATTAGCCAATGCGAGAGAGGCCTTCAGTTGCTTAGAAGTTACCTTGGGGTTCTTTGTGACCTCGCCGACTATTACACGCCTTGCTCTTGGAGTGATCTTTGTTGGTCGACCACTCCTGGGGAGGATAACAATGGTCTTGAATTTCCTCCATTTGTACACAATCTGTCTGACTGTGGATTGGTGGAGTCCAAACTCTTTAGAGATGGTTTGGTAACTTTTCCCAGCCTGATGAGCATCAACAACGCTTTTTCTGAGGTCCTGAGAAATCTCCTTTGTTCGTGCCATGATAGACTTCCACAAACATGTGTTATGAAGATCAGGCTTTGATAGATCCCTGTTCTTTAAATAAAACAGGGTGCCCACTCACACCTGATTGTCATCCCATTGATTGAAAACACCTGACTCTAATTTCACCTTCAAATTAACTGCTAATCCTAGAGGTTCACATACTTTTGCCACTCACAGATATGTAATATTGGATCATTTTCCTCAATAAATAAATGACCAAGTATAATATTTTTGTCTCATTTGTCTAACTGGGTTCTCTTTATCTGCTTTTAGGACTTGTGTGAAAATCTGATGATGTTTTAGGTCATATTTATGCAGACATATAGAAAATTCTAAAGGGTTCACAAACTTTCAAGCACCACTGTATATCATTAATAGCAGATCCTTTAAGTCTTGATAGTTGAGTTGGGGCCTCCATGGATCGGACTTGTTTGTCCAGCACATCACACAGATGCTCGATCAGATTGAGATCTGGGGAATTTGGAGGCCAAGTCAACACCATGAACTCTTTGTCATGTTCCTGAACAATGTTTGCACTGTGACAGGGCGCAACAATGGTTAGGTAGGTGGTACGTATAAACATAACATCCACATGAATGCCAGGACCCAAGGTTTCCCATGAGAGCATTGCCCAGAGCATCACACTGCATCTGCCAGCTTGTCTTCTTCCCATAGTGCATCCTGGTGCTATCTCTTCCCCAAGTAAGTGACACACATGCACCCGGCCGTCCACATGATGTAGAAGAAAATATGATTTTTCAGACCACTTACTTGTGTTGCTCCATGGTCCACTTTTGATATTCGTGCCCATTATAGGCGTTTCTGGCAGTGAACAGGGGTCAGCACAGGCACTCTCAGTGCTCTGTGGCTATGCAGCAACATATGCAGCAAGCTGCTATGGACTGAGTGTTTGGACACCTTTCTATCATAGCCAGCATTAACTTTTTTAGCAGTTTGTGCTACAGTAGCTCTTCTGTGTGATTGGACCAGATGGGGTAGCCTTCGCTCCCCACGCACATCAGTAACCCTGTTGCTAGTTTACCAGTCATTCTTCTTTGGACCACTTTTGGTAGGTACTAACCACTGCATACTAGAAACACCCCACAAGACCTGACATTTTAGAGATGCTCTGACCCAGTCATCTACCCATCAAAATTTGGCTCTTTTCAAAGTCACTCAAATCCTTACACTTGGCCATTTTTCCTGCTTCCAACACATCAACTTCAAGAACTGGTTGTTCTCTTGCTGCCTAATATATCCCACCCCTTGACAGGTGTCACTGTTAGGAGATAATCAATGTTTGATGATATCAGTGGCTGATCAGGGGGTGTGTGTGTGTTAACCACTTCTTATTAAACCACTTTAATAAGAACTTGTTCTTGATTCTAAGATTCCTGTTCTTGGCTGCAGGAGTGGAACCCAATGTGTTCTTCTGCTGTTGCATGCTGAGATGCTTTTCTGCTCACCACGGTTGTAAAGAGTTGCTATGAGTTACTACCGTATATCCTTCCTGGCAGCTCAAATCAATCTGTGCCGAGTTTCCCAAAAGCATCGTAGCACAAAGATCATCGTTAAATGGTAGTGCGAGCAGCACAATGAACACTCTCCCTGTGTCCAAAATCGCTCCCTACTCACTATATAGGGCACTATATGGGGGGGACGCCATTTTGTAGTGCTGTCCGAAACCTTAGTGAGGATTATTTACACCCTGTATAGTGCACTCAAAGTATCCCACAATGCATCACGAAAAGTAGTGTACAACCAATGGTCACTAACCAAATAATATATCCCATCATGCATTGCAGCCGCGCTGAAAGAAATCAAATTAAAAGTCTCAAATTTGATTTAATAAAAGGCAGCAGCAAAGAAGAAAGTATTCAGCCTTGATTTTTTTAAAAATGAAAGATGCCGGTACTTTGTATTGATTAATGTGGGAAATACACATGTAGTGATCACAAAAATACATGCATGTATTTATTATTTTGAAAACTCACCAGCCGACTGATCTGGCACGTTTTAATTGTGTGACAGTAATGATGTAAATACCAGCACGACGGACTAGTGTCCAAAAGCGTTTTTTCATTTTACCAATGAGCTCACTGTATAGTCCTCTATATAGTAATTCCCTATATAGGGAGTAGGGAGTAGTGAATGAGTGAGCGGTTTTGGACACAGGGCCTCTCCTAGTTAAGATGCTCTTAGCGTTAAGAGGCTTTTGGGAAACCCACCAGTGGCCATTTTCCTCTGACCTCTCTTATTAACAAGGCGTTTGTTTCCACCCACAGAACTGTTGCCCACTCACTTGATGTTTTTTGTTTATCGCACCATTCTGTGTAAACTCTCGAGACTGTTGTGTGTGAAACCCCCAGGAGATCAGCAGTTTCTGAAATACTCAAATAAACCAGTCCATCTGGCTCAAACCAACACCCATGCCACAGTGAAAGAAAGTCACACTTTGAGATCACAATTTTTCCTATTCTGATGTTTGAAGTGAATGTTAACTGAAGCTCTTAATTTATATCTGCATGATTTTACGCATTGTGCTGCTGTCGAGGGATCGGCTGATTAGAGAACTGCATAAAACAGCAGGTGGATGGGTGTTCCTAATAAAGTGGCTGGTGAACGTATACAACAACTTGACTTTTTTCTGACACTAGTAACATACGGTGTTGTAATGGGTGTTGCTTACCATCGCTAGCTGTGTCCGTCTCAGAGCAGTGAGACACCCCCTCGGTCAGTTCTGTCACTTGAACCTCAGAGTCCTGTGCCTAAAAATATGTATACGTGTATATATATGAGAGAGAGAGTGAGTCAGTCAGTGGGCTTGACTTCTCCTGCCAACATAAACTGCAGCAGCTTCTGCAAGATCAGCTAGAATTAATCATAAAAGCAAAGTACACAGTCTGCCTACTAATCCCATCATATGTAGCAATTTTTACCTGTGATGGCTCAACCTGCCCTGTTGCCACAGTTTCATAGGGTGGAGGAGGGTCGAGGGGACAGAAAACCTCCACGCCTTTAATCCTCGCCCCGTATATGTGAGGCAGTGGAATTACACTGTCACCAAACATCCTGGAGGAACAGACAGATTCGGGCTTCAAAAACCTCTGGCAGCAGCTGCAGAAAGCAATTCCTGGGGTTCATCGGCAGATTCTACATCTGCCTTGGGAAACTGGTCCATCTCACGCTTCAAGGATTTACTACGCTCTCTCGATCTGTTCCACAGCTTGAAATGTTTTAGGAAGTTTCTCTTAGATATTTTGTTGGAGAAACCTCCCACACAGTTTGTGTGTGTGTGTGTGTGTGTGTGTGTGTGTGTGTGTGTGTGTGTGTGTGTGTGAGAGACGGATAAGGTATGAGAGGAGGAAGACAAGTGCAGCGTGTCTATGCTTTTGATCTGCAGGAGTACATTTAATACTTATGCAAGAATTTCTATAATTTCAGTATATAATATATACAGTAACGTGCAAATGTTTGCATATCCTCAGAACAAAGAATTTGAATTTTACAGCAAGAAAATTCTTCTGTCAGGTTTCAAAGATCCTTTCACAATTCCTTCATTCTATCCAGGTAAAAAAAAACAAACAAATATTGCTTAATAAGATCAGATATTAGTAGCTTTATATTTTTTCTTTTTTCTTTGGTACATACATTTTAAAATAAACACACTTGTTTTCTTTTTTCATCCAGAAACCATATAGGGTACAAACTTTTGCATTGTACTTCATCGTATAAATAAATGAAATTACTGTTTAGATTCAATCCTGCTTCAACTCCTGCTTCAGGACACACAGTACCTACACAAGATCAGCATCCCATGCTTTCTCATTGCACACACCTTCTCATTGTGTCTCATTTGCTGGTTTTTTTTTTTTCTCCATTGGGTTGGGTTTTGGGTCTACATGCCTGCATTGTTTAGCATGGTGTTTAAGCCTGAAGGCTGTATGGACTTAGATTGTTGCATTCATGAGAAAGTCTGTCTGGCTAAAATATTAAAAGTAGACGGCCTTTCAATTTCATAAAACCGGTGAAATTCCGTTCCCTCTGAAATTTGGTCATTGTGATATATGTTTATTTCTGTAATATCTAAAAAACAAACCCAGGCCATTCTGTGGCCGGGAAGTTATTTAATCTGAGGTGATTCCCGAGCAAATAATGTGCATGAAATCGCTCGCTTCACACAGTCAAGCAGACAGAGGAAGTCTGTGTGCGCATGCGCATGTCGTCGTCTTCTTCTTTTCTTGGGTTTTACGGCAGCTGGCATCCACAGTGTTGCATTACTGCCATCTACAGGTTTACCTTAGACCGTGCACTGACAGTAACATCATTCTGTCGCTAAACGAACAGCTGATCACACCGAGGTGCTCGCTGACCGCCGATATTTATTAGTTTGGTCCAGCGTTTCCTTTCCTTCGCAAGATAACATCTTTTCTTCTCACTTTCCGTTACTGTAGTCGGTCTTTCACGTTTCATTCTCACACTCACATCCTCCGTTTTTCTCTTCTGTTTCAAATTTGTATCCCACAATGCCTTGTGCGAACGGGGAAAGCCCACCACGTGATGCATGACGTGGTATCTTGAATTGTGTCACAGTGAAGCAAGAAATAATAGTGGAGAATTTAGAGACACGTGGCCCTAAATTCATTAATTGTTCTATTTTAAAAAAAACTAATAAAATTGGAAGTCTGTGATTCCAATTCAGTAGCTTTCAGTCCACTAAACAAAAATAATTGGGTGTCAGGGAAAATTCTTTTTATGACCTAAACCTGAAAAATCTGAAAGTCAGTCTACCTTTAATGACTCAAATTTTCTTCTAACGTTCTTCTTCTTCATCTTCTAGCCCTACAAAAGCTGCAGAATGTGTGGTGGCCCAGGAAAACCCTTCACATTAGTGCTGGGTGTCATGTCATGACCAAACATTTTTAGCAGGATATTTTTTAAGGCAGTTTCACAGTATGTCACCTTTTTGTTTGCATGACTGGTCCTTTATATACAGTGGTGCTTGAAAGTTTGTGAACCCTTTAGAATTTTCTATATTTCTGCATAAATATGACCTAAAACATCATCAGATATTCACACAAGTCCTAAAAGTAGATAAAGAGAACCCAGTTAAACAAACGAGACAAAAATATTCTATTTGGTCATTTATTTATTGAGGAAAATGATCCAATCTTCCATATCTGTGAGTGGCAAAAGTATGTGAACCTTTGCTTTCAGTATCTGGTGTGACCCCCTTGTGCAGCAATAACTGCAACTAAACGTTTGCGGTAGCTGTTGATCAGTCCTGCACACAGGCTTGGAGGAATTTTAGCCCATTCCTCCGTACAGAACAGCTTCAACTCTGGGATGTTGGTGGGTTTCCTCACATGAACTGCTCAATTCAAGGCCTTCCACAACATTTCCATTGGATTAAGGTCAGGACTTTGACTTGGCCATTCCAAACATTAACTTTATTCTTCTTTAACCATTCTTTGGTAGAACGACTTGTGTGCTTAGGGTCGTTGTCTTGCTGCATGACCCACCTTCTCTTGAGATTCAGTTCATGGACAGATGTCCTGACATTTTCCTTTAGAATTCGCTGGTAGAATTCAGAATTCATTGTTCCATCAATGATGGCAAGCCATCCTGGCCCAGATGCAGCAAAACAGGCCCAAACCATGATACTACCACCACCATGTTTCACAGATGGGATAAGGTTCTTATGCTAGAATGCAGTGTTTTTCCTTTCTCCAAACATAACGCTTCTCATTTAAACCAAAAAGTTCTATTTTGGTCTCATCCGTCCACAAAACATTTTTCCAATAGCCTTCTGGCTTGTCCACGTGATCTTTAGCAAACTGCAGATGAGCAGCAATGTTCTTTTTGGAGAGCAGTGGCTTTCTCCTTGCAACCCTGCTATGCACACCATTGTTGTTCAGTGTTCTCCTGATGGTGGACTCATGAACATTAGCATTAGCCAATGTGAGAGAGGCCTTCAGTTGCTTAGAAGTTACCTTGGGGTCCTTTGTGACCTCGCCGACTATTACACGCCTTGCTCTTGGAGTGATCTTTAATGGTCGATCACTCCTGGGGAGGGTAACAATGGTCTTGAATTTCCTCCATTTGTACACAATCTGTCTGACTGTGGATTGGTGGAGTCCAAACTCTTTAGAGATGGTTTTGTAACCTTTTCCAGCCTGATGAGCATCAACAACGCTTTTTCTGAGGTCCTCAGAAATCTCCTTTGTTCGTGCCATGTTACATTTCCACAAACGTGTTGTGAAGATCAGACTTTGATAGATCCCTGTTCTTTAAATAAAACAGGGTGCCCACTCACACCTGATTGTCAGCCCATTGATTGAAAACACCTGACTCTAATTTCACCTTCAAATTAACTGCTAATCCTAGAGGTTCACATACTTTTGCCACTCACAGACATGTAATATTGGATCATTTTCCTCAATAAATAAATGACCAAGTACAATATTTTTGTTTCATTTGTTTAACTGGGTTCTCTTTATCTACTTTTAGGACTTGTGTGAAAATCTGATGATGTTTTAGGTCACATTTATGCAGAAATATAGAAAATTCTAAAGGGTTCACAAACTTTCAAGCACCACTGTAGGTTTGTGGCTTATTCCACTATCAGAAGAACATATGAACATTTTAATTTCATTATACATAAGTAAGGAATTGTTTACTATCGGGTTTGCTTGGCCCCACAAAATGATACAATATATAAAAGAATCAATAAGCTGCAACGTAGTAAAAACAGAATTTAAAAAAAAGGCAGTCACAGAAAAATGAGGATGGTTTGTGTGACAGGAAAAGATACAGAGGACAGGAGGAGATCCACTGTGGCAATCCCTAACGGGAAAAGCCAGAAGAAGAAGAAGGTCCAGAAGAAGAAGATCAAGATGAAGATCCAGTAGAAGAAGATCCAGAAACAAAATCCTTTTTTGATGAAGTGCCTGGATGAAGCATTCCCCAGTGTGTTGCCAGTGCTTTTCAACCAGAGAACAAGAGTGCTCTGAGAGCACAATATCCCCCGCTGGCAACCACGCCATAACTCTGGCAAAATGCGACTGAATTGAACGAAATTGCAATATGCGTATTACTGACATATCACAAGGAATTCTGTCAAGTTTCATGAAATTCCTCCAAAAATTGTAAGAGGAGTTGATTTCAGAAGGTGAGCACCCTTCCCGGGACGGACGGACGGACGGACATCGCCACAACATAATCCCCCTTCGAGCCTTTCGGCCAGCGGGGGATAAAAATTGTGAGGGAAGTTGATTTCAGAAAGCAAGCACACCTTGATGAAATTGCCAAAGTACAAGTTTGTTAATAATCAAGGGCATAACTCTGGTAAAATTTGCCCAAATTAAGCGAAATTTCAATATGCGTATAACTGTCATATACGGTAACAAAGCCTTTTGCCAAGTTTGGTGAAATTCCTCCACAAATTGTGAGAGGAGTTGATTTCAGAAGAACGTACACCCTCATGAAATTGTCAAAGTACACGTTATTTAATCAAGGGTCAAAACTCTGGGAAAATTTTCGCAAACGAAATTTAATCACAATATGCGTATTACCGTCATATAACAAGGCCTTTTGCCAAACTTCGAGAAATTCGTCCAAAAATTGTGAGAGGAGTTGATGTCAGAAGGCAAACGCACCTTCATGAAATTGTGAAAGTACAAGGTTGTTAATCAAGGGCCACAACTCTGGTAAAATGAGAACAAATTGAATAAAAACGACATAATCCCCCTTTGGGCCTTTCGGCCAGCGGGGGATAAAAATGGTACCTACTGCCATCTGGCAAGGCACGCTGCAATACAGATGTGAATAGGGAAGTCAAACTCTCATGGTTACCAGAGGACTAGCCCCCCACTGTAACCGTAGCTGTATAGGCGAGAGGCTGAGGGCTATGGAAACGGAGATCGGCACTGCACCCATGTGCCTCAAAAGAACTGGTTAGTATTGGGATAGGAGACTGCCTGGGAAGACCAGATCCTGGCATGGAAGGGACTTTGACTTGACATTAATAGCATTTAGCAGACGCTCTTATCCAGAGCAACATACAATGCTTCCAGAGCAACCTGGGGGTTAGGTGCCTTGCTCAAGGGCACTTCAGCCATTTCTGCTGGTATAGGGAATCAAACTGGCAATCTTTTGGTCCAAAAGTCACTTCTCTAACCATTAAGCCATGTCTTCCATGGTTTCTGTTTGTGTGTTAGTGTTGGCAAGTTGGTTCAAATTCCCAGGTCCATACGAAAAGCTGCTCACGGACCCACTGACTGCTCTCAGTTTGACAACGCTATGTGAAGGTCCCTTTACAGCTTATAAACTAATAAACGTAATAGGAAAATGCAAGTTTCTGGACAAGTCTTTGGAGGACACTGAATTTTGGTTAGTCGCTCAATTAATTCTCTTGATACAGTGGTCCACAGAAGTTATTGCAAACTAAGACTCTTTAGTTTTTCAATCTTACACTCAATATATAGTAAATCTAAGTTAAAAGTGTCTCATTAATGTAATCTGTTACATCTCAAAGTGGTGTTGAGGTCTTAAAATATATTGAAAATGTCTTAAAAACATCTTAAAATCCACTGAATTCCTGCACGTGTCCTGTAAATATACATTTTTCTGCTCCTTACAACCAGTAATGTACTGTTTTCTACTTTTAGAAGCTCAAATCTGGATATGAAACTTATCATGACCTCATGGCTCCATCAAAATCAACTGGACCTAAAAGACATCAAGCTGATTAGGGAGTGAGATCCTGCTGGTCTGTCACCTGCGAGCCAGCCGTGGCGTGTAGGAGTAGAAGGTGGAAAAGTAGGAAGGAGGTGGTGCGGGTGGAACAAAGTCATCAGGATCAGGAATGTGTGGCTGCTCTTCTTCCTCTACAATGTTTCGTGGCTCTTCCTGCCAGGAATGAACACATTTTCATCGATAACAGCACTTTCTCAAGAGGCCTGAACAATGGCCAAGGTGCCTGATGAACTGAGGAATCATAAAAAATAAACAAACGAATCACTTTATCTGTATGGACTCTTACCATGCAGGGCCGTCTGGTGGAGAAGATCTGCAGGTACCTGAGTGCCGCTGCAATCAGACACACTACTGTGGTCAGGGCGTTCAATGAGCAGAGCGCAAACAGAACTTTCTGGAATAAAGTATATACTGCAGTTAAATTCCACACAGGAAATTTCAACTTTCTATGAATTACAGTAATGCGCTGTCCCTAATGAGGAGCACAGCAGTAATGTAGTGTTATTAATGATAGACCCCCGAACCTTGAGCAGCACTCTCATTGTGGCACATGAGTGTCCTGCATAAATCTTTATCACCTCCTCGTCTTGACACTTGCTGAGGCTCTCGGCACAGCAGTTACAGACATCACTATTCCCATCCTGCAATTCATGTGACATTCACACACACCATTAGCATTTCATCTATAATCTGCTACCTGCTAATATCCTGTATCTTTCAACGTTCAATGTAATAATCTAAATAGTTTGATTTAAATAATAAGTCATCAATAAAACGTTCATTCATTTATCTTTAGTAACCACTGGTCAGGGCCATACTGGATCCGGAGCCTATCTTCAGAACACTGGGTGCGAGGCAGTAATTCACCCTAGATGTAATGCCAGTCCACTGCAGGGCACCACGTATACACACATTCTAATATGTATTCATACATTGGGCAATTTACCCTAGGCATTCTACCAATGGGCATGTTTTTGGAAGCGGGAGGAAATCAAAGAACCCAGAGGAAACCCATGCAGATGTGAGGGGAACATTGTAAAAAAAAAAAAAATACGTACATGTATGTGCCAAGACTTTTTACATTTTGACACTATGATCAAATTAAAGGAAAAGTCAGTGGCTCGGTGATGTTATGGGGGTCTTTTTGATCACTGGAAGTTATTCTGACTGATCACTTTTATCCTACAATGAAACATTTCTGTCCTGATCTGGATGACCACACCCCTATCCACAGGGCATGATGGCTCATTGAATTATACAATGAGTATGAAAATGATGGCACACACTATGGCCTTCACAGTCACCAGATCTTCTTAACAGTGTTGTAGTCGAGTCACTAAACCTCGAGTCCGAGTCATTAAAGAAAATTCAGAGTCGAGTCCAAGAACAAGACTCCAACCGCACCATTTGACGGTGACTGTTTCAGCACCATTAACATTAGTTTGTTCCTGAACACGACGTGTGAACAGGTGAATGTGCTTCTCTTTGTCAGGGAGTGTGAAGTATTCTGTTAGAGATGGTTGGAAGACGGATGTAAGTGCAGAAGGTGTGTTTATTAATATAAGTGAAGACAGGTAAACAATCCAGAACGGCAGGCAAAATCGTAAAACCGTGAAACAGGCAATACTGTAGGTCGAGCGAAGCACAAACAGGCTATTGGAGACTCCGCAGAATCAAAGATGAGAAACAGGAAATCAAACAATGAAATAAGGCTTGGTAATGTGTCAGCAATGCAACTCAATACTTCGCAAAGTAAGTGTGTTTTCACAGTTTTTATATAGGCGCGCTGATTGCGCCTTAATCCTATGCAGGTGCGAGTCGTTTACAGCGCACGCGTGACAGTCCGCTTGGCGCGTGTGCTGTCCGGAGTGCGCCCAAGAGTCTATCTGATGCACATGCCAAGGCGCACAGGTGTCTTACACGAAATTAGTATAAAATTAATGTAGATATAAATATCTTATGCCATATTATTATGGTATGTTACAAAAAATAAAGAAAAAAAATCAGAGTCCTTGTTTCCAATTTATGAGTCCGAATGCAGTTAATGCACGAGTCCAAGTCAAGCCACGAGTCCTTAAAATTAGGGCACAAGTCGGACTCCAGTACTATAAGCCTGCTTCTTAACCCAACTGAACAACTCCGAGATATTGTGGACTGACATGGTAGCCAGGTCTCTCACCACCATTATCAAAACGTGTACTGAGAGAACATCTTTTGGAAGAACGGTGTTCATCTCTCCAGTACATTTCCAGAGATTTGTCGAATCTGTGCCAAGGTGCACTGAAGCTCTTCTGGTGCCATGTGAAAGCCACTTTACTAATGTGATGGGGATTTTTCCTTTAATTTGTCACTGATCTGTATGTACATCAAAATCAAAGTCCTTCCCACGCCATGTGGCGGCGCCAATCTCCGTTTCCCTCGGCCTCTCGCCTATTACACAGCTAGGGTTACAGCGGAGGGCTAGTCCTCTGGTAACCACGAGAGTTTGACTCCCCACTTGCATCTGTATTGTAGCGTGCCTTGCCAGATGGTACCATTTTTATAATGGTCTTTGGTATGACCCAACCGTGAGTAGAACTCACAATCTCCCGATCAAGAAGCAGACATGCTAACCACTAGGCCACTAGCCGGGTCTGTATGTACATAGTAATTGGTAATTAGTTTACCATCATTAACACATCCTGGACCTAAGTAAAAAGTATTACAATAAAATATCCATTGTTTGAAAATGATTATATACACTCACCGGCCACTTTAATAGGACCTTGTTCATGATTCTAAGATTCCTGTTCTTGGCTACAGGACTGGAACCCAATGTGATCTTGTGCTACTGCATGCTGAGATGCTTTTTCTGCTCACCACGGTTGTAAAGAGTTGCTATGAGTTGCAATATCCTTCTTGACAAAAAACTAATCTGGCCATTTTCCTCTGACCTCTCTTATTAACAAGGCGTTTGTTTCCACCCACAGAACCGTCGCCCACTCACTCAATGTTTTTTGTTTTTCGCACCATTCTGTGTAAACTCTCGAGACTGTTGTGTGTGAAACCCCCAGGAGATCAGCAGTTTCTGAAATACTCAAATAAACCAGTCCATCTGGCTCAAACCAACACCCATGTCACACTTTGAGATCACAATTTTTCCTGTTCTGATGTTTGAAGTGAACATGAACTGAAGCTCTTGATCTGTATCTTCATGATTGTGCTGCTGTCAAGGGATTGGCTGATTAGAGAACTGCAGGTGGATGGGTGTTTCTAATAAAGTGGCTGGTGAGTGTATATACAGAGAGATGAGAGAGAGGCCTTTGATGAAAGATAACGTTACAGTATTCCTCTAGTGCAGGTTGCACAACGTAAGGAAGAGAGTAGAACAGAGCTACTGCACCAGGACAATAGAGTCTCATTGAAAAGGACACAGCAACCCAGTTAAAATTCAGACCTCAGGCACTGAAAATGTCCGAAACCAAACACATGTGCACAGAGCACCTGATTCAGAAACAGATGGCAAGGCCAGGAGTCTTCTTTACTCGAGAGAGGGGAGGGGGGTGTTGCTGTAGCCCAAAGCTATAAAAGCTCGGTTTCAGGAAGAAGCAGATAGAAATTCACACTCTATTTTGGGGCTTGGGTTCTGTTATGGTTCAGTTATTCTACTCCATTTGCTCTGACCCATTTGAATCTCCGAGCATGAATATAAAAGAATGTCATATTTTTGAAATTACGAAATTCTACTTGACATTTCTGTCATTTTCAGTTATTAATCCATAAATAACTCGCTAAAGTCAATAAGTAGAACTTGTATCTCATTTAACTGTATTTTTTATACTTGTAAACAATATGTTGATGTGAATATTCTCGTTAAAAAAAACATCCTTTTTGTCCAGAAAAAAAGCATGGCTCAGCGGATGGGATTATGATAAAGGTCTCAGCTCTCACCAGCTGACAGTGGATGGTGCTGGACACCAGCTGAGCCCCCTGACAGCAGAGGATAAAGCCTGCCAGGTTCAGCAGGATACACACCATGGACAGCAACACGAACAGATTCACCTAACACACAGAGAAAGACAAAGAGAGATAGACAAAAGAGGGAAACATAGATATCAATAAGCATTACCACTGATAGCCACTATGGCTTTGTTTACACATTGAGGCAAATCTACATGACAAATGTCCAAATCTAATTCATCTGATCGCACTGTAATTACATTACTTTATCCACGTTGGTTGTTAGAGGAATGACGCAGATGTGCCTTCCTGCGTTGTTGTTGCTGTCACAAGTTTCTGAGGTCAAGACAGGCCACTCCAAATGATGACAACACACAGGAAATCCGATCTGACTGGTCAAACTTTAACACATGTCCAGACATTTCCGTTGGATTTGAAACCTATGTGGCAATTTTGTTTCCCATTTCTTTCTTTTCAGGCAGGAAAATTCTTACTGTTTTTATTTTCCATGACAAAGTATCAGATTTAAGCCAAACAAATTTGATAACCTGTTGACAACATAGGTTTTAAAATGTATTGCATTTTCTAACAAGAAACCAAAGCAGATATAAAAAACAAAATATTAAAATGACTGCCTTGAACTCTTATAACCAAATATTTTTTTCATATCTTTCTACATCGACTGCATTTTATACAAGAATACATTGCGTAAAGCTATATTTAACAGTTATTCCATGAAATCGAGTCGTACATGAGCTGATGGCCGACGAGGCGCATAGCACCGAGTCGGCTATAAGCCGTGTATGACGAGATTGAGTGGAATAACTGTTTTATTATATCCACATTCACTGGATTTTGAGAAACAGAGCATTTTTATTTTTGCAAATTCGGTAAATAAAAACTTTGTACAAAACGTCCGACAAAATCATTTTTGCTTAGAATGTACCGTAAACAAACTGGCGAAATGACAGTAGCAATTTGTGAAAAATGCAATAATAATAATTCTTGAAAAATAAAAAAGATACGTTCTCACCATCAAATACTTTTATTCCATATTCTGTTGGGTTTTTTTATTTTTATTTTTGGGGTTTTGTTTTTTAGTAGAGTTTTTATTTCGTCCTCGGGTGGTTCAGCAACACACTCCGCCATGTTCTTCTTCTTCTTCTTTAGGGTTTTTTAGCGGTTGGCAAACCAACTTAAAGGTGCATTATTGCCACTGACTGGGCTGGAGTGTGGAACAGGCAATATTGGGGGGAAAAAACCTATATCCTTTTAGTTATTTCTGTTTCTTTTAAATACTTGATAACAAGTGATATATCTGACTTGATGCATGCCGCCATTTTGTTTTTCTCTACTCACGGTATATGAGCTGATATCCTAGTAGTAGAGTAGCCAATCAGAGCACGCGATTGCTCATATCCAGTGAATGTGGATAGAATAGTTTCAGTTATATGAGCAAAATCTGATATGTAATCAAAAGTAATATAAAGCATGTGACCTCCTAACAGTGTTCATTTTTTATGTCTTACTGCTTTGAGTAAAAAAAAACAACAACAACAACCTGGTTTAAGCATGTATTAATTCACTGGTGGTGCATTTGGTTAGCACTATCACCTCATAGTAAGAAGGTTCTAGGTTTGAGCCCAGTGGCTGACGAGGGCCTTTGACTTTTGGACACTGCTATAATAAAAATAAAGCTGCTCTCCTGCAGCTTACACAAAATAAAAGTGTTGCATTAATACATAGCTTCTGTGGAGCCTATATGAAAACAAAAGAACTGAAAAATAAAACTAATACAACTGTCAGACTATTACATGGACCAAACATCATGGCAAGTATTCTGATTATTTGTGGTGAATAACATAATGAAAGCCTTTATGGTAGTGTTCATCTGAAGAGCTCCAGATCAAATGATTCCCAAACACTGTGACGATGGAATTGGCCAGAAAAGGCTTTTTTTTTATCAACAGTCAAGTTACTCATGAATGAAAAAGGAATTATGTTTAAAACCTGCCGTTAACCTTTACTGCCCTCAAAATTCCCTGCTGGCAAAAATGCCAACGCGCATACGCACACGGCCTGAAACAGAATTTAATCCCATACATAGCGACATGAAGAGACAAATTAACCTGCTTATGGAAAGATTAATGTTTGAACTGAAGGCTTGCTAGCATTAATCACATGATTGAATGAGGTTAAACAAGGATTTTCTGTCGCTGATGCCTAACTATGAGGGCATTCTTAAAGTTTACAAACTAAATCTATGACATAGACACACTGTGTCTCAAATAACGTGTTATGATCTAATACTTAAAATTAAAACTATATAGACAGTACTAATGTAAAACGTTAATAAAATAAGGAACATACTACAGTTAAGAGGATCCTACATTAGGGGTTCATTCAATTTAACAGTCCTTAAGGGAAGTGACATTAAAAATGCTTGCAATTTAAACAATGCCAGGCTGATGCTAGATAGTGAACTTGACCAGCATGCGTCTTTTTCATTTTAACGCAGCATCACTGATAGCAAATTGTGTTTCGTCTGTTATCAGTTCCTGTTGTGCTTGATGGAACAAATAAATGTTTATTGCATTATTTCATTTGTTCAGAAAATGTGTTTCATCCGTTTTTATTTTGTATAGTTTATTCTTTTTTCCCAGTGTGAACACAGGCAATTAGTTACAGATACTCAAACGTAATAGACAATATTATACAAGTGTCTAATTTGCTACTAAAGCAATATGCTTCAACTGGTTTAATTGATGTTATCTTTCGTTAGCAGTGTTTGAAAGCAAATATCTGTTCACTGGTGCTGGGCTGATTTTTTTTTAAACCGTAAAACTGCAAGAGCCCATAAACCACTCTGTACTTCTGCAGAATATAAACTTTATTTGAAACACTGATCAGCGAAGGTGTAATTCCCTAATAAGTTTACACCAGTGGATATCCACCTGAAAGACAAAAGCATTAAGAAAGTAGGATCTCTAGCAACCTACCAACAAGAGCATGGGCCGCTTCCATGTGGTGAGGCCGATAATCCCCGACAGGATAACCTGTGGAGAACAAAATCAGCTGCATTCAGTGCACAGCCAGATTAACAACGCCATGTCTCATGTTCATTAAAGATGGTGTTAAATCTGTGCCTCAGTAGGATGACGTTAAGAAGTGCTGTTGTACACACTCATTCAGATAGCGTTGTAGACTCACACTAGACTCAGTTCTCATCTCAAGGTCTTTTTTTTTAAATACTGGAGCTTTGAGTACCACTTCCTGTTTTGCATTTGTGTGTATCTGCCAGGATGGCATTTCTCAATTATTGTCCGGCAAAGCATGTAGTGTAGTGGTTAGCACTGTTGCCTCACAGCAAGAAGGTCCTGGGTTCGAGCCCAGCAGCTGGCGACGGCCTTTCTGTGTGGAGTTTGCATGTTCTACCCGTGTCTGCTCCGGTTTCCCCCAAAGACATTAAGGTTAGGCTAATTGGTGGCTCTAAATTGAGCATGAATGGTTGTTTGTCTCTATGTGTCAGCCGTGCGATAACCTGGTGACTCGTCCAGAGTGTACCCTGCCTCTCACCCATAGTCAGCTGGGATAGGTTCCAGCTTGCTTGCGACCCTGTAGAACAGGATAAATGGCTACAGATAGTGGATGGATATCCAGCAAAGCAGAAAGAATTTTATAGTTTAGTACAAAATACCTCGGCGGCACGGTGGTGTAGTGGTTAGCGCTGTTGCCTCACAGCAAGAAGGTCCTGGGTTCGAGCCCCGTGGTCGGCGAGGGCCTTTCTGTGTGGAGTTTGCATGTTCTCCCTGTGTCCGCGTGGGTTTCCTCCGGGTGCTCCGGTTTCCCCCACAGTCCAAAGACATGCAGGTTAGGTTAACTGGTGGCTCTAAATTGACCGTAGGTGTGAATGTGAGTGTGAATGGTTGTCTGTGTCTATGTGTCAGCCCTGTGATGACCTGGCGACTTGTCCAGGGTGTACCCCGCCTTTCGCCCGTAGTCAGCTGGGGTAGGCTCCAGCTTGCCTGCGACCCTGTAGAAGGATAAAGCAGCTAGAGATAATGAGATGAGATGAGACAAAATACCTCAACAAAGTGAAACAGTTTGAAGTGCATATCGTGAACACTTTCCTGCCCTGACAGGATTATAACCACTGCCTTGTTTTTGATGCACTGCCCAGTGTTCCCACATTCAGCATCCTGAGAAGACGTGAACATGTTCTTGTGTTTTCCTCATGTCCATATAGGTATATATGAGCAGTATGAGCAGTTCTGGTGTTCACTGGATGTTTTTGATGTGACAGAATGCTGGGAGCCTTTTTTTAACCACCGCTCCATATCTGCCTGCAGTCTTCTGGGCCCTTCTCCAATATACCCCAAGGAAATACAAGTTTTAGTTTCACTATATGAAACAAACTAATAGTTTGAAAAAAACAAACACACACATTTTTTAGTAACTCTAGTTACTGAAATCTATATAAGCGACCTGCAGAACCAGAACACTTTACCCCTATTTCACACCACAATGTTATGGCGAATAAAAATTAGTGCACCCCTGAATACTGAGAAAGAAACAGGCCTGGAGGACACTCACTGATGATCCTGCCCAAAACGGGCAGGAATTGCGGACAGGAGGCGAGTTGCTGAGGGAGAGCGCTCCGAACGAGAGCGCCACCATAGAGCAGCCGAGCACCAGCTGGAGCAGCCCGAGAGAGAGCAGCGGGCGCGCGGGCAGCAGCGGCGGCACCAACCGCGACTCCGATCCTCGCATCCGCCACGGAACTGCGGCCATACAGCGGCTCCTCCGGGACGGATCTGCGAACTGAGGGGCGAGAGAAGCCCCGGTTAAACGACAGCACGATCCAGGCAAGACTACCGGGAGAGACATGAGAAACACGCCTGCAAGAAAAACACACAAAACATAAACGGTGAATAAACGCGGAGCGACGAGCGACGTTCCGTCATTTTATTTCCGTTCCAGCCCAGAGTCCGCTCGCTCCTGCTCCCATATTCCTCTCGGTCCAAGCGGAGTTCTTTACAGTTTAAAATAGCCACTCGCTGTGACCGGGTGCTCGGATTGCGTTTCACATTTTTGGGCACTGGGACAAGAAAGGCGGAGGAGAGGAGAGGAGAGGAGGGCCCACAAGCCTGCACTCCATCACTGTGAAATGATGAGCTGTGGGTGTGCCCATTTTTTTTTTAAACATGATGTACAATGGGTGGCACGGTGGTGTAGTGGTTCGCACTGTCGCCTCATAGCAAGAAGGTCTGGGTTCGAGCCCCGTGGCCGGCGAGGGCCTTTCTGTGCAGAGTTTGCATGTTCTCCCCGTGTCCGCGTGGGTTTCCTCCACAGTCCAAAGACATGCAGGTTAGGTTAACTGGTGACTCTAAATTGACCGTAGGTGTGAATGTGAGTGTGAATGGTTGTCTGTGTCTATGTGTCAGCCCTGTGATGACCTGGCGACTTGTCCAGGGTGTACCCCGCCTTTCACCCGTAGTCAGCTGGGATAGGCTCCAGCTTGCCTGCGACCCTGTAGAACAGGATAAAGCGGCTAGAGATGATGAGATGAGATGCAATGTTTAAAATGGTGTAGTGGTTAGCACTGTCGCCTCATAGCAAGAAGGTTCTGGGTTCGAGCCCAGCACCTGACAGGGGCCTTTTTGTGTGGAGTTTGCATGTTCTCGCCGTGTCTGCGTGGGTTTCTTCCAGGTGCTCCAGTTTCCTCCACAGTCCAAAGACATGCAGGTTAGGCTAATTGGTGGCTCTAAATTGTCCATAAGTGTATGTGAGTGGTTGAGAGGAGAAAACCTCTACAATAATCCAGTAGAAGGCAACAGGAAACCATTACTGTAATGTTCCTTAGAGACTTTGATGGCTGAAGCTGTCAGAGCATCCATGTCACTGTAGTGATATGCCTGGATGGATGGATGGATGGATGGATGAGTGGGGTGTCACGGCACAGTGGCGTAGTGGTTAGCACTGTCGCCTCATAGTAAGAAGGTTCTGGGTTCGAGCCCAGCAACTGACAGGGGCCTTTCTGTGTGCATGTTCTCCCTGTGTCTGCATGGGTTTCCTCCAGAGTCCAAAGACATGCAGTTAGGTGTCCTTGGATTGGCTACTTTAAATTGTCCATAGGTGTGAATGGTTGAGAGGAGAAAACCTCTATAAGAAGAAGAAGCCTTTATTTGTCACATGCACACTCATCCATCCATTCATTATCTGTAGCCACTTATCCTGTTCTTCAGGGTTGCAGGCAAGCTGGACCCTATCCCAGCTGATTATGGGCGAGAGGCAGGGTACACCCTGAACAAGTCGCCAGGTCATCACAGGGCTGACATAGAGACAAACAACCACTCACATTCACACCTATGGTCAATTTAGAGACACTAATTAACCTAACCTGCATGTCTTTGGGAGACCCACACGGAGAACATGCAAACTCCACACAGAAAGGCCCTCGCCATCCGCTGGGCTCAAACCCAGGACCTTCTTGCTGTGAGGCGACAGTGCTAACCATTACACCACTGTGCCATCCCACTCATCTATCCATTTTGGCATATCACTACAGTGATATGGCTGCTCTGACAGCTTCAGCCATCAAAGTCTCTAGGGAACATTACAGTAGTGGTTTCCTGTTGCCTTCTACTGGATAATTGTAGAGGTTTTCTCCTCTCAACCATTCACACATGCATTCACACCTATGGACAATTTAGAGCCACCAGTTAACCTAACCTGCATGTCTTTGGACTGTGGGAGAAACCAGAGCACCCAGAGGAAACCCACGCAGACACAGCGAGAACATGCAAACTCCACACAGAAAGGCCCCCGCCAACCGCTGGGCTCAAAACCAGAACCTTCTTGCTGTGAGGTGACAGTGCTAACCACTACACCAGTGTGCCACCCATGCATACTCAAGCACAGTGAAATTTGCCCTCTGCATTTAACTCATCTGAAGCAGTGAACACAAGCATGCACACACACACATACCCAGAGCAGTGGGCAGCTATGCTACAGCATCCGGGGAGCAGTTGGGGATTAGGTACCTTGCTCAAGGGCACTACAGCCCAAGGCCACCCCCATGTTAACCTATCCGCATGTCTTTGAACTGTGGGGGAAACCGAAGCACCCAGAGGAAACTCATGCAGACACGGGGAGAACATGCAAACTTCACACAGAAAGGCCCCCACTGGCCATGAACCCAGAACCTGCTTGCTGTGAGGCGACAGTGCTAACCCGTACACCACCATAATAATCCAGTATAAGTCAATGGGAAACTACTACTGTAGTGTTCCCTGTAATGTAGGCAGCATGTTTAAAAGGGTGTACCTCATGGAGCAGGTGTAGTGGTTAGCAATGTCAGCAAGAAGGTTCTGGGTTTGAACCCAGTGGTTGGCTGACAGGGGCCTTTCTGTACAGAGTTTGCATGTTTGTGGGTTTCCCCCACAGTCCAACTGGCTACTCTAAAGTGTCCATTGATCCAGTTTGGAGATGGATGGGCTCCGCCAAGTTTAAATGCCCTACACAGACCTATGATGGACTGTTGAAATGTCATCAGTGGTGCCCCTATGGGACGAAGAAGACCATGAAGTATCTAATTGTAACCCTGTGGAGGCTTGTAGGACCGTTCCTACTGCAAATACTAGGGGTTCAAGCTACTTATCAACAAAATTATGCATCATGAACAGCCCACTTGTCTGCAGATGGTGAACACTGATACAAATTGATTTAACACCCAATCATTTATACAGTTCACAAAGTGACATAAAGATTGTGCCCTGGTCAGTCAGGATCTCTTTCAAAGTCCCGACTCAGGTTTTAACACAGAAGAGTGCCTTAGTCACACTGTACATGGAGATATTATGCAATGGAAGGGTGTACACCTGGGTGCAATGGTGCTTTTGGGGTGGATTCACCAGCTGGCATTCGCGGCATACCGCAAACCACTGGCGAACATCGCCATGAATGCCCAGCCAATAGAATACCAATAGAATAGAATACCCTCCAGGTCCCCCTAATACAGAGCTGACATCAATGGTCCTGGCACCACCTCCCCAGCCAATGCTGTGCTTGTTTCACCCCGCACTTGCAGACTGCAGGACCCATCCACAAACATTAGTGGATCGGTGAGGCGAGGACTAACCACCACCTCCACGTTAACCACTGCCGCCACGCTATGGTTTTGTCCCCAAAATCGAATGATGACAGACACTAAGGGACATGGGTGTCCCCAAACCAGTCTTCCACATCATTTTGGAGAAACTTTATGCCACTCTTTTTTTTTAAAGTATTACTTTTCTTAAGTTCATTGATGTTTCAAGGCATTCATTTATGCATAGCTCTCTTAAGAGCTTGCCACAGCATCTTGATGGGGTTGAGGTCTGTACTTTGACTTGGCCATTCCAATACCATGATTATTTTCTTCTTTAGCAAGAAGGTCCGGGTTCGAGTCCCGTGGCCGGCGAGGGCCTTTCTGTGCGGAGTTTGCATGTTCTCCCCGTGTCCGCGTGGGTTTCCTCTGGGTGCTCCGGTTTCCCCCACAGTCCAAAGACATGCAGGTTAGGTTAACTGGTGACTCTAAATTGACCGTTGGTGTGAATGTGAGTGTGAATGGTTGTCTATATCTATGTGTCAGCCCTGTGATGACCTGGCGACTTGTCCAGGGTGTACCCCGCCTTTCGCCCGTAGTCAGCTGGGATAGGCTCCAGCTTGCCTGCGACCCTGTAGATCAGGATAAAGCGGCTACAGATAATGAGATGAGCCATTCAGATGTCAATTTGCTGGTGTTCTTGGGATCATTGTTCTGTTGCATGACCCAGTTTTGGCCCAGCATAAGCTGCTCGACAGATAGTCTTACATTTGTCTTGAGAATATTCTGGTATAAAGTGGAGTTCATCAATGTCTCAATGATGGCAAGTTTCCCAGGCCCTTTAGCTGCCAAACAAACCAAAATCATTGGCCCACCACCACCATGCTTGACAGTTGATATAAGGTGTTTGTGATGACATGCTGTATTTTTTTTTTTTTTTTGCCAAACATGGCACTATGCATGATGAATTTTATTGTTCCAGAATGTTTGTGGCTTGTTCAGATGTAATTTTGCAATCCTAAGTCATGCTGCCATGTTCTTTTTGAAGAGAAAGGGCTTTTTTTCTTCCTTGAAAGCTATACGTGTTCTGTATTTTTCTGATTGTGTTGCCATGAACATAAACATTTAGTGTGCTAAGGATAACATGATGTAGCTCTTGGGTTTTTCTTTATAACTCTGAGTATTAAATGATCTTGACCTTGGAATGAATTTGCTGAGACACTCACTCCTGGGAATATTGCCAACTGTCTTGAAGGCTCCAATCTTTCTCATTGTAGAATGGTGAATTTCCAATAGTTTGGAGATGGCTATATTACCCTCCCAGATTGATGAGCAGCAACAATTACGACTCTGAGGTCATGGCCAATGTCCTTTTTTCTTGGCATAAAGGAGACACACACCTGAGTGCTCCAAAACACCAAAAGTGCCAGACATTTTGCTTTCATAGAAATAGTCACTCTTCTTGATGATTAATTAATCTTGTCTGTTTCATTAGTGACACCTGGCTGCTAATTACTCTCTTGATTGTGGAAGTAGGAAGGGTGTACTTGTTTTTTCTCTGCCTGATTTCTGAATGTTGGTTTACTTTTGGGGAAAAAATGACTACATATTGTAATCTGTTGTGTTTTTTGTCTGCTAGCCAGACCACCTCCTCTAGCAACGCTGCACGGTGGCACTGAACCCAGGCCGATGTTCCCCTCAGCAATCGCACAATGAATTGCTCCAGTGCCATCGGTCGATGATGTCCGCGGTGGTGCACTCTACAGTCAGCAGCCACCATCTGCAGGCATCTCAGAGCTGTTGGGTGAAGACGACCAGGTGGCTGATCTCACTGCATGCCAGTTTACGGACGAGCTGGCAATGTTGTTCTGAAGTGTGACCTACCCACTGCAGAATAGCCTGCTTCAGGTCTGGATACTCCAGCAGATTGGTGGCTGGGAGCTGTTGAGCTGCAGACTGGGCTTCCCCTGACAGGAGCAGCTAGACAGGCTGCCCACTGCAAGGTTGGCCATGAGCATGCTTAAGTGACATGCTCAAATACCTCCATAAACGCTTCTGGATCATCCTGTGTCTCCATCTTGAGTAGCAGCATGTGAGGTTTGGCTGCAGTATCCACAGGAGCAGCTGCTGGAGTCCCTGCTAGCTTGACCAGGCTCTGGATCACCTGTCGGTCCTCTGCTGGGCCTGGAGCAGAGCCTGGAAGCGTTGCTCCTAATCTGCACACAGTACAACGAAGGTCTGATGTTGAGCTTGGTGGTTGCTGATGAGAGTCTGGATGATCTACGTGACTGGTCTGCTCCATGATGGTGCTCTCTCCTCACTCCCGGGTTTCGGCTCCAGTGTAAGACTCTCGCAGGTTAGGGAATGAGGAACTGGGAGACAAGCTTGCTTGACAACTCAAGATGTGTTTTATTTTTACTTTGACTTCACTTTTTAGTGACTTTCATTTCATATGTTTTTCACACACACTTTTTCCCTGTATATGACTGTATATTAATGAACGACACATGAACTTGACACTAGATGTAATGCTTTGCTGTTTGCTAGTCACTTGAGTTTCATTAGAGAGAGATGCACAAAGGTCATGAGGAATGTTATGTACTGTATATGTGAAAGGTTAATGAGGATAGGATTATATTGAAATCTAAATTTAGTTTTAAGCATGTTAAAAACGTAAAAAAGTCATATTTTCTTTTTCCCCCAAGGTGCTGTTTCAATTACACACACACACACACACACACACACACACACACACACACACACACACACACACACACACACACACACCATTCATCTATAGCTGATATAACCAAAGGATTACTTTGGCAAACCTTCATCAAGCACTACAATACAGAGTTACATCCACAAATGCCAGTTAAAACTTTATTGTGAAAAAAGGAAGCCTTATATTAACTGTGTCCAGAAGCGCTGTCAACTTCTCTGGGCTCGGAGGCATCTGGGATGGACCATCACACAGTGGAAATGTATATTATGTTCAGATGAATCAGTATTCCAGGTCTTTTTTGAAAGAAATGGATGTTGTGTGCTCTGAACCAAAGAGGAAAAGGACCATCCAGACTGTTACCAGCAACAAGTCCAAAAGCCAGGGTCTGTCATGGTATGGGGTTGTGTCAGTGCCCTTGGCAAAGGTAACTTACACTTCTGTGATGGAGCATTAATGCAGAAAAGTATACTGAGATTTTGTAGCAACATACGTATGCTGCCTTCAAGATGACATCTTTTCCAGGGGGTTTTCAACAAGACAAAGCAAAACCACATTCTGCACACATTACAAAGGCTGTGGAAGAAGAGGGTGTCTGTCCCCAATAGAGAACATGTGGCGAATTTTGAAACAAAAAATATGACAGTGACCCTGTACTGTTGCACACCTTAAGACCTGTTTGCAGAAAGAATGGAACACATTAACACCTGAGACACTTCATCACTTGGCGTCTTCAGTCCCTAAACATCTTTTAAGTGTTGTGAGAAGGAATGGCAACATTAAAAAGTGGTAAATGCTTTATAGTCCCGACTTGTTTTTTTTAATATGTTGCAAGAATCAAAATTGAAATGTGTTTATTTTGAAAAAACAATAAAATTTGTGAGGTAAAACATCAAATAATGTGCTGTTGTATTGTTTTGAGTGCAATACAGGTCAAAGATCATTTACAAATCACTGTTTTTCATTTTTATGTCCATTTTAACTTACCATTCAAAGTCAGATTAGTTTATTTGTATAGCGCTTTTAACAACAGACATTGTCACAAAGCAGCTTTACAGAAAATTAAAGACTTTAAACATATAAGCTACTCTTATCCCTTATAAATGTATTTGTGTGTGTGTGTGTGTGTGTGTGTGTGTGTGAGAGAGAGATGTCTTAAATCTACAGGCATATATATATATATATATATATATATATATATATATATATATATATATATATATATGAGTGATTCCACGCTTATGGGTACTGAAATGGGGACATGAACTTATTTTTAAAAATTCACCTAAAACCATTTCTTTTTTTACCATCAGGTCACAAAACATGTAATCTTTAATGAATGATATGTTAAAAGATAACTTTAATTTTCTGAGATGTAATAAAAACATATTTATATGCCAAAGTCAGAACGTAACAGAAGTGTTGTGGACATATATATTCTCAATTTTAACAATGTAGAATTACTTTTTGAAACATAGGAAGGTGATGTTTTAGCAAATATAATTAATAAACATGTGTAGTAGAATAAACATACACATTCTTTCAATAAGATTAACATGGTATATAGCTAGATTGTAATTAATTTGTAACAGACGCGAGATGGACAATCGTAACAGAAGTAATGTAACAGACATCATTTTGGAACTCATAGGCTTGACTTTGGCATATAAATATGTTTTTATTACATCTCAGAAAATTAAAGTTATCTTTTAACATATCATTCATTAAAGATTACATGTTTTGTGACCTGATGGTAAAAAAAGAAATGGTTTTAGGTGAATAAGTTCTTGTCCCCATTTCAGTACCCATAAGCGGGGAATCACTCATATAGATTTATTTTTCTATTTATTTATTAGCGGAAGTAACATTGCCTGGGCTAGAACACTGTCTGGTGTATGCAAATTTTGAGGCATGAATACTGATGAGTCTGGACTGTAACGAAACACTCCAGGATTTTGGAATTGGTCCATTTTACTGCCCTCTTTTGCATATGCATGGTTTTCTTTTGAAAGAGGAGACAGGCATGTTTGAGGTTCACAGAATGTCAGTTCCATGTAAGGAACTCCTCTTTTTCAACTACGCCAAGGTAAATACAGATTTCCATTCGATAGCATGGGGCAGCACGGTAGTGTAGTGGTTAGCACTGTTGCCTCACAGCAAGAAGGTTCTGGGTTTGAGCCCAGAGGCCGACGGGGGCCTTTCTGTTTGCATGTTCTCTGTGTGGGTTTCCTCCAGGTGCTCCAGTTTCCCCCACAGTCCAAAGACATGCAGGCTAGGTTAACTGGTGGCTCTAAATTGACCATAGGTGTGAATGTGAGTGTGAATGGTTGTTTGTCTCTATGTATCAGCCTTGTGATGACCTGGTGACTTGTCCAGGGTGTACCCCGCCTTTCGCCCGTAGTCAGCTGGGATAGGCTCCAGCTTGCCTGCGACCCTGCACAGGATAAACAGTTATGGATAATGAATGGATGAATAATTCTATGGCACCTTTAAGGGGGGCAGACCTGCTTCTATTTTGCTTCTTTTACAATTTTCATTACAAATTATATCATTGACAACAACTTAAGTCGAATCTTTGGAATACTTACATGAATATTTTCTTTGTTGTTCTCAGTAATCTGATGCCGTGTTTTACATGTTTACCTGTATGTATAATTTTGACTCTGTGTTGATATCAGAAAACCCAAAATAAATTCTAACTTGTGCACCACATGCGTGTTTCTTTTAAAGATGTATGTTGTATAATCATCCTTCCCCAGAAAAAAAAAAAAAAATAGTTCACAGAAATCACTGAAAGCCCAATATTTCCATGACATTCATGTCCATGATGAGTGTATGTAAACTTCTGACCATAACTTGAGAGAGATAGCTTTATTAATCCTTGAGGGAAATTCATGAAGTGTTTATATGATTCTAAAAATGGCTTTTAAATAAAGCAGAAAACATTCAGTCGTTAGCAGTATGTGTAAAAGAACACAACAAACCAAAACAGTTTTTTAAAATCATTATTATTATTATTATTATTATTATTATTATTATTATTATTATTATACATACTACCTTGATTGTGAATCTTGCAGACAGATAGTACCTTTTGAATGTGAATGTACTCAGTTATCTCCAAGCAGCTCCCACAACCCTATATAAAAAATAGTACCCTGGTATAATGATGACGCTCGCACTTTAAAACAGACCACTTGAAAATTGGAACGTAAATGGCGTCAAACAAAATTGGTAGCATTCAAATTAGCTTGGAAGGAGAGCTTCCTGAAGTATAGAAAAGCTCTGCTGCTAGATCAACATATCTCTCCTCCCTAACAGAAGATCTTATCTCATGCCGCTTTATCCTGTTCTACAGGGTCGCAGGCAAGCTGGAGCCTATCCCAGCTGACTACGGGCGAAAGGCGGGGTACACCCTGGACAAGTCACCAGGTCATCACAGGGCTGACACATAGACACAGACAACCATTCACACTCACATTCATACCTACGGTCAATTTAGAGTCACCAGTTAACCTAACCTGCATGTCTTTGGACTGTGGGGGAAACCGGAGCACCCGGAGCAAACCCACGCGGACACGAGGAGAACATGCAAACTCCGCACAGAAAGGCCCTCGCCAGCCACGGGGCTCGAACCCAGACCTTCTTGCTGTGAGGCAACAGCGCTAACCACTACACCACCGTGCCACCCCTAATAGAAGATAACAAAAATAATCCTAGATTCCTATTTAATACTGTAGCAAAATTAACCAGGAATAAGTCCACTATAGACACATGCACACCTTTAGTATGTAGTAGCAACGACTTCATGAATTTTTTTCACTGACAAAACTGAAAATATCCGACAAAAAATTCAAACTACTAATTTAAGGTCAGACAACTTAAGTGACAATTTAAGTAACCCTGTAGTTAACAATATAACTGCATCAGGTCAGCAATTAGAATGTTTTATTCCCCTTAGAGAAATCAAACTACTTTCATTAATCTCCGCATCAAAATCCTCAACTTGTGTACTAGATCCCTTACCTACACATCGATTCAAACAGATAATATCTCAAGTAATTGACCCACTTCTAAAAATAATAAATTATTCTCTTATGATTGGCTATGTACCCAAATCCTTTAAACTAGCAGTTATCAAACCCCTGATTAAAAAACCTGACCTTGATCCCTGTCAGCTGTCCAATGATCAGCCAATATCAAACCTCCTCTTTATCTCCAAGATCCTTGAAAAAGCTGTGGCACAGCAGTTATGCTCATATTTACATTTCGTGGATGGTATTCCTATGTATCAGTCAGGATTTAGACCTCATCATAGCACAGAGACAACTCTGGTTAAAGTAGTAAATGACCTACTGTTGGCGTCTGATCAGGGCTGTGTCTCGCTGCTTGTGTTGCTTGACCTTAGTGCAGCATTTGATACCATTGATCATTCCATTCTTTTGGATAGACTAGAAAATGCTGTGGGAGTTAAGGGAACGGCCCTCTCCTGGCTCAGGTCTTATTTAACTGATCGCTATCAGTATGTTGATGTAAATGATAATTTTTCTAGACATACTGAAGTAAAGTTTGGCGTTCCACAAGGTTCTGTCTTAGGCCCACTGCTTTTTTCTTTATATATGTTACCTCTGGGTGATATTATTCATAAGCATGGTATTAGTTTCCACTGTTATGCTGATGACACACAGTTGTATGTTTCTGCAAAACCTGATGAGAGACACCAGTTTAATAGAATTGAGGAATGTGTAAAGGACATTAGACACTGGATGCGTATTAACTTCCTTCTGCTTAACTCTGACAAGACAGAAGTACTTGTTGTACTAGGACCACATGCAGCTAGAAGTAAGTTTTCTGATTACACAGTAACTCTGTATGGCTTTTCTGTTTCTTCATGTGCAGCAGTAAAAGACCTCGGGGTGATTATTGACCCCAGTCTTTCATTTGAAACTTAGATCAAACATTACCTGGATAGCTTTCTTTCATCTCAGAAATATTGCTAAGATAAGAAATTTAATGTCACTACACGACGCAGAAAAACTAGTTCATGCTTTTGTTACCTCCAGGTTGGATTATTGTAATGCCTTATTGTCTGGATGTTTCAATAAGTGCATAAACAAGCTCCAGTTAGTTCAAAATGCAGCAGCAAGAGTCCTTACTAGAACTAGAAAATATGACCACATCACCCCTGTCTTATCCACACCGCATTGGCTCCCAATCAAATTTCATATTGTTTATAAAATACTACTGTTGACCTTTAAAGCACTGAATGGTCTTGCGCCACAGTACCTGAGTGAACTTCTGGTCCTTTATGACCCACCACATCTACTTGGATCAAAAGGTGCAGGCTATCTGCTGGTACCTCGTATAGTGAAGGCTACATCAGGGGGCAGAGCTTTTTCTTACAAAGCCCCACAGTTATGGAACCGCCTTCCAAGTAGTGTTCGGGAATCAGACACAGTCTCAGTGTTTAAGTCTAGGCTGAAAACATATCTGTTTAGTCAAGCCTTTTGTTAATAGTGTTTATGAGGTAAAGGAGTAGATCTGGAGGGTCCTCAGACATATAGTGTTTTGGTAAACTGGGATGTATGGATGCTGTCAGTCCCCCACTTGCTTGCTCACTCGAGTTTGTTGATGGTGTAGTGGCTGCTGCATTATGTCCCGGGGCTCCCTCATGCCTGTGTTACCTTCTGGCTCTCCCCTTTTAGTTATGCTGTCATAGTTAGTTTTGCCGGAGTCCCTGCTTGCGCTCAGCGCAAAATGTATACTGTTTCTACTCATCAGGTGACATTGGGCATACCTAACAACCTGTGTTTTCTCTCTCTTCCCCCATCTGTCCCTCTGAACATCTCAATCCTGAGATCCTGACCTCTTCTGCTCCTCGGACCTGCCTGATCCATCCTGATGCCCTACGTCTGGCTGGAGACTGATCGCATCGCTCCTGTGGAGGACGGCCCCATATGGACAGTTGAAAGTCACACTTGGAAGACACTCTGGACTCTTACAGTAATGCTTTTATGGCTGAGGACTGCAGTTGACTTGCTAACTTTAGGACTGCAGTTGTCATGAACAGTTTTGCACTCAAGTTTCCATTAATGAAGAGTTATAACATCAACGAAACTGACTTCATGTTAAAACTGTGAAAAATGTTATAATCGCGTTGCCTGTTATCACCCAAATGAGGATGGGTTCCCTTTTGAGTCTGGTTCCTCTCGAAGTTTCTTCCTCATGTCGCCTGAGGGAGTTTTCCTCGCCACAGGTTTGCTCATTGGGGATAGATTAGGGATAAAATTAGCTCATGATTAAAGTCATTAGAATTCTGTAAAGCTGCTTTGCGACCATGTTTATTGTTAAAAGCGCTATAGAAATAAACTTAACTATTTACTGCACTACTTGACTAATAGTGCGCCATTTTGGATTCAGCTCCTGTTAAGTGCCTTATATGGTCAAGCCGTTGCCTTGGTGATGACAATGGCTTCCTTCGTCAGGTTGGAGAAGGGTGTGCTAGCTGCGTTAGCTCCGTTAGGCGCTCAGTAGGCAGGCAGTGCTGTCTAACACCGAGCAAACCGGTGACCGAGCTAATGCTTTTAATATCGTTTTCAGTTTATGAGATATTTATTTTAGTAAAATGAAGGATACAGGAGTGCAGAATGTCACTCGAGCTACAGAATGACGGAAATAAGCGCGAGAAGGGAAGCTGCACACCGGAAGTGTTGCACAGCGCGTCAGGATGTTTGAGCAGTGAAACCGCTCGCGCTGTTCCTCCTTCCGGTAAGCTGAAATGTAATTTTCAAAATGGAGAAAGTTTTCACGATAAGCATGATTTGTTTCTGGAGTTAATTTGCCTTAGTTATTTATTCAAAGGTTTGTCATGAACCCAGCAATAATATTTTGATAATAATAATACTTTTTCCTGGTAAATATCTCCCTATAAAGCAGTTACAATGAGACTTTACTAACCTGAGTCTTTCTTTGAGGTTGTTGTGAAGAGACAATGGAAGTGAAGCACTGCATTAATCTGACAATGCTCAGGTACTAAATACTATGTGCTTGAAAGTTTGTGAACCCTTTAGAATTTTCTATATTTCTGCATAAATATGACCTAAAACATCATCAGATTTTCACACAAGTCTTAAAAGTAGATAAAGAGAACCCAGTTAAACAAATGAGACAAAAATATTATACATGGTCATTTATTTACTGAGGAAAATGATCCAATATTAGGCGGCACGGTGGTGTAGCGGTTAGCGCTGTCGCCTCACAGCAAGAAGATCCAGGTTCGAGCCCCGTGGCCGGCGAGGGCCTTTCTGTGTGGAGTTTGCATGTTCTCCCCGTGTCCGCGTGGGTTTCCTCCGGGTGCTCCGGTTTCCCCCACAGTCCAAAGACATGCAGGTTAGGTTAACTGGTGACTCTAAATTGACCGTAGGTGTGAATGTGAGTGTGAATGGTTGTCTGTGTCTATGTGTCAGCCCTGTGATGACCTGGCGACTTGTCCAGGGTGTACCCCGCCTTTCGCCCGTAGTCAGCTGGGATAGGCTCCAGCTTGCCTGCGACCCTGTAGAACAGGATAAAGCGGCTAGAGATAATGAGATGAGATCCAATATTACATATCTGTGAGTGGCAAAAGTATGTGAACCTTTGCTTTCAGTATCTGGTGTGACCCCCTTGTGCAGCAATAACTGCAACTAAACATTTCCGGTAACTGTTGATCAGTCCTGCACACCGGCTTGAAGGAATTTTAGCCCATTCCGCCGTACAGAACAGCTTCAACTCTGGGATGTTGGTGGGTTTCCTCACATGAACTGCTCGCTTCAGGTCCTTCCACAACATTTCCATTGGATTAAGGTCAGGACTTTGACTTGGCCATTCCAAAACATTGACTTCATTCTTCTTTAACCATTCTTTGGTAGAACGACTTGTGTGCTTAGGGTCGTTGTCTTGCTGCATGACCCGCCTTCTCTTGAGATTCAGTTCATGGACAGATGTCCTGACATTTTCCTTTAGAATTCGCTGGTAGAATTCAGAATTCATTGTTCCATCAATGATGGCAAGCCATCCTGGCCCAGATGCAGCAAAACAGGCCCAAACCATGACACTACCACCACCATGTTTCACAGATGGGATAAGGTTCTTATGCTGGAATGCAGTGTTTTCCTTTCTCCAAACATAACACTTCTCATTTAAACCAAAAAGTTCTATTTTGGTCTCATCTGTCCACAAAACATTTTTCCAATAGCCTTCTGGCTTGTCCACATTATCTTTAGCAAACTGCAGATAAGCAGCAATGTTCTTTTTGGAGAGCAGTGGCTTTCTCCTTGCAGCCCTGCCATGCACACCATTGTTGTTCAGTGTTCTCCTGATGGTGGACTCATGAACATTAACATTAGCCAATGTGAGAGAGGCCTTCAGTTGCTTAGAAGTTACCCTGGGGTCCTTTGTGACCTCGCTGACTATTACACGCCTTGCTCTTGGAGTGATTTTTCTTGGTCTATCACTCCTGGGGAGGGTAACAATGGTCTTGAATTTTCCTCCATTTGTACACAGTCTGTCTGACTGTGGATTGGTGGAGTCCAAACTCTTTAGAGATGGTTTTGTAACCTTTTCCAGCCTGATGAGCATCAACAACGCTTTTTCTGAGGTTCTCAGAAATCTCCTTTGTTCGTGCCATGATACACTTTCACAAACATGTGTTGTGAAGATCAGACTTTGATAGATCCCTGTTCTTTAAATAAAACAGGGTGCCCACTCACACCTGATTGTCATCCCATTGATTGAAAACACCTGACTCTAATTTCACCCTCAAATTAACTGCTAACCCTAGAGGTTCACATACTTTTGCCACTCACAGATATGTAATATTGGATCATTTTCCTCAATAAATAAATGACCAAGTATAATATTTTTGTCTCATTTGTTTAACTGGGTTCTCTTTATCTACTTTTAGGACTTGTGTGAAAATCTGATGATGTTTTCGGTCATGTTTATGCAGAAATATAAAAAATTATTTTGTTCTTTATTATTCTAAAAGATTAGAATGCTAATAAAGCAGTGAAGCCAGTGCTATTGAGAGCAAGTAGCACAGACTGTTGAAAGAGAAGCTAAGATTTCTGTCTCCAGACTTTTCTTCCACGCATGCTTGCTACAGTATTGTGTAATTTATGTGTAATTTACTCAGGTACTTTTAAAATCAACATCGACATCTACATGCAACAGAGTGACCTGGCAGCCTGCCATTAATCCCTTACAAAATCCTTTGCCCTGTTGCTATTTTGGTGTCTGGTTAAGTTTTGGCTGAGCTGAAGTCCCTGCTCTAATAGTAACAGTTCGCCACTGCTTGTAAATATGCGTGAAGAATATCTAATGAAGTTTTCGTAGCCTTTCGGTTGTTCAACGTGTCTTTATCTTTCCTGGTGAGCAAAGAAATGCTTCTGCGCATGTGCAGCAGAAAACTTTCTCACTGAATATTCGCATCAGCTCCAACGTGTGATGTCATGTTGTCTTGACAACCATGCAATATCGTAAACCATATTCAATGCTCATTCTCCATTGGGTAGAGTCACGCAATACATGTAGGATAAGCGATATGCTAACAAAATTGCATGTTGTCGAACCAAATGAATGAAACCTGCTAGAAGGGAATAGTATACATGTTTTTATTCCATCGTAAAAGTGTCCTGTATGTATAATTCCCAATATGTCACTCCGGTGACGTTACTCCTAGTGTCTTCCCGCTGGCTGGACACGTGTCGTCAAAATAATGAACCGGTTCAAACTTAAAATTCTTTTAATTTAGTTGTGTATTTTTGTGTGCGTACAGTATGTCCATATAATATAAAGAACATTACACAGTGGTGTAAAGATATGAAGTTTAGCTTCTCATGTTGAAAATACTCATTTACCTTGCTCACTCAATAATAATAATAATAATAATAATAATAATAATAATTATTATTATTATTATTATTATTATTATTATATGGGTCCGTCTCAGAAACTGCTCTCTCATTTGGGACATTATGGTCAAAAAATAAATTTTCTAATTTTACTTTTTTTTTTTCATTTACCGAACACTCAATGTTTCTTTTGTCATGTTTAATAAGAATAAAGATAGCATCTTGCTTTATCTGGCCTCCACTGTGGAACATTTTTTTGATTACAATTCAAATGCTTTTGTAAAATTGATTTACATATAAAATAACTCCATCATGAAGAATTAAAGCCCCTCCTTCACAGAGGAGTGAAAATATTGAATAAATTTCCTCTTTTTGATTGCTTGGGTTAAAAATGCCAAGTTATGATAACTGAATTGATTATTCACTTAAATATGAATAATATGATACATTTTGGGTATTTGATATGGTGAAATAGGACACAATGGAAAAATCAAGAACACACCGGAAAGATGAGAATAACGGCGGTGGTAAAAGAACAGCGGCTGTACCGGCTGAAGGTTGCGCGGGTCTCTGCTGCGGCGCGCGAGCAACGGGACATCACTACCGCACCGGACGGAGCGCGAGGCGGGGGCGGGGCAAAATGACTGGCTGTAGATCCTATCAAAAGTTCGATCTAAATTGATCATGGTTGCAAAATATTGGCCAAAAATACGCAAACACTACGAAATATGAAAGCAAGATGAAAAAGAAACATTCTATTGCCTTATACTGCAAGACTAAAACAAAATAAAACTGTCAAAACTCACCTTTTCAGTGATAACATCCGAACAGATCACTTGCGTAACAGAAAGACCGCAAATGGAAGCACGATCAACTTCTAACTGTTGGAGTGGAAAATTCCATTCTACACATGCAAATTGTTAACGTGTGTCCTTCCCCGCACACAAATAACACGCTACGGTAAAAAATAGACCACAACTCATTTTATAGCTCAGAAATTCATACAAGACCAGCTACCATCGTAACACATTCTGTAAGAAACATATTCTATACCTAACTTTCAGATTTCGTTTTAAAAAACAAAATCGCAGATGGCGTAGTGATTAAGTTACTACTTTTGGTGAGGTAGTGACCTTGACCCTGAGGCTTTCCGGCAGGGGTGCCAGGGTGAAATTGGTCAGGGGGCCAGATTGTTTTCAAGTGGGACCTCAGGGGGCCGCATTACCGGCGTGACAAGACCAAACACTAAACAAATAGACATACTATTTGATATCATTTATGAATATAAATATTATTTATAAATGTTTGTTTTTTTAAATAATAAAAAAACAACAAAATGGACAAGGACACATAAAAACACAACTAAACTGTAAATTACTTTGATCAGATTTATTGACAACTTGCACATAAAACCATGTCAATACACAGGCCTAATTCGGCCAATTAAAAAAGATGGCCCTAAGTAGCCCTAAAGAAGTCAAAAGATGTGCCAAGGTTAAGTACTCCACCAACAGGCCAAGTGACTAAATATTCACTAGAACTTAATAATAAAAGGACATAAGTAACAGATGGTACATTAACTTAAACAACTCCCACAAACTCCCACTCCCACAAACATACCCTCCCAATCATTAGTACTTCACAGCACTATGTTACATGGGCAGACAAGCCAGCTACATTTTACATGTCGAAGCCAGAAGCCTTTTATTTTTCACCAGCTTGTCCACATTGGGGGACAGGCTCTGGGCCGTGGCTATTTTCATGACATCATTGAGATGTCCATGTGTCATACGATTGCGCATTTTCGATTTATTAATATTCATAACTGAAAATGCCTGCTCACATAAATATGTTGTCTCAAACATACAGAGTATTTTACCTGCAAATGCAGTGATAGTCGGGTACTCAGGTGGCAACGATTGGTAGAATGATTCAATACCAACAGATTTGTACATGTCCTTCAACCGCGTGCAGCATTGCAAGTCTATCAGTTTCATTTGCATCGCCTCGGGGACCTCGGAAGCATCCGTGGTGAATGGAGAGCCAAAAAACGCAAAGTCTTTTTCCAGTTCAGTGAAAACCGTGAATCGATTGGCAAACTCGTGCATGAGACCGGAAAGCAAGTTTGCATACTTGTCCATGCTCTGATGACTGACAGACAGAGATTTCAAACAGGGGAAGTGGGCTGCATTGCGCTGACAGAGCTGTGCCTTCCATAATGCAAGTTTACGTTGAAACGCACGGACACCGTCGTAATACTCGGTAACGAGTTTGTTGCGACCTTGCATATTAACATTCAATAAGTTCAGGTGTTCGGTAATGTCCACTAAAAAGGCAAGGTCCCTGGTCCATTCGGTGTCGTCCAATTCCTCCACAGGCTTCCCTTTAGCCTGCATGAACTCGGCTATCTCTTTGCGCAATTTGTAGAACCGTTTGAGCACTGCGCCTCGGCTCAACCAACGCACATCGGTGTGATAGGGAAGGCCCTGGTGGATGTCATTTTCAGATAAAAATGCATCGAATTGCCGGTGCTTGAGCCCTCTCGCTCTGATAAAATTGACAGTGGCAATAACAACACTCATAACATGCTCCATTTTCAGACTCTTGCAGCACAAAGCCTCTTGGTGTAATATACAGTGAAAATTCCAGAATACCTGGTCTGGGCTGGCCTCTCGTACCTTTTCTCTCAACTTAACAACCACTCCGGCCTTTCTCCCTACCATGGAAGGTGCACCATCCGTAGCCACACTGACAGCACGACTCCAGTCCACCTCCAGATTGTCAAGGGCCCCGACAAGGCTAACAAACACGTCGTTAGCTGTAGTGGTGTCTGTCAAAGGCACGATGGAAACAAACTCCTCGGTGACATGTAAGGAAGCATCCACTCCGCGAATAAATATCGCCAACTGGGCTGTATCAGTCACATCAGTGCTCTCATCGAGAGCAATGGAGAACGCGATGAAAGACTTAACTAAACTTTAGATCAAAACACACGATCGTATTGGTTTTGGGTCTGCGGAAAATGGAGTTACAACGGTGATCACATATTTTGCATGATGTTTTATTACGGTTATGATTATTCTGTGAGTGCACCAATCCTTAGGTGTATAAAGTTACAGCTTAAAATACAATTAGTGATAACTGTAGACTTTTCAGTGGACTACAACCTTTTTAAGGGAATGCGATGTAGTCAACCATTTATCATGTCCCAGATCAAGCCGCCATTTTTCCACAAATTTGCAGAATTTTTGCCAAATTCTGAATAGAGTATTCACATCAAAGATTTAGTTTTATCTGTATTATTTCTTTCATCATTTTATTTCAAATTAAAACCAACATCACCATTCAAAATGGTATAGTTTATTAACTGTGTTAGGACTAGGACTGTTTTGGCCTCTAGAGGCCGCTGTTATTTCCTTTTCATGTCGTGTTTATTTTGGCCTCTAGAGGCCGCCACTGTTCCTGTGTCTTGTGTTTGTGTTAATTGCCTAATTATCTTCACCTGTGTCCTTAATTAGTTTGTCTATTTATACCCCTGAGTTCAGTCCTCTTGTCACGGAGTCTTTGTGCTGTTATGTTTATCTCCAGTTTCCTTTGTACTGTGTTTTTTGATCTTCTTAGCTTTTGAATTTTTGCACTTTGCTTTTCTTTTGGATTATACTCTTTGGTTTTTTTTGTCTTTTGTTTTGCCCTGTATATAGTGTATATAGTTTAAATAAACCATTTGATTCTTTTTCTACTTCCGCCTCACGCCTCTGCATTTGAGTCATCCCCCTGGTGGCCTAGTGGGGGTTTGCTGGATTATCACACCAACGAACCAGGTTCGAATCCCAGCAAAACCCTAACAGAAAGACTCCGTCATGACCGACTCAGCAGAGGCTGCTTCAACTGTCTACCCGGCCAACCTTCAGGGAATTATGGCAGCTTTGATACGCTTCGGAGCGACCATGGACGCTCATGGACGTACGCTCACCAGCCAACGTGAGGCCCTCGCTCGCCACGAGGAACTGCTTCAGCAAATTGGGAAAACCCTGGCACAGCTGACATCTCTGCCTGCATCTCCTGCTCCTGATCCAGTTCCTGCTCCTGATCCAGCTCCCACTCCTGCTCCAGTGCCTCCTGCAATGCTGCCTTCTTCACCTCACGAACCCAGCCTTCCTGCACCACAGAGGTATGACGGCAAGCACAGTGAGTGCCGAGAGTTCCTTACCCAGTGTCAACTCACCTTTGAGCTTCAGCCTACCACCTACACTACGGATCGCCGCAAGATTGCCTTTGTGATCACCTTATTAGCTGGTAAGGCGCGAGCCTGGGCTACTGCTATCTGGCAAAGACAGGGACCTGAGTGCTTTGATTTCCAGCTGTTTTCTGAAGAGATGCTTCGGGTCTTCGATCAGGCAGACATCAGTACCGACGCAGCCCGAAAGCTCATGTCCATCCGGCAAGGAGGAAGCGTCGCAGATTACGCCATCTCGTTCCGAACACTCGCAGCTGTAAGTGGATGGAACGAGACTGCCCTGGTGTCAGCCTTCCACCATGGTCTGTCTGACCCCATCAAGGACGGTCTGGCCTCTATTGGATGCCCAAGTGACCTCGAAACCCTCATCTCACATGCTATTCGTCTGGACAACAGGATGAGAGAACGCCACCAAGCCTTGAGCCCCCCCAGCCTCCCTACCTCTACCTGGAGACCGTCTACCTCCTTCAGTGACTGTCCAGAACCCATGCAAGTGGGTCGTACTCGCCTCTCCGCATCTGAGAGGGAGCGCAGAAGGAGGGACAAGTGCTGCATCTACTGTGGCAAGCCTGGTCACTTCCGAGCATCATGTCCCGAACTCTTGGGAAAAGGACCGCCCCGTCCAGCCGAGGGAGGGTTGTGACGGGGCCTACCCTCTCTCCCGGACTCCCTGGCCAAGGAATCTACATCCCGGTCTCCATCTCCTGGGGTGAGTCTGTCCACTCTTGTCAAGCTTTGATAGACTCAGGGGCGGCTGGGAACTTTATGGATATTCACTTCGCCCAAAGCATCAATATTCCGACTGCACCTCTTGAAGTCCCACTGTCTGTGTCTGCCCTCGATGGCCAAGCGTTAGGTGATGGAAGAGTCACCCAAGTTACTTCTCCAGTTTTCCTCCAGTCTCAAGGTCACAAGGAAGAAATATCCCTGCACCTGATTCCTTCACCTGAGTTCCCAGTTATTCTAGGCCTTCCTTGGCTTACTCGCCACAACCCTCGCATAGACTGGGTAACAAGCCAGGTTGTGGAATGGGGCCCTGCATGCCATGCCTCTTGTCTGCTCTCTAGCTCTCCTGTGTCTCCTGCCGAGCCCCCTGATCTCACCGAGTTATCTCAAGTTCCCACAGAGTACTGGGATCTCAAGGAGGTATTCAGCAAGAGCAGGGCCGCCGTTCTTCCTCCGCACCGGGCCTACGACTGTGCCATCGACTTGCTCCCTGGGACTACCCCTCCTCGTGGCAGACTGTTTTCACTCTCTCAGCCAGAACGCAAGGCCATGGAGGAATACCTCAAAGATGCCCTGGTCTCTGGGTTTATTCGACCCTCCACTTCACCTGCTGGAGCCGGCTTCTTCTTTGTCAGCAAGAAGGATGGGGGGCTCCGACCATGTATTGATTACAGGGGCCTGAATAAGATCACTGTGCGCAACCGATATCCCCTTCCGCTGATGTCCACAGCTTTCGACCTGCTCCAAGGCGCCACCGTCTTCACCAAGTTGGACCTACGGAACGCATACCACCTCATCCGTATCCGACAGGGAGACGAGTGGAAGACTGCCTTTAACACCCCGTCTGGGCACTACGAATACCAGGTGATGCCCTTCGGACTCACCAACGCACCAGCTGTTTTTCAGGCCCTAATCAACGACGTCTTAAGGGACATGATTAACCTATACGTTTTTGTCTACCTCGACGACATCCTTATCTTTTCCAAGACCGTGCAGGAGCACCGCCACCATGTCCGCCAGGTTCTCCAGAGGCTGCTACAGAACAATCTGTTCGCCAAGGCCCAGAAATGCGAATTTCATGTTCCCGAGGTCTCCTTTCTGGGATTTATTGTACGGACAGGCCAACTCCAAATGGACCCTGCCAAGACCCTGGCCGTCCGGGATTGGCCTACTCCCAAGTCCGTTAAGGAGGTTCAGCGGTTCTTAGGATTCGCTAACTTCTACCGCAAGTTCATCAGGAACTTCAGTTCTGTGGCAGCACCCATGTCAGACCTCACCAAAGGGACAGGTGGATATTATGGCTGGTCTCCTCAGGCAGAAAAGGCGTTCAAAGACCTCAAGGACCGCTTCTGCACGGCACCCATTCTGGTTCTCCCGGACACCTCCCAACCATTCATCGTGGAGGTGGACGCCTCGGACAGTGGTGTCGGCGCGGTGCTCTCTCAACGTTCGGAAGGAAAGCTGCACCCCTGCGCTTACTTCTCCCACCGCCTGAGTCCTGCTGAGTCCCGGTACGATGTGGGGGATCGAGAACTGCTAGCGGTCAAACTGGCCCTTGAGGAGTGGAGGCACTGGCTGGAGGGAGCACAACATCCATTCCTGGTTTGGACTGACCACAAGAACCTGGAGTACCTCCAGCAAGCCAAGAGACTGAACCCTCGACAGGCTAGGTGGGCCCTGTTTTTCAGTCGGTTTGACTTCACCCTCTCATACCGCCCCGGCTCCAAGAACACCAAACCTGACGCACTGTCCAGACTGTTCTCTGCCACTAACAGGGAGAATGAAGTCGGGCCTATTATCCCTGTGTCCCGGATTGTGGCCCCTGTCCGCTGGGGTATTGAGGAGGCTGTCCGACGAGCCCAACGCCAGGACCCCGGTCCTGGGACGGGGCCACCAGGCCTCTTGTACGTCCCACATCAAGCCCGGGCCAAGGTTCTCCAGTGGGGTCACTCTTCCCCTCTCACCGCCCACCCGGGAGCTCGGAGGACCCTGGACTTCCTGAAAAGACGCTTCTGGTGGCCTAACATGGAGAAGGAAGTAAGGTCATTTGTCCTGTCCTGTGAGGTTTGCACCAGAACCAAGAACCCACGACAGCGTCCCCAGGGTCTCCTGCATCCTCTGACCATTCCCCGGCGTCCCTGGTCCCACGTGGCAGTCGACTTTATCACGGGTCTCCCTGAGTCACAAGGTAACACGGTCATTTTGGTCTTAGTTGACAGATTCTCCAAGGCCTGCCACTTCATACCACTGTGCAAACTCCCCTCTGCTCTTGAAACTGCGAAACTTTTGTTTAATCATGTCTTCCGAGTCTTTGGTCTTCCACAGGACATCGTCTCAGACCGAGGGCCCCAGTTCTCCTCCCGAGTGTGGCACGGGTTCTGCAAGGTCATCGGAGCCACTGCCAGCCTCTCCTCTGGGTTTCACCCACAGTCCAATGGTCAGACGGAGAGGCTCAACCAGGACCTGGAAACCACCCTGCGAGGCCTGGCTATGGATAACCCGACATCGTGGAGCACCTGGCTGCCATGGGCGGAGTACGCCCACAACACCCTGCAGTCATCGGCCACCAAGCTGTCGCCATTCCAGTGCCAATTCGGGTTCCAGCCACCTCTGTTCCCGGACCAGGAGGAGGACGCGGGGGTGCCCTCGGTCAACCAATATGTGAGACGGTGTCGCAAGACCTGGAGCAAGGTCAGGAAGACCCTCATACAGACCTCCAGAACCAACCAGACTCAGGCCAACCGCCATAGAAGACCTGCACACGCTTTCCGCCCTGGGCAGTGTGTTTGGCTGTCCACTAAGGACCTTCCACTGCGGGTGGAGAACCGCAAGCTTGCTCCTCGCTACATTGGCCCCTTTAAGGTGGTGCGCAGGGTGAACCCTGTCTCCTACCGGCTCCAGTTGCCCCGGACTCTGAGGATCAACCCCACTTTCCATGTTTCCCTGTTACGGCCCGTACTGACGTCTACGTATGCCCCTGCCCCTAGGAACCCCCCACCCCCCCGCATCTTCCAGGGGCAGACTGTGTTCACTGTGAATCGCCTGCTTGACTCCCGCCGGGTCCGCGGCGGGTTGCAATATCTGGTGGACTGGGAGGGCTATGGTCCTGAGGAGCGCTGCTGGGTTCCTGCTCGGGATGTCCTTGATAAAGAACTATGTCGGGACTTCCATTCAGCCCATCCGGATCGCCCTGGGAACGTCAGGAGACGCTCCTAGAGGGGGGGGTCCTGTTAGGACTAGGACTGTTTTGGCCTCTAGAGGCCGCTGTTATTTCCTTTTCATGTCGTGTTTATTTTGGCCTCTAGAGGCCGCCACTGTTCCTGTGTCTTGTGTTTGTGTTAATTGCCTAATTATCTTCACCTGTGTCCTTAATTAGTTTGTCTATTTATACCCCTGAGTTCAGTCCTCTTGTCACGGAGTCTTTGTGCTGTTATGTTTATCTCCAGTTTCCTTTGTACTGTGTTTTTTGATCTTCTTAGCTTTTGAATTTTTGCACTTTGCTTTTCTTTTGGATTATACTCTTTGGTTTTTTTTGTCTTTTGTTTTGCCCTGTATATAGTGTATATAGTTTAAATAAACCATTTGATTCTTTTTCTACTTCCGCCTCACGCCTCTGCATTTGAGTCATCCCCCTGGTGGCCTAGTGGGGGTTTGCTGGATTATCACACCAACGAACCAGGTTCGAATCCCAGCAAAACCCTAACAAACTGTGAGTATATTTAGTGGGGTTCCCCCACAGTACCCAGTTTCTGAGACAGACCCATAAATATATATAAAGTCTCCAGTTTCCCTTGGTAGTTTTAATAAAGTTTTTTGAGAACAAAAAAGCTGTTTTGTTTTAAAATCCTAAAGTCAACAGCACCATGATCAACATCCTGCACATTACAGTGAGGAACTGGAGAGAAGAACCAAAGAGACCCAGAAGCTTCAGGAAGAAGTTGAACAAGCCACGAGACTCACTTTGGAAAGAATGGGTCGTGCATTTAGCAACACAGAAACATCAGGAAATCACATTTCTACAAGTGAGAATATTACCACAACTAGCATGTTACAGTCCTTAAATTTGTGTTACCTAGACTTACGTTTACAGTAACGCTTGTCGATCATGAATCAGACGGATCTCCACAATTTGAAGTTTGCAGCCGACATTCTCGCATCCGTTCCATTAACTGTAATGTGGATGTGAATGGAGCGAGTTGTCTGAGTTTCCAAGGCAGAGATGTTCTCGAACATGCACTCGAGGACTATTCACAGCAAGTCTCAGACCTCCAAAAGCAACTGAGAGAGGTCAGGAGAGAGAGAGAGAGAGAGAGAGAGTGTGTTTAGTCAGTCTTCTGCATGTCATGTGATTTTATATATATATATATATATATATATATATATATATATATATTTGTAAATCACAGTATGAACAGTGTATGGTAAATTGGTGTCGTGTGAAAAAATGATGAAAGCAGACAATTTCTCATTTTGTACTATTTATGGCATGCATACATGTATGAGTCATCTGTTGGTGATGGCTTTACAGACGTACGAGCTGCACGAACTTCAGAAGTTTAATTTCACCCAGTCCATCATCAAATTAGAGAACAAACTGCAAGAAAGCCAAACCGAGAAAGATACCCTGGCAAACTTAAGGTAAGAGATCGAAGACTAAAATGTGTCTTTTAAAAAGTCCAAAAATATAACACTTCCCTTTGTTATATACTGTATATCATAATATCTTTTCACAGACTAAAGGAATCTCAGAAACATACCAAGCTGATGGAGCAACTACAGGCAGCTCAGCTGGAGCTGCACTTGCTGAAACAGACAGAAGGCGACAAACTGATGGAAGCTGAGGACAGAGTGAATACTTTAAGCATGAAAGCAGAAATGATGGCACAAATGCTGCAGGACATCTTCACCAGGCTTTCAGATTATGAGAAACGCAGTGGAAAAAGCAGCTTTCTTTGCTATGATGGAGCCTTCAGCCAAAGCCAGCTTCATCTAGGACATGCAGTGGAGAAAGCACTACAAGACCTGGAGAATGACAACCGTGGCCTCCAGGAAAAACTGCAAATGGTATGTCACTTAGTTGTAGGTACCCTTTTTATTTAGTGGGTTTCCTCTGGACTTTCAGGTTTCCTCACGCCTTCTAAGACATGCTAATAGGTGAATTCACTACTCTTACACTACGTTCAGACTGCAACCTGAAACGACCCATATCCGATTTGTTGTGAAATCCGATTTTTTTGTTAGGCCGTTCACATTACCAATTATATGAGACTTGTATGCGATCTCCAATATGAACGGAAAACGACCCAAAAGTGTCCCGCATGCGCAAATTGACACGTAATAAGCACATCTACGTAATACGTAAAAAAAAAAAAAAGCGCACTCTTCAAGTTTAATGATTTTTTTGTTTGTTTGTTTAATTGGTTAGTGTTAAAGTGTGAGGTCTCGTGTGTGTTTTTGTTTCCGAACTGAAATGAAAACGTGTAGCCTGGTAACGAGGGTTGACTCCTAAATGTCTCTCTAATTTCTATATAAGTGCACTACATGTTACTAGGAAGTAATGGATTTTTAAACTCTATATAGTGCACTCGAGCTTCAGTAGGCAGTCATTTGGGATACGGCCGCTGTATTACCAAACTCTTAATTCAGGCTTAATAATTTGCACATATTTATTTCGTCATATTAATAAACTTTTTCTACATTTTTATAAATATTTATTTAGATTGTTTATAGCCAGCTGAATTCTGCAACTTCTCTCAGCGCTGGCTCAAGGTGCATAAACACCAGTGCAGTTTGCTATGGAGATGAGGCGAGACCTGGTGATGTGGTTTTTGTGGCGGCGGCGGAACTCACACAATAATCTGATTAACAGCAGACTAATGAGACCGAAGGTGTCAAATTACTGGAAATTTCCAGAACAATCTTATAATCTTGTAATACAGGATGGTTTAAGTTATAAATCAGTTATAGAAACTGTTTTATTTAATCAGGCTAACAGAGGCGGCACGGTGGTGTAGTGGTTAGCGCTGTCGCCTCACAGCAAGAAGGTCCTGGGTTCGAGCCCCGGGGCCGGCGAGGGCCTTTCTGTGCAGAGTTTGCATGTTCTCCCTGTGTCCGCGTGGGTTTCCTCCGGGTGCTCCGGTTTCCCCCACAGTCCAAGGTTAGGTTAACCGGTGACTCTAAGTTGACCGTAGGTGTGAATGTGTGAATGGTTGTCTGTGTCTATGTGTCAGCCCTGTGATGACCTGGCAACTTGTCCAGGGTGTACCCCGCCTTTCGCCCGTAGTCAGCTGGGATAGGCTCCAGCTTGCCTGCGACCCTGTAGAACAGGATAAAGCGGCTAGAGATAATGAGATGAGATGAGGCTAACAGATCAACATCCAGGTCCCTACCAAATCCACCATTAGCTTGATCAATTCTATAAAAGTCTATTTAAATTCTGAAAACTGTACAAATGTTGTTGTTTTCCACCAAAGAGGCGGGATTAGCCAACGCAGAATAGTGACGTTTGTCTCTTGTTGATGACGTGTAGGTCGCATGAATGCGACCTGTCCGGTCAGACTGCAGTCGCATGTGAAAATAACGGATATGCATCGGATTTAGGACCACATATCCAAGCGGCCTGGGTCGCATGTGAAAAAATCGGATCTGTGTTGTTCAGATTGTCAATAACAAATCGGATACAGGTCGCATATGGGCAAAAAAATCGGATATGGGTCGTTTCAGGGTGCAGTCTGAACGTAGTCTAAATTGCCTCTAGGTGTATGTGAGAATGTACCTGATTCACTCCAGATTCACCATGACCCCAGACCATGATAAAGTGCTTCCTGAAAAAGAATGATAAAGGAGCAGTCAGTGATTTTGTTGAGTTATGTGAAGTTAGCTGGTCTGAATCTAAAACTTTAAAGGAGGCTCTACTTTGTCGTGTTGCATCCAAATCCAGGCCATCAAAACACATGCTGCTTTGGCTATGATGAAAGAAGGTGGACATGTCTCCTTGTCCTGAGTAGTTTATTGTTACTAATCCACATAATTGGTTTTGATTTCAAAGCCAGCAGAAGCATATCTTTTATTGTTCTATCCATATTCGCTGAATATGTGTAGTCGTGCGCTCTGATTGGCTACTGTACTATTAGGATATCAGCTCATATACTGTGAGTAGAGAAAAAAATGGCGGCGCGTGTTGCTGAACCAACTGAGGACGAAATAAAAACTCGACTCGGAAATGAAACTCCAAAAAAATACAAAAAAGCAACAAAATATGGAATGAAAGTATTTGATGGTAAGAACATATCTTTTTAAAAATTTTCAAGAATTATTATTATTATTATTATTATTATTATTATCGCATTTTTCACAAATTGCTCCTGTCTTTTCACCAGTTTGTTTGCATTCTTCATCTTTAAGCATTAAAATTTGTTGAATTTTTTTTAGACTGGTTCAAAAGCTCAAAGAAGTTTGAAAATTACAGAACTGAAATGTCTAAGGAAGAATTAAATAAATGTCTAAAGCTATTCTTTAAGTTCGTTTCTTAAGACACGTATTTTTTAGTATGTTACCTCGTTTGTTGACAGTTTCGGCGAACACTTCCGCCTTCTTCAAAACAGTCACCAGATGTCGAGTGGTGACGTGCCTTATCAGCTGATGTTACTCTATGGAGGCGTGAACGTCCCGCCCAATTTGACAGGTAGTCCACGCCTCCTGCTGTCAGGTCGCTGCCCCAGGACGGCGCTCCAGGTGTGTGACAGCGCGTACGCTCCCTCATCCCGGTTCATCGTTCTCTGCGCACGCTTTCGTATCTCCACTGCCTCTAAAATCCAACGTTGGTATCTATTCTCTTCAGCGCGAATGACTCTGGCCTCTTCCCAATTCATTATATGATTTTGCCGTTTGCAGTGGTCTGAAATGGCTGATTTTAAGTTTTCTTGGTGTGCTTTTTCTTTTTCGGATCTTGTGAGTCTTTTTGTTGTTTCTTTTTCACATTCTAATTGGTGTTCTTTCCTGCGAGTGTGGAAGCATCTGCCCGTTTCACCAATATAGACTTTATTGCATGACCGTCAAGGGATTTCATATATGACATTGCATTTATTGTCCAGTTGTATTTTGTCTTTGGGGTGAACTAGCAGCTGTCGGAGGTTCTTGTATGGTTTGACCGGGGTGTTGATGTGGTATTTCCTCATGGATCGTTGGATGCGTTCTGTAACTCCTTTTATGTATGGTAATGTGACAAAGCCCCGGTTTGTTTTTTCTGTGTTTTTTCTTGTTTGTTTGTTTTTTTCCTTTTTTTGTGTCTGTAATTTTCCTTTTCGTATTGCCCACGGTGGATATTGGCAGTTTTTTTAATGCCTGTTACTCGACATCTGGTGACTGTTTTGAAGAAGGCGGAAGTGTTCGCCGAAACTGTCAACAAACGAGGTAACATACTAAAAAATACGTGTCTTAAGAAACGAACTTAAAGAATAGTTATAATAATCAGACATAATGAATTTTCACTACATACAAAATGTCTAAAGCTGTTCTATACCTCGGCAAGACGGCACTTTCTGCAAAAAAAACAGCACTAAAGTCAATTCGTGCATCCATCAATAGGTTTAAGAAGTCCGCCTCAGCAGAAATGATTTTGTCGGATGTTTTGTATGTGGATAGAATAAAACACTACGCGCCTCATCGGCTATCAGCTCATGTACGACTCAATTTCGTAGAATAATTATAAACCATGAAAAATGTTGGAAAATGAGGAGACAAAATACAAAGTGTGTCACACCTTTAATTATATTTAATCAGCTGAATTGATGTTCATGTAAGGAGGTGAACCTCTTAGCTAAGTGATTGGTAATAAGTTATCATGGTTAATTATCGTTTTGTTTGTTTGTTTGTTTGTTTGTTATTAGGTGGAGAGAGAGCTGAAAGAGCTGAAGGAACTGGGTCAGGAAAGAACAGAATCTCTTCTGCAGGAGCATAAGGAAAGGTATGCGCATTTTGCCTCCATGTAACTAGTGTTTAAATGAACCTGTTAATTTTTTTATTCCTTAGCCTTTAGCGGAGTGACACATTATGTTTTATGCGTCTGTCTGTGGCAGCACGGTGGTGCAGTGGTTAGCACTGTCGCCTTACAGCAACAGGAGGTTCTGGGTTTGAACCTCATGGCCAAGTGGGACCTTTCTGTGTGTAGTTTGCATGTTTTCCCTGTGCCTGTATGTGTTTCATTCCAAAGACATGTGGATTAGGCTCATGTGAATGGTTGTTAACCCTGTGATAGATTGGCGGCCTGCCCAGGATGTACCCCGTCTCTCGCCCGATTGGCTCCAGCTTCTCCTTTGGCCCTGATTGAAAATGGATGGATGTAACTTTTTTTTGTGCTTTTTTTTTTTTAAAGAATGGAGCAGCTCGTTTCCAGTTATGAGCAGAAGGTGGCGATGTTGACTGAGAAACTGAATCACTCTCAGACTAATGCAGATGGTCTGCAACACCAGCTGGACATATTACAGTAAGAGCCATGCTGACATGTCACACTCTCTACTAGGCCCAAAGCTTTAGACTTAAAAAAAAATAAGTAGCTTTAGACCTCAATAGTTCAGTTGTGTCTAAACTTTCAACGCATTCAATACAATTTTAAATGGTTAACTCAAAAAAAAAAAAGCAGGAATGCCTCATTTATTTCAGAGGAATCAGAAAAAAAACCCCAACTCGAGCCACTTTTAAAGGCTATGCAAAACCTCTTTACCTAGCCTCTTTCTATACATAACTAGTTTGTATTTTCAGCTGATCTCTGTTTTGTGTTCATACAAGACAACAGCTCCAAAGCCAGACCTCACTGCACCAAGCAGAGATGAGTGATATGGAGTCTGCTGTCTCCATACTACGCTCAGACCTGCTGGAGAAACAGCAGACTTACACAGTTAAGGTAATGAAAAAAACCCAACCCAACTCAAAAAATATGACAACAAGATTTCAGAAGCTGAATGAGTTTCCATTTGTCACAAAAAAATATGATAAACACATGCTGTTTTTCTCCACATCCTCCATCTACTCTGAGACAAACAAGCATGTGGAGGTTATAAAGTGTCCTGGTTTCTTGGAAAAGGAGTGAACATGTGGTTCGTTGATTAGGTCAGAGTTCTGGAGGAGGCGCTGGCTCAGGCAGAATCCCAGGCAGAGCAGGTCCAGCGAGAGAGAGCCCTCTGCCTCCAGCAGGCTGAAGAACTGGACACGCAGCTCTGCCAACTTACAGTAATACATGTTTGACCCTAATGCACATTTCACTTCAGAAGAGCAGACATTCGTTTTTAGAGTGTTTCAAGGAAATCTAAGCTTTCTCTTCTCAGAAACACGTTTCAGCAGTTTGAAATCCTTCTTATGGACAAACCACATAAGAACCTCCCAAAAAGAGGTTTTTATAAACACAGATATGTGATCATCTTTCTTGATCACATATTTTGCCCAGTATTTTTATTTATTTATGTTTTTTTTGGGGGGGAATTATTCCTATTCTTGAATATCTTCTGCTCTTCACTTAATCTGCTTGCAGCAACTGATAAAGGAGTTTCGAAATACAACCCCGATTCCAAAAAAGTTGGGACAAAGTACAAATTGTAAATAAAAACGGAATGCAATGATGTGGAAGTTTCAAAATTCCATATTTTATTCAGAATAGAACATAGATGACATGTCAAATGTTTAAACTGAGAAAATGTATCATTTAAAGAGAAAAATTAGGTGATTTTAAATTTCATGATAACAACACATCTCAAAAAAGTTGGGACAAGGCCATGTTTACCACTGTGAGACATCCCCTTTTCTCTTTACAACAGTCTGTAAATGTCTGGGGACTGAGGAGACAAGTTGCTCAAGTTTAGAGATAGGAATGTTAACCCATTCTTGTCTAATGTAGGATTCTAGTTGCTCAACTGTTTTAGGTCTTTTGTGTCGTATCTTCCGTTTTATGATGCGCCAAATGTTTTCTATGGGTGAAAGATCTGGACTGCAGGCTGGCCAGTTCAGTACCCGGACCCTTCTACTACGCAGCCATGATGCTGTAATTGATGCAGTATGTGGTTTGGCATTGTCATGTTGGAAAATGCAAGGTCTTCCCTGAAAGAGACGTCGTCTGGATGGGAGCATATGTTGCTCTAGAACCTGGATATACCTTTCAGCATTGATGGTGTCTTTCCAGATGTGTAAGCTGCCCATGCCACACGCACTAATGCAACCCCATACCATCAGAGATGCAGGCTTCTGAACTGAGCGCTGATAACAACTCGGGTCGTCCTTCTCCTCTTTAGTCCGAATGACACGGCGTCCCTGATTTCCATAAAGAACTTCAAATTTTGATTCGTCTGACCACAGAACAGTTTTCCACTTTGCCACAGTCCATTTTAAATGAGCCTTGGCCCAGAGAAGACGTCTGCACTTCTGGATCATGTTTAGATACGGCTTCTTCTTTGAACTATAGAGTTTTAGCTGGCAACGGCGGATGGTATGGTGAATTGTGTTCACAGATAATGTTCTCTGGAAATATTCCTGAGCCCATTTTGTGATTTCCAATACAGAAGCATGCCTGTATGTGATGCAGTGCCGTCTAAGGGCCCGAAGATCACGGGCACCCAGTATGGTTTTCCGGCCTTGACCCTTACGCACAGAGATTCTTCCAGATTCTCTGAATCTTTTGATGATATTATGCACTGTAGATGATGATATGTTCAAACTCTTTGCAATTTTACACTGTCGAACTCCTTTCTGATATTGCTCCACTATTTGTCGGCACAGAATTAGGGGGATTGGTGATCCTCTTCCCATCTTTACTTCTGAGAGCCGCTGCCACTCCAAGATGCTCTTTTTATACCCAGTCATGTTAATGACCTATTGCCAGTTAACCTAATGAGTTGCAATTTGGTCCTCCAGCTGTTCCTTTTTTGTACCTTTAACTTTTCCAGCCTCGTATTGCCCCGTCCCAACTTTTTTGAGATGTGTTGCTGTCATGAAATTTCAAATGAGCCAATATTTGGCATGAAATTTCATAATGTCTCACTTTCGACATTTGATATGTTGTCTATGTTCTATTGTGAATATAATATCAGTTTTTGAGATTTGTAAATTATTGCATTCCGTTTTTATTTACAATTTGTACTTTGTCCCAACTTTTTTGGAATCGGGGTTGTAAGTGTTGAGTTCAGTCACAGCAGATTACAGAACACTGTAGTGATATTCAGAGTGAAATACAGAAATTGGATGATGACAACCATTTTATTACGCCATCTCAGACAGAGTTCAGTCAGACTGCAGGCGACCTGTGCCTAGAGCAGCAACAGACGCACAAGTTGGAGCAGCGTAGCCTTAGAGTCCAGCACCTCGAGAACCTCATCCGATCTCTTAGAGAGCAGTGCCAGAGACCTCTGGAGATGCAGGTTATTAGGAAAAAATTGCTGTGTATGTAATGTGCAGTACCTTAGTCTGAATATCTGAAAACCTGTAGCTTGATTTAGGATGACTGTCAAATAGTACAAGCATTTTTTTTATTTACTTATCAGACAGACAGTAGAAAGAGGCACAAGAAGAGCTAGAGCAGCTTCATTGTGAGATACAACAGCTCAAGCAGGCCAATAAAAACACTTTTCATGTGGGAAAACAGGCCGCAGCTTTCCTAGTATTTATTGTAATCTTATTTGATTAATTTGATCTCAGACTTATTTTCAGCTATTGTTTTGTTATTATCATAATCGCATTAAGAGCTTACCGCCTGAAAGCACTTAAGTCAGAATTGAATTCGGAATCACACTAGAACAACGAGGCATGTGGCCTAACTACATGCTCTTTCACACACAGTGTCGAATGATTTGTGTGAAACGACGTGAATCCACATGCCATATGAAATGATGTATGCAACGCAGGAGCAGAGCAGCGGGGCAGCCAGGAGGCTACATTCTCCGCTGGGCGAACAGGATGCAGAGCTGCCACTCAAGCAGCAAGAAGTTCAACAGGGCCAGGCTCAGCTGGAGGAGGCATGGGCAAAGGTGCAGGCGCTACAGACCGAGGTGGAACTGTTGAGGCTCAGGCTGGAAGATGGAAAAAAGAGTGGCGAGTTGTTCATGAGGCCTCTAGTGGCCCTGCAGCAGGAGAGGAAGAGCCTGACCGTGCAGCTCGAGCAGCTCCGGCTGGACAACCTGCAGTTGAGGGTAAGCCAATAGAGGACATTAAAGCTGTACTGCCTTTCAGATTTTAAGTGTAGGTCATAAAAAGAATTTTCCCCGACACCCAGTTATTTTTGTTCAGTGGACCGAAAGCTACTGAATTCGAATCATAGACTTCCAATTTTATTAATTTTTAAAAATAGAACAATGAATGAATTTAGGGCCATAAATTCTCTGCTATTTTTTCCTGCTTCACCGTGACGCAAAACAAGACACTACATCATGCATCACGTGGTGGGCTTTCCCCGTTTGCGCAAGGCATTGTGGGATACAAATTTGAAACAGAAGAGAAAAATGGAGGACGTGAGCATGCGAATGAAACGTGAAAGACCGGCTACAGTAACGGAAAGCGAGAAGAAAAGGCGAAGGAAAGGAAACGCAGGACCAAACTTATAAATATCGGCGGTCAGCGAGCACCTCAGTGTGATCAGCCGTTCGTTTAGCGACAGAATGATGTCACTGTCAGTGCACCGTCAAGGTAAACCTGCACATGCGCAGATGGACTTCCTCTGTCTGCTTGACTGCGTAAAGCAAGTGATTTGATGCACATTATTTGCTCAGGAATCCCCTCAAATTAAATAACTTCCCTGCCACAGAACAGCCTGGGTTTTTTTTTTTTTTTTAGATATTACAGACATAAGGGTTGTTTTACAATCAGGGTGCGCAAGCTAAAAATCACATTTAACACTTATTATCTTCAATATCAAAAGGCTTGACTAAATAAACTTGGTTGTTTATTGTAGCCCTGTGATAGCTCTATTTTACCATGCAAAAAAAATGTGGTGATAATGTTATTTTTGGTGAATGTATGGCAATATATGTCATATTTAGCAAAATTACTCATGTCATTTAGAAAAAAAGTGCTTTTTTGACCACAGGTAGCTCCAAAAGGGATGCACTTAAATCATTCTTTATACCATAAAACATATATTTGATTCCATATCATTGGAAACATAAAGTTTTAATGTTGAATGGCAGTAAGTTTTCAGACTATTTTGATCAAATTAGTATGTAACTGTGTCAAAAAAAAGTCCTCTCCGAGACAGCTAATTTTTCAATATAAAATAACATATCTAAAATGATTATTTTCATCCTAAAATGTGGTCAAGATATTGTGACATAAATATTAGAGACAACTAACACAAAGCTTACAGCCTTATATTTAAAAGCACTATGGAAGTAGTGGATTCTGAATTGTCAAAAACAAAAGTCCTCTCCGAGAATGACTTCATTTGTTTCTCCCAGCCCTGCTTAAAGCTACACTTAATCTTATAATACAAACTATTACACATGCCTATTTTCATATGTGTATTAATTTCCAAAAGTGCAGATTTGATAGTTTTTTTTTTATTTGAATTTTGGACCCCTGTGACACAAACTTTGTACCCTGATTGTAAAACAACCCATAAACGTATATCACGATGACAAAATTTCAGAGGGAAATAAATTTCACCGATTTTATGAAATCGAAAGGCCGTCTACTTTTAAAAAATCATGATTTTTTTTAAACTGATCATTGAATCACGTTAAATGTATTGACTGGTTTATTCATCATGCGCACAACAGTCACACCTACAGGCAATTTAGAGTAGGCAATCCACCTATTAGCATGTTTTTGGCAGGTCAAAGAACCCAGAGGAGATCCTTGTGGACGCAGCGAGAACATGAAAAACAATGGCGTAACCAGAGCCCAGGATCAGACTGAGGATGTTATAAAGCTCAACTAGATCACATCAGCGAGACCCACTTACTGCTATACCAATAACAGCTGTGCCCTGTCTCTGTTAATCGCCGTCTCACTGACTTGTTGCCATTGCGTGTCATATTTAGAGTTGAGTTATGAGCATGTAATGAGAAGATAGTACCAAAATTGCACACATCTGTATTCAGACTTCAGACAAAACAACTGTACTTATGCAGTATTTGGACAGTTGCACAAGAATGGCACGAATCTGCTGAGAAACAGTGTATTGTACAATAATGAACCATGATATTCATATTATTTTGTTGTACAACCAGAATGAATGAAGTCCTTAATTTCAAAGCTGATTATTTTACTGTGGGTGAAATATCATCATGCGCACTGAGCATAGTCTGGTTAACACCAGACCATATCACAAGTGAATATGGTCTGGAATCCGCCTATTGAATTTCTCGTAGGGGAGGTGTGGTTTACGATTGTCAACGGCCGTTTATTGGACGTTGCGAATGTCTATCATTTGGCGTATACGTAGCCCATGGCCAATCATGGCAGTTGTACCCGGTGACGTAGTTAGAGTGACGAAGAGGCGAAGAAGAGAAGGAAAGAGAAAGAGAAGGCAAAACAAAAATAGGAAAACAATGGCACCGAACGATTACTGCCGTTTGTGCAAGACAAATAAAAAAGTTATATATAATAAAATAATAAAAGTTTGGTTCGTATCGCTCGCCGCCATGTTAAATGTGATCCGTAAACAGTCCCAAATAAACTACAAGCTTCCGTTTGTCGAGTAGTACGCGTCACCGTCTTTCCACCCCTCCCCACTCTCTGATTGGGTCCCTAACTCAGGCGAGCCTTTAGACCATAGTTTCCATGCTGTCTTTTCAGATCGGAATGATTGTGCAAAGCAGCATGGGATTTCCCAGGCTACACTGAGCAGGGTTTTCATTAAGAAATGAAGTAGGGGTGGAGAGAAGGAAATGGGGGGGCTCCCTCTCCTGCTGGGGGGCCTCCCCCAGAAAATTTTCAGTTTTTAGATGCTCTCTGGTGCATTCTAGGCCCCATTTTCCCTGATGATAATGACCATTTTTATTGCTATTTTATGGGTGCTTATTATCAGTTTATGCATGAAAATGAGTGTATGGCACAACAATTTTATATTTCACCCTTCTGCACCTTCCTTTGCTTGCCTATGGCTTACACTACTGTACAATGTAGTATCCTTCGGCTCTTAGTCACCCTCTGAAGTGTACTAACCTGTTCGTAACGCAACTACAAGGTGAGTGGTGTCTGTACTTTCCTGCAAGAGCCATTAGCTAGGCAACCTCAGTACAGGAGGATCTCTTATTTACCAATTTCTCCTCATTTGGGCACCTTTCTTGCCAAACTTGGAAAGAATCTGGACAAGGTTGGTCGGTCCTGTTGCGTTTTCATTTTGAACTGTAGCGAATCAGAAGCGAGCGTTCTGGCGCCCCAACGTTGCCGCAACAAGCAGCCAATCAGCATCAAGCTTTCATACAGTGTAGCTGACGTGATTGAAGGTCAAGGCCATAAAGCTGCTGCGAGTACACAAACATAGTAAAAAGTGTAAAAGAACGTTAAAAGAACGTGAAAATAACTACTGATAACCATAGGAAAGAAAAGTTACTGGAAAATAGGAAATCTACTAGCATTGTTAGTTGAGGAACTTTGAAAAGTAACCAGCGCCAGGCTGATCATAGCTGGATTTTGCACTGGGTGCCAGCCCTTGATGAAACCCCTGTTGAGATATTTAGTGTTTATACACCCATAATTATTATAATTTCAGTCACGCCTTCCAAAACTGACAGGATTGCAATAACGCCATGCAATGGATCTTCATTTCACTGTCATCACAGGAAGAAGCAAGCACTAATAAAGTGCAAGCTGCACCTTTATCGTACATTTACAGACTTTTTTAAAGTTGTATGGTAAATCTCAAAGTTCTCGTGGTAGAGTTTGATTGTCTATTATGTTTTAATTTTGTTGACTTTATGTTGGTCCAATTGGCAAGATGTTTTGGAATGAAGTTTGGTCATCATTTCTACTTCCACTTATGGTCACTAAACTATAATTGTAACTGCTGAGAGGTAGCATACAAACCTCTGGTCTATGCATATATAATAACCTGTACTTGTCTGTGTGAACAGGCTGCCCTGCTGGAGGCAGAACTGAGGCTGAGTGCTGTGGAGCAGGAGAAGACCCAGCAGCAGGCAGCCCTGTCCGAGAGAACCTGCAGCCTCCACCAGCTAACTCTGGAGAAACAGCAGATTACTGCTGAGCTGGAGAGCCAGCGCAAGAAGCTAGATCAGCTCAAAGGTAAAGCGAAATACTCATCTGAGCACGCCAGATGTACAACTCCAAATCAGAAAAAGTTGGGAAGGTACGCTGAAATTAAAACTGAAAACAATGATTTGTAAATAATCTTTGAGTTGTATTGCACTCAAACCAATACAACAGCACATTATTTGACTTCCATGAATTTTATTGTTTTTTTTTTTTTTTTTTTCAAAATAAGCACATTAAAATTTTGATTCTTGCAACGCATTTCAAGAAGTGTTGGGACAGTAAAGCATTTATCACTTTATAATGTTGCCATTCCTTCTCACAAAACTAAAAGATGTTTGGGGACTGAAGACACCAAGGAATGAAGTGTTTCAGGTGTTATTTTGTTCCAATCTTCCTCTAAACAGGTCTTGAGGTTGAGGTACAACAGTATCGGGGTCATCATTGTCATGTTTTTCGTTTCAAAATACTCCACACATTCTCAATTGGGGATAGAGAGGACAGACACCCTCTTCTTCCACAGCCATGTCTTTGTAACGTGTGCAGAATGTGATTTTGCATTGTCTTGTTGAAATATCCCCGGAAAAGATCTTGAAGGCAGAATATGTTACTCCAAAATCTCAAAGTACTTTTCTGCATTAATGCTGCCATCACGAAAGTGTAAGTTTCCTTTGCCAAGGGCACTGACACAACCCCATACCATGACACACCCTGGCTTTTGGACTCGTTACTGGTAACAGTCTGGATGGTCTTTTTTGTCTTTGGTCTGGAGCACACGGCATCAATTTCTTCTAAAAAAGACCTGGAATACTGATTTCTCTGACCACAATACACGTTTCCACTGTGTGATGGTCCATCCCGGATGCCTCCAAGCTGAGAGAAGTTGATGGCACTTCTGGACATAGTTAATACAAGGCTTCTTTTTTGCACAGTAAAATTTTAACTGACATTTGTGGATGTAACACCGCTTGACAAAGATTTGCCAAAGTAATCTTGAGCCCATGTGAAATGACTTTCATCTATATATGAATATAACTATCGATGAATGCTATGGATGAATGACTTTTCTTGATGCAGTGCCGTCTTAGGGGTTGGAGACCACTGGTGTTCAGCTTGGGCTTGGACCCTTGCCCTTTACTCACCAAAATTCCTCCAGATTCCTTGAATTGTTTAATGATATACACCATAGAGGGTAAAATATCAGAATCCTTTCCTAACGTTCTTTGAGGAACATTGTTTTTAAACATTTCAATAAATTTCTCATGCATTTCTTGACACACCGGAGATCCTCAGCCCAACTTTGCTCCTCAAAGACTAGGCCTTTCCTGGATACTGATTTTGTACCAAATCAGGATTACAATCACCTGTTGAGATCACCTCTTTCAAATCACATCATTATTTAATTGTTTTACCTCATTACTCGCCCTAAATCGCCCCATCCCAACTTTTTGTGCAATGTGTTGCAGGTCTGAAATGCAGGAATGGATGTATATTAACAAATGAACTGAAGTTGAGCAGACATGCAGTATATCTTGGGTTCACACTGTCTGCAATGAAATACAAGTCAAAGTAAATTTAGAAATCACTGCTTTCTTTTTTTTATTTGCATTTTCCATATCATCATAACTTTTCCTGATTTGGGGTTGTAGTATTGTACTTAGAAAGATACATTTACAAATTTAAGCTGAATTTGCTGGTCAAGTTGCTGATTATAATGGAATATACTGTACGGTATGTTGTGGAACCTAGTCATATATGAACCTAGTTTACTGTTTCTATTTCACTTCTCCATCAGGAGAAGGCAGTGTGAAACATCGGAGTACCCCCTGTGCACATGTGCATACTGAGACCTTGCAACAGAGTCACATAGTGGTGCATGGCACAGTCTTTTCAATAAATACTGTTGTTGCACAACTGTTTTTACCTTTCTTCTTTGTGCCTGTGTGCATGTCTAATTAAGAGTATACTTTATAGAGCTATTAATTTATCAGCTTGCGACCATGGTTGGAGCTACAGGTGGCCTTATCTCCAAAACTGGGGATAGCCACCTCTCATTTCTTCCCACGGTTGGATTCTCCCATGAATGTTCTCCACATCCTCTGCCTTCTAGCAATGAGCAGGTCTATTGGCTAACTGCTAGCGGGACTGATTGGCTTTCTCTTGACTTACAATGCTCTCTGGGGTTGGCCTTTTCCCTCCTCACTACCTACTCCTTTTTTCTCATCATGAACATTACATTACCTGGCATTTAGGAGACACTCTTATCCACAGTGACGTACAACGAGCGCAAAAGTCAGGTACACAAAGTGCTGAACTTCTAGATAAGTTCTAGTGCCAACTGAGCAAGTGACAATAGTACTTAGTGTAATCTACTGTTGAAGTACCAATACTCAAACATCCAAGGAAACAAATCAACCATATAAAGTACAACTAAATAGAGAACTCAAAAGGCGAATCCCAGACGAGACAGTACACAGCCTGGATTGGTCTAGATCGAAGTAGAGTTACACAGTGGGCAGGGTAGAAGGGGAAAGGTGCAGCCTGAAGAGGTGAGTCTTCAGTCTGCGTTTGAAGGTGGTCAGGGAGTTGGCAGTTCTGACCTCAATGGGAAGGTCATTCCACCAATGGGGAACCAGGACAGACCGCAGTCTTGAGCGGGCTGGGCAGGAGCAGAGAAGAGGAGGGGCCAGGCAGCCAGTAGTAGGCTCCTGTTGGCCCCCACAAAGAATCAGGATATGCATGCTGCGTTCACTCTTATCAACCATGATACAGTGCTCAGTGTCTTACAGTTAATTGCCATAAGACTAGATTTACTAAGAATGTTAGTCAGCTCTATGCTTGCCAGTCAGATTCAGGAAGGTTGTCATGCGTGGTATTGGCGTCTGTAGAAGATTCTAGGAGTAATTATGGCAGTAGTGATCCCCCTAGGCTTGTTGTCTTTGGACATTTCAGAGAAGTGGGTTATCTGCCTTTGGCTGGACCTCTCATTGACAGAAATTCCTGTCTCAGGTAAACACAAGAAGCAGGTTTCACAAAGGGCCTCAGTAATGGTGATGATACACGGGGCAACTTTTTGGGCAATGTTGCCGAGCAATGTTGCTGGGCAATTGCGTTTTGACTCTTTTCTATTGAGATTGGGCAACATTGCTTCTTTCTGAATGGTTTTGATAATCTCTGGCAACTTTTTGAGATAAGCCAATCAGAACGCGAGTATCGAGTCATGTGACCTCCGGTGAGGTTCGGATCAGAAATTTCAAACAAATATGGCGGCTGCAGTGTCAGTGGAGTGAAGAGATGGAGAGACTCCTCATCTGTTTTTACGCCGGTAAGTTGTTATTTTAATATTCTATATGGAGGAATTTACCTCACCAAAGCTCTAAAAAACAACAGACAGCTTGATTAAATGGTCACAGCAAAAATTAAGACATCGATTTTTTTTTTTTTAGCTAACTGTAAACTGCCATTGCTAACTGTTGTTGCCCTGAAAAGTTGCCCTGTGTCTCACATAGTTGCCCGTTGCCAGCAACTTTGCTCGGCAACATTGCCCAAAAAGTTGCCCCGTGTATCATCACCATAAGAGTAACTCCTATACAGTGGCGTCATAAACACATTGTTGAGATGATGCGTATATCCAGAGAAGTGGTGTCTGCACCCAGAAATGGTAGCCCAGATCTGGCACTTCTTTGCCAGTGCCAAATCACCACATTATTGTTTGTGCTTCTCTCTAGCAGACCCAGATAGCCTTCTGGGATAGGATGCCCTGATGCTGTAGCTCACCACTGGTCTATCCATGTAGATTTCAGCATCTAAGCCTTATGGTTGTGGCCCTGTGATGGCTGGCATAACCTTGGTTCACACTACTGTTTTCAGTAGTCATGAGTAGTTACATTTCAAATGTGATACTCTAAACCTAGAATAACTGCTAGAGCTCCTTGTCAGTCAGGAACCAGCTCTGGCTTGGAGAGAAGGTTCCAAGTAGAGATGGCTACATGCAGGGCCTTAGCTAGGAATTTTTTGTGCCCCCCTGAAAAGGTAGTGTTGTAGGCCCCACTTAGAAACCATTTTTGGAGGAGGTTATTGGTTGGGGAATTAAAACTTATTCTGTTTCAATTAATATGATTAAGCCTATTATGTATACAACATTTTGGCCATAGAAAAGGGCTGATGGATGACTATAATTTTGTGCCCCCCCCAACAAACAAACAAAAACCACCATTTACTTCACTTGCAATGACCATGGATCTATGGCAGTGGTATCTATGGTTGGTACTGCATTTTACATCACTGTGTGACATTTTTGAAAGGTCTTGACATGCATGCCCACACCCACAAGGAGTTACTAAATTTATATATGTAACTAGCAGTTTGTGCAGTCATTGTGTTGGTTCTCTCTATTAGAAGAACAGGAGGCTTTAAAAGAAGAACACAACAGTAAAACTGAGGAGCTACACTGGCAGAACAGCAAGCTAAAAGCCCAGCGTAACAACATCCGAAATGACTTGGAGCAGGCCAAAAGTGCCCTCAAAACACTGGAGGGTGCTGATGAACATGGTACACACACACACACACACACACACACACACACACACACACACACACACACACACCAAATACTGTATATAAGGTAACATTACAGTGCTTAAAAAGTAAAGCAGAAAATCTCTTTTGCTCTCCAGTAGGGAACTTCAGTAGATTTTTAACCTTATGCACACCATATCAGTAAATTGAACAGTGCCAAAGTCTCATTCATCTCATCTCATTATCTCTAGCCGCTTTATCCTGATCTACAGGGTCGCAGGCAAGCTGGAGCCTATCCCAGCTGACTACGGGCGAAAGGCGGGGTACACCCTGGACAAGTCGCCAGGTCATCACAGGGCTGACACATAGACACAGACAACCATTCACACTCACATTCACACCTACGGTCAATTTAGAGTCACCAGTTAACCTAACCTGCATGTCTTTGGACTGTGGGGGAAACCGGAGCACCCGGAGGAAACCCATGCGGACACGGGGAGAACATGCAAACTCCGCACAGAAAGGCCCTCGCCGGCCACGGGGCTCGAACCCGGACCTTCTTGCTGTGAGGCAACAGCGCTAACCACTACACCACCATGCCGCCCCGTGCCAAAGTATTATTCCAATTTTGAAGTTCCAGTAATCTTTATAACAATTATGTCCTGTCAGTCCTAAAAGCTGTATTCACATTAATCTCTCTAATCATATTTTATTTGGATATTGGATATTTATCAGCGGCACAGTGGTGTAGTGGTTAGCACTGTCACCTCACAGCAAGAAGGTTCTGGGTTTGAGCCCCGTGGCCGGCGAGGGCCTTTCTGTATGGAGTTTGCATGTTCTCCCCGTGTCCGCGTGGGTTTCCTCCGGGTGCTCCGGTTTCCCCCACAGTCCAAAGACATGCAGGTTAGGTTAACTGGTGACTCTAAATTGACCGTAGGTGTGAATGTGAGTGTGAATGGTTGTCTGTGTCTATGTGTCAGCCCTGTGATGATCTGGCGACTTGTCCAGGGTGTACCCTGCCTTTCGCCCGTAGTCAGCTGGGATAGGCTCCAGCTTGCCCGCGACCCTGCACAGGATAAGCGGTTATGGATAATGGATGGATGGATATTTATCAGGATATGGCAGATGAGGTGATTGATGGATATAGGTTGAGTCAACTAGAACGAGTCATGTATTATGGACACACAGGCACTTCACATTAGCTGATATGGGACATGAAACATTAAAGCACGCTATATCAGTTTCTTTCCATTAAAAATATGAATTAATTGCATCAACAAATACAAAATCATCTATTAAATTCAGCAAAATCGTTATATTCGTGATGATTATATGGCATTTCTGCTCGACTTCCGATATGCATTTTTTGCAACCGGAAGAGCCGCTGTCATGTGATCATACGTCACAAAAACTTTCGGGCACAGCACAAGCGGGTAGATGAATGGAGAAGTGGATGACAAGAAAATTGTTTTTATAGTCTTTAAAGTACATTGGACATCATACATTGGACATCATGGTGTATTGTGCTGCTTATGGTTGCAATAATTCCAATGGGAAATGCCCTGGAGTAAGTTTTTTTTGCATTCCCCAAGGACCCGAAGCTGAGGAAAGTGTGGGCTCACCTGCGCATGCGCAGTAGGCTTCGCGCATGCGCAGTAGGCTTGGTAGGACAACTTTACAGAACACCTGTTGAAAAAAACTTTGCACGTACTGTTTCCCACAAACTGTATTCGGACCATTTCACTGAGGATTCTTTCAACATTAATACTCAGGTACTGAGCGATATTAATTCATGAAACAGGAAGCATAAGGATGAGGAAAAAAAACAGTTCAAATCGGGAAGCCGCGCACACCTGCGCCAGGCTGCACAAATGCGCGCAGTTTCCCGACCCAAACCGCCTCTCTCTCATCCTTACACTTCATGCCTCATGCTCCATGAACCAACATCGCTATTTTTTTTTTTAAAATCGGATCTGCGCGATTCAGCCGTGAAAAAGGCGGCATCCGCCGAAAGGCGCGCTGTTTGCATCCCTGCACGGAGGCCAGGGGACAGGGCAGGAATATTTTTGTTGATATGAGTGATCCGGTGTGATTTCGCGATCCCCCTGTTGAAGACCTCTGCGCTAAGCGTCTGAAAGCCGAGGTAAGGATTAGTATTATAATTTTGGGTGTATCAATTATTGATTATCATAATTCTGACTCGTTTCGCCATTTTGAATGTTTTCATCTCGGACTCTGGAAGCATTGTATCTCAATCAATCTCGAAAAATATCAGCAAAAAAAAAACTAGCTTGCAACGGACTTTAGCTAGATCTATGATGAACTTTCAATGTATGATACAAAAATAATACTTCTTTCAACAGATCATTAGCCTTTGAGCAGAATTGTTTTTAACTTACCAGGAAGTGTTATCGAGCCGACCGCTTTCAGTTTCATGGGGATTGAATGAACTCTCACTCTCAGAATCATCTGACCCGTCAGAGTAAAGACAAGATCTATGTTCATGTGAATTTCCAGCTATCGGTTCGAATTGATAGGGTCTAACTTCACATCTCTGTGAAACATCGGGAATGTCACTGTCGATGGTGTCCATTTCGGTAACCTGTTTACATTAGATTCCCAAGCGCTGGCTCCTTGGAAAGTTTTTGTGACGTCACGGGTCACGTGACCACCTAGCTCATTAACGAATCCTTGTTTTACGCTGATGTATAGAAAAAGTTGAATAATGTGATGATTTTCACATTTTTGACGCCCTGCAGTGATTTAGATGGCATTTCTTATGTCCTTTATACATAATTATGCCCAGGTAAAAATCCATGTCCCATATCCTTTAATAAACACAGACCACAGCACAATGAAGTTCTGCTTCACTTAACGATGTGCTGCATAGGTTTTCCTCAAAGTCTGTGTACAGTTATGTCATTCAAAGCAGAACATTTTACTGTCTCCTGTTATGATGGTTATTATTCTGAATTTGCATAAAATCCAGTTAACACATTTCAGTAAATGTTTCACTTTTGGCTTGCGTAAATTGTTTACTTCCAGTTATATTGTAGAAAAATATCTGCCATCTATTTTAAAGCATTGTGATTGGTGTAAGCACTGTATATTTTAATTCAGTTTGATTCTATTAAGGTCCTGGTTTCATCTCAAAAATGGTATACAGCATGCATGCTCTTACAGAGCTTCTTTCAGTAGTCTTAAGTGCAAGTCAGTTAACTGTTAAAAATAGACCTAAATTTAGTCACTGCACTCCGTGATGAAAAGTGAGCAGGAATCAGCTGTGCCGGCCCCTCTCTGAAACTTCCATTTACTGATTAAACACAGACAAAGATGTCATTTTCAATTAGACCAAGTTTTATCTTTACAATACAATAATGGGGAAACAGTGGAGCCAAGTTGGCACTTGCTGACCCCACAAGATCACTTTCTAATTGTAGACCTATCAAAGCCCTGGGAAAAGAATGTATAGGAAGTGTTAATGTACACATGTGCAAATATAGACCTCCATCTCCAGTGAGAGTAGCCCGTGCTTGAAGGGAGAGGATGTTTATTTAATCAGCCGTCTTTTTTTTGTCAGAAGATAATTCACAATGTTCATTCAGTGAGGTGAGATCTGGGTCAGGTTAAAATAATAGGTGGAAGACTCTGACCCGGTGGGTTCATTCAGCTTCTTTAAGGAATCTATTCATATGTGTAGCCTTCCCTTCATTATCCCTTAGTTCTGGAGAATAGCAGGAAGGCTACATACTGGGATGCTGGTTTTGGAGCATCTTGGTGCACTAGCTTCCTCCTATTATTTTCCATGTGTTTTTCCATCATGTGACTACGTAATCCAACTGCTCTTCACCCATTTGTTCGTTTGCTCGACGTCATCATGGTACGATTGTTACACTGAGAAATTGTGTAGTGTCAAATGCTTTGAAAGCATTGTGTTTGTATTAGCTGGGTCCTGAGCAGTGGAGTCTAGTTTCTATATTGCTTTTGTGTTACTGCACGGTACATAGGCGCTTGTGGAAAGAATGGAAACAATGTGGTCCCATATGACGCAAGCTTTTGAGAAGCTAGACAAAGCATCCTTTGAAATGCTAGCAGGAACGTAACAGTGTAGCTGCTAACTCACTTTCTTCAGGTCATGTGAAGCAGCTGTTCTGAATGTTGAGTCCAGTTTAAATTTTGGTCATTGATGTTCATGGTTTTATATTCCAAATTTAACAGAATAACACATATCTCAGTGTCTTCATTGCCTTTAGTAGCGTCCTGGTAATGCTTCTAAGCTCATATAATGTGGTTATATTTTTGATTATACAGCTGTGGTCAGAAGTTTACATACAGTGACATGAATGTCATCTTGCATATGAATGTCATGCCAATATTCAGGATTTCAGTAATTTCTTTGAACTGTTCTTTTATCTGTGGCAGAATTAGGGCTGCTCGATATTGGAAAAAATCAATATCACGATTTTTTCAGTAAATATTGATATCGCGATTTTTAAAACCATATTTATACACCTTTTTTTAAAGCCTCGATCATCAACACCCGAGGCACCGGGCCATATTTTTATAGTACAGGCCTCATAGGCTACCTGTCAGCCCTTCCCGTTGTACTCTGAAACGCCTTTTACTTAAACTATTTACTGTGCAAGCGCGTACTTTGCATAGGTCCTATCGCCTGCACAAGGCTCACGTTCCCCTCACTCAACATTTCCGATCACAGAGGATGGAGCCAGCGCTGGTATTACCAGTGATTACTGCGTAACGCCCACACTGGCTCGTAGCCAGCCAAGGATAAAATCTCTCTCTCACACACACACTACAACGTAAGCTTGTGTGTTGTTAAGACACCAACATTAAACACGCACACACACGGACTGGCCATTGGGAGTAGCGGGAGTTTTCCCGGTGGGCCGGTGGTTCAGCGTGGGCCGGCGGAGAAAAAAAAAAAAACAATTATCATATTAAAGGCCAGCGCGCAACTGTAATAAACAATGTTAACAGTTTCTTAAAGAAACTGTTAACATTGCTTATCATATTAAAGGCCAGCGCGCAACTGTTTTTTTTTTTTTTTTTTTCTCCGCCAGCCCACCGGGAAAACTCCCGCTACTCCCGATGGCCAGTCCGTGTGTGAACACGCACAATATAGAGACAAGTCCTTAAGAATTAACATACATGAAAATAGCTCAGCGGCATGTAAACATTCCCTGAAAGTGTAGGTGGCACTGCGGCTAGATGCTACGTGAAATGGCACAAGGCAAACACCATGCTTCGCTCAGTCAACAGACAAAATCCACGAACCCAGTAGTCCTCCTACTACTGTGGGTTAGTGTTCTGTGGCCAAAAACACCCTATGCACAGTCATTCCAAAACATCCCCACTAGTTGCAGGTTATGTCTCAAATACAGATATGCGTTGTGGATTAAGCGATCTATTTTCAAGCATCAGGCTTCTCTTCCTTCATCTTCCAAATGTGGACTCCGCTATCTTTTTGGCATGTCAGCATTGAAATACCATTTGCAGAGATATTTCACTCGAAAAGTAAAAGCAACACATGATTAGGGCTACATGATTAGCAGGGGGACACCGTTTTAAGTGCACGGAATTTTAAAAACAATGTAATTACATCTGAGTCCGTCTACATCGCACAATAAACCCGTCCTTAGCAGAACCTACTTCAAAGCATGATGCGAGCTGCAGATGCACAAGTCAAAATCAAATGAACCCAAGTAAACATGCCGCGGCGGGCAACATTAATAACCAAATTGCCTTACCTTAAAACGCTGCCTTGACCACAGGACGACTCGCAATTATTCCACTTAAATCCACACGGTTTAACACATCTAACACAGCTAGCAAGCTGGATATGTGCTAATATTGTTGTGCTTGTTTTCTTCCGTAGATGCCATTTTTACATTACCCAGTCCCACATCCAAAAATATGACGTAAATATATGTTAATTGTATTATTATAACTATTAGCAAGCAAATCAAGCAACATATTAACAAATCAATATATCAAATCACCCGACACGTATGAAAACAGAAGAACTGATTTTTTACTGTTGCGGAGATATCGCGGGAGTAGAATGGATGACGTATACAAGGCTACGGTGTGCCTTAGGGGACAGAAGGGTTCGTTTTACCTTACAAATGACAAAAAATCGTTTCATATCGATATTATGAATTTTGATATCGTTTGACACCAATATCGATATCGTGATAAAAATACGATATATTGCACAGCTCTAGGCAGAATGTACAGCATACAACTTTAATTAAAAAAAAACACTAGAATTTTGTGCACAAGTTTTAATTTTCTTTGGGTTTTCTGAAATCAACACAGGGTCAAAAATTTACATACGCTCACTTAGATGATTAATTTAGAGGTGCTGAAACTTCCAAAATGTCTCTTATCTTGCCAAGACCGAGGTCTCTTAACTTCCTGTTAGTGATCATGATTGACTACAGCTGGTAGCTTCTCTGTGCCTTCATAAAAAGGGTTTGTTTACAGCACTCATTGGATGACCAACACGCATTAAAATGGGAAAGTCCAAGGAGCTCAGTGCAGATCTGAGAAAGAGGATCGCAGATATACACAACTCCGGAATGTCTCTTGGAGCCATTTCTAAACAACTGCAAATTCCAAGATCAGTTCAAACAATTGTATGCAAGTTATTGTGAGGTGTTGTCACTTTGCCAAGCCACTTTGCTTCAAGAAAACCCAAACTGTCACCCTCAGCTGAAAGGAAATTGGTTTGGATGGTCAGGAACAACCTGGGAACCACCATGGCACAGCCCTGCCATGAACTGGAAGCTGATGGATCACTGTCTACACTTCAGATCACTGTGGTCTAAGAGGCTGCTATCCAAGAAAGAACCCCCTGCTCCAAAACTGACACCTTCAAGCTTAACTAAAGTTTGAAGCTGACCACACAGACAAGGAAAAATCCTTCTGGAGGATAGCTGTATGGCCAGATGAGACAAAGATTGAGTTGTTTGGCCACAATGACCACCATGTACAGAGAGACACTGTACCAACTGGTGGTGGTGGTAGGATCATCAGGCTGTTTTTACTGCCAGTGGAACTGGTTCATTGCACAAAGTGGACGGAATAATGAAGAAGGAGGACTACCTCAGAATTCTTCAGCATAAACCATCAGAAACTTGAACATGACTTGGGAGTTACAGCAGGACAATGAACCCAAACACGCATCAGAGCTGGTTGTGGAGGATAAAGCAGGCTAACATTAAGCTTAAAACAAGTCCTGACTTCAACCCTGTTGAAAACATATGGACCGTGCTTATAAGTCGAGTCCATGCCAAGAAAAAAAAAAATTTAATTGAACTCTACCAATTCTACCATGAAGAGTCGTGAAACATCCGACCAGAATTCTGCCAGAAGCTTGTTCATGGTAAACAAAAATGTTTGGTCAACGTGAATCTTGCGAAGAGACATTTTACCCAAATATTAGATGTGCTGTATGTATATTTTTGACTCTGTTTGTATAATTTTGACCCTGTGTTGATTTCAGAAAACCCAAAGAAAATGAAACCTTGTGCACCAAATTCTAGTTGTTTTTTTTTTTAAATTAAAGCTGTATGCTGTACAATCATTCTGCCACAGAAAAAGAACAGTTCAAAGAAATTACTGAAAGCCCAAATATTGCCATGACATTCATATCCAAGATGACATTCATGTCACTGTCTGTAAACTTCTGACCACAACTGTAAATGGTTGGTGCTGTATGTGGTCTTTTAGGTCTAAAGGTTGCCTTGGGCATAATGAAGCAGATCACTGCCAAGCGAGAACAGGTTGACTTACTCCATAGCCGTGTACAGATGCTGGAGGAGACCACAGAAAAACTCACTCAGGTACAGCTTTTTTACTTGCAGTTTCAATGACAAACTCGATCGTCTACTGCATTTTCCTGCTGCACAGTCAGGAATAAGAAACTGCCTCAAACAGGAGTTAGTGGAACACCGGGATCTACTTCGAGTTCATTTTCCACCAACATCAGAGATGACTGTAATATCACAGTGATAACACAAATAGCATCTGTATTATCATTACAGCACACAATAATGCATTTGTAAAGTGCAACATGAAAGAAGTGTTTGGATTAACATTATCTGGTTCTCTGCTCAGTCCTTTGGTAAAGCATCTTATTAGCTCATACAGTCCGTCCGTCCACAATTCACAAAAATTGCTACTCCTCCCTGAGTTTTCACTGGATTTTGACTCTGATTGTTTTGTTTGGAAGATATAATTGTTCTCATGAAGAGCAACTTAGCTAATTATAAAAAAGTCTGGTTTCTCATGGTACAGCCATGTGAGCTACTGCGTCACTGACACTCCTGGTATTAGCTGCAACACAATTACTGGAAAAAGGCAGATCACTGAAGGGACAAACTGCGCAATATTGGTTTTAATGGTATAAACATCAGTCTATACTGCTTTCCTTTCTTTCTGAATTTTTTGTGGTCTGCAGTGGGGAAAAACACTTGGTTCCTGAACTATTTTTTCTAAAAAGTGAGTAGTCTTTGCAGTGTGCTTGCTATGTATGGATTAATTAAAGGTCCCATGGCATGAAATTTTCACTTTCTGAGGTTTTTTAATGTTAAAATGAGTTCCTCTGACCTTCTTAAGTCACCCCAGTGGCTAGAAATTTCATAATGTGTAAACCAAACTATGCCCAACATTTGAGAATGGCGCGTCAAAACGGCGCGTTGATAAGCTCTTCCCTTTACTACGTCAGCAAGGGAGATGATCCCCATGCCCCCCCTCTGGATTCCCACCCACTGTATGGATTGCCCCGCCCAGTTGTAGTGAGGAGACCATAGAGGACACAACAACATGGCATCACCTAAGCGAGCGAAACATGGAAATTGCGCTGTGCATGGATGTGACAACACAGAAAAGAGTCTGTTTTTACTGCCGACGGGAGAGCCCCTGAAGACGCAGTGGCTTAATTTTATTTACTCCAATAATACGCCGTCGAGTCTACCTAAGACGGTGTATGTTTGTCGGAAGCATTTTCCTGAGGAATGTTTCCACAACTTGGGACAGTACAGGGCAGGTTTTGCACATCAACTGTCACTGAAGCCTGGGTCCGTACCAAGCATCCCTGCCGCATCAGCAACAAACACCGAACAAGTAAGTGTATAACTGTTAAGTCGTTTTGCCGTGTTTTAAAATCGGTGCGTTAGCCTAGCAATGGCTACATTAGCTGTGCAGCTAACCGCTTCCTGCAGTTAGCCAGGTAATCTGCGCTACAAAACTAAAGATCATGCAGCATGCTATGTTAAACTGAGTTTAGTCTGGAAATTGACTGTAACTTATGAGCTTATGTTTGACTATTGCTCCGCAATGCATGTCTTCTGTTGGATAAGCGCTATGTGGCTGTAGTTGCTGCTTCTATCCTCTTTGGTTATGGAGTGCGTGTTCAAGCCTAGGGTATTATACGTTCGTAAACTACCACTCCGAACACTCTCACTCTCTGTTCTCTGTGTCACGTTGAGTTTACGAAAGGAGTCCGAGGGAGAACGGGGTTTTGTCTTAGCAGCGTGGCTACAGGCGCTGATAGCAGCGAGTATGTGTGTGCGCAGCTTGGTCAAGCCCCTCCCCCTCCACCCATGACCCACCCCCACCCTCTACCCTTCCCCGCCTCCTGCTTCTCATTAGCAAAATGACGCACTGGGAAAAGCGCTGAAATGGGGCTTTCTCCCAGGAGGCTATATTTACGTGCCGAGGGTTCATTTCGAGAAAGGCTGCGGATATAACATCCAGAAGCCTCCACGAGCCCGTTTAAAGCATCAACAAACTACCATGCCATGGGACCTTTAACAGTTATTCCATGAAATCGAGTCGTACATGAGCTGATAGCCGACGAGGTGCTTAGCATTCACTGGCTTTTGAGAAACGGAGCATTTTTATTTTTTATTTTTTGCAAATTTGATAAATAAACTTTATCCAAAACTTTATCCAAAACATCCGACAAAATAATTTCCGCTTAGAATGTAAACAAATCGGTGAAATCACAGGAGCAATTTGTGAAAAATGCTGTAATAATAATTCTTGAAAAATAAAAAAAAGATACGTTCTTACCATCAGTTACTTTCATCCCATATTTTGTTGTTGTTTTTTTTTGTATTTTTTGGGGTTTTGTTTTCGAGTAGAGTTTTTATTTCGTCCTCGGTTGGTTCAGAAACACACTCCGCCATTTTGTTTTTCTCTACTTACAGTATATGAGCTGATATCCTAGTAGTAGAGTAGCCAATCAGAGCACATGATTGCTCATATCCAGTCAATGTGGATAGAATAATCAATATTACGCTTGGATATAATGCTTTTAATAAAGTCTGAGTAACCCAGATGCTGTGGATGGGCTATTGGGCTCTCAGGAGAAAAACTACCAGGTGATGAAGAGCAAACGTCACGCACAGGAGCTGCTTTTTGAGAGGGAGAGAAGGAAGAGGCTTGAAATTGAGTTGGAGGCTTACCATGCTAAGGAGAATCTGCAGAAGAGTGAAATTGAGCGACTCGACACAGCTCTGCACAAGGTTCTCTTAAATCTGTGTTTTCAATGGTTTACGGTTATTTAGCACAAGTCTTTTAGTGCAAGTTCTAAAGTCTCTCAGCACAACTCTATGTTCTTTAGCACAAGATCCAAGAACACTTAATTTTTATTATGAATACTTACTGATCATGTTTAAAGATGTTTGATGGATTTTTTTTTTTTTAATGAAAGTTGCCGATCGAAAGATTCCGATCGAAAATGAGCGATTGTATTTCCCCACTTTTTTTGGTTAAAGACTTTGTAGCTTTATTAGTCAGATACATATGAAAACAGTAATATGTGATATCAAATGGACTTTTAATAATTTGAGTAAGTTTTTGGGAATAGAGTCCGCTCTTAGTCGGCAAAACACGTTGTCAGGCAAGGCAAGAGACATAATCCCCCGGTTAATTAATTCAGCAAACGCGGAGTTATTGACAGTCAGTTGAATCTGTGATATGATCAGAAGTGACTGAAGTTATGTATGAAGGTGCCCACAATTCAAGGTTTGTTATGGCTTAACTACAAATATCCAAAGACACCAAAGGATCTGATTTTCAGTCCACGTTTCGGGGATCAACAACTGATCCTTCACATGCACAGCAGCAGAAATTCCAGTTTCCAGTCCCTAAGCAATCATAATAAACCCCTTCCTATATCAAGATGAGTTGGGTTTTTTTTTTCGATTATTGTGACCATAATCCAGAGTTGTGCTAAAGAACATAGAGTTGTGCTAAGAGACTTTAGAACTTGTGCTAAAAAACTTTAGATTTGTGCTAAAAGACTTTTGTGCTAAATAACCGGATACCTTTTCAATCACAAGAATCATGTAACACATGTAAAGCATGGAAATTGAAAAGCAGGCACAAGAATACATTTTAATATGAAAGTTAATGTTTCATATATGTTTTATTAATTTACCTACAATAATGTTACCGAATCACTGATGCCTAGCTGAATTTCAGATTAAAAATCCAGTCTTCACCTTGTCTTCTCATTGACGCTATAGTCTACTTCATACCATAACAGAACTATTGGAGATTCAGCAACCAAAAAAGAGTGACTCCAAAAAGTGCCTGTTGGATATTATGAAGTTTACAGACAGTAACATGAATGTCATCTTGGATATGAATGTCATGGCAGTATTTGGGCTTTCAGTAATTTCTTTGAACTGTTCTTTTTCTGTAGCAGAATGATTGTACAGCATACAACTTTAATTAAAAAAAAAACACACTAGAATTTGGTGCATAAGGTTTCATTTTCTTTGGGTTTTCTGAAATCAGCACAGGGTGAAAAATATACATACAGCACATCTAATATTTAGGTAAAATGTCTCTTCGCAAGATTCACGTTGACCAAACATTTTTGTTTACCATGAACAAGCTTCTGGCAGAATTCTGGTCGGATGTTTCACGACTCTTCATGGTAGAATTGGTAGAGTTCAATTAAATTTGTTTTTTTCTTGGCATGGACTCGACTTATAAGCACGGTCCATATGTTTTCAACAGGGTTGAAGTCAGGACTTGTTTTAAGCTTAATGTTAGCCTGCTTTATCCTCCACAACCAGCTCTGATGTGTGTTTGGGTTCATTGTCCTGTTGTAACTCCCAAGTCGTGTTCAATTTTCTGATGGTTTATGCTGAAGAATTCTGAGGTAGTCCTTCTTCATTATTCCATCCACTTTGTGCAATGAACCAGTTCCACTGGCAGCAAAACAGCCCCAGAGCATGATGATCCTACCACCACCACAGTGTTCCTCTGTACATGGTGGTCATTGTGGCCAAACAACTCAATCTTTGTCTCATCTGGCCATACAGCTATCCTCCAGAAGGCTTTTTCTTTCTCCGTGTGGTCAGCTTCAAACTTTAGTTAAGTTTGAAGGTGTCAGTTTTGGAGCAGGCAGCCTCGTAGTCCATGGACCAGGGGTGTCGTAGAGGGGGGAAAGGGGGACTGAGTTACCAGGGCCTCAAGTGAGGGGAGGGCCCTTGAGGAGTCTGTAATTTTATTTTCCTTTAAATATCAATGCCATTTAAAGATCACAATATGTTGCTAACTAATGTAAATGTAATGTTTTGGGTAAATAAATCGTTTGATTAATGGATTGAATTGTGTGTCCTAGCCTACATATAGTGTCTGGGGACAGGCCCCCCCACCCTTTGCACGAAATGGTTTAGTCCGCTTTCACCGGGCTTTTTAAAGGGCTGATGACACAAACATGACTCTATGCAATTTCTTAAATAAACTATACAACATGGCAAACGTTAGATTTCTGTTATAATTACGTGAAAAGAAGCTGTTGTTACGCGAATATCCAACTTTTAATTGCACAGCGCAAGAAAACTGGGTCCGTGGCTCGCAGCCATGTTGTGACGTCAGCGGAAGAACACGCTGCGGTTCACTGGCTGTTCTACTCTGGTTCTATTCAGTGGAAATGGCGCATGAAAACACCGGTGAACTCTCTAGTGCTAGCTCTTCCTCTTCTGGGAGTCTAGAATTGTGTCGATCTCTTCCGAATAGAATCTATATCTAGTCTACCCTCTTTACCCTTTGCCTCTCATTGCTAGGCGGCAGTTACATGAAAGCCGCAAGCTTTCACAAGCAAATACATGACTGATCTCATGCCAACTTTATGATTACATTTATGATTATCATGTAGAATCTATAGCTCTACGTACCTTTATCTTATGTCGTTTCACAACACATGTTCTGACAGGAGGACTGTCTTTGGATCCGGCATAGCTACTAGTAGACCCCCTCCGGAATACTGGCAGTGTTGCCAGATTGGGAGGTTTCCCGCCCAGTTGGGTGGTTTCAAGTGCATTTTGGTGGGTTTTGAACATATTTTGGGCTGGAAAACGTCAGCAGTATCTGTTGCCAGATACTGCTGACGTTTTCCAGCCCAAAATATGTTCAAAACCCACCAAAATGCACTTGAAACCGCCCAACTGGGTGGGAAACCTCCCAATCTGGCAACACTGTGTAGGCACTGCTGATGGTAGTAACCGTTTGTGCTGAACTGAACACCCAAGAGATTCCTTTAAGCTGGGAAGGGTGTCAAAACAATCCAAATCGAAGTGTTCAGAGCACAGGACGGATGTTGGTGAGGGCTCCCACTTGTCACGAGTGCGCCTGACTTGCTTCACCCACTTCGCATGCAGCTCGGGATCTCTGGGAAACTTGAATAAACTTACCCCATCCTTGTGGGTTTTGGAGCAAAAGCCGGCAACACAACGCGAAGGCATAATAACTTATATATATAAAATAATGTCTAATAAAAATACTAATAATGATAAACTGAACACCTGTCGCATCAACAACAAACTGGTAAGTTAGGAGGAAGGTTCTTTCGCTGACGTCATATAGCTCCTCCTCCTCTTTCGTCTCCTGGGTGCTGCAGCCCCGTCAAATTTGCCCAAATAGCCGCGTTTTTTATCATAACTTGTAAAATAGGCGCCTTCGTGAATTAATATATGGATCATCGGGAATTACTTTTTATGTTATAAAACATCGCCAAAGATGTCAAAAACGTGTCATCAGCACTTTAACTAGGCGCATTTAACGTAGCGTTCATTCTGCTGAAGCAGCACTGCGCATTGTAGGCTATCTGTGCTATGGAAGATGATGCACAAGAAAACAAAATCCGGTTTTCAGAAACGGAAAGAGACAAGAAAAGAAATGAGAGAAAGCAACTGCTCACAAACTTCTTTCCCAAGAAAGGCGAGCCCAAATGTGAAAGCAAATAGCCTACATTAAATGAACACCCGTGGTTATAAATGCTTCAATACCACCATGATTGTCAGTGCTAAAAACTGCACAACACAAAATTAGAAATAACATGATGCCTTTTTTGTTTGCATTGCAATAGTATACTAATCAAAAATTAAATTAATATTTATTATTGGGCCATAACATAATTAGGCTAATAGCCTAATTTAGTCTCAATGTCATAGGTTCATAAGGGTAGGCTGTCAAATTAGTAGCAAAGCTAACTTGTGAAACGCATGGCACTCAGTTTCAGAGACTGTCACAGAGGGTGATGCAGCACAGACCCCTCTTCCTCTGATGCTGTGGATTTGAGACAAGGTGAGCCTTGTCTCAAGTACATAATGCCACATTTCCTCATAACCTGTCCCCTCTTCAACTCCTTAATGCCATATATAAGCTGCAGCTACAGAGCATTTTTGGGGAAATATGCATTGCATTGAGGATTTTCTGCACTTTACCTGTAACTGTTGCTGGTGGTGAGTGGGCTCTTGGTGGCAAAATCATTGATGAGGTCCTTAAAGTCCAGTTTTCTTGCCAACTGACTTTCAATGGAGAGAAGGGCAAGGCTGTCCGCCCCTGTCCATGGTGGTCTGAACTGTAGACAGTGATCCAAGATGAAACTGGTTAAAAACTACTTGAGATCAACAATGAGCCAGGATAGATTGAACAGCCTTGCCCTTCTCTCCATTGAAAGTCAGTTGGCAAGAAAACTGGACTTTAAGGACCTCATCAATGATTTTGCCACCAAGAAGACCCGTCAGTGGGCACTAACTGGGGTATAAATTCCAGTGTATAGCACTTTGTGGAAGCCTGTTTTCTTTTTGCCCTTTTTAAAATGAAAAATGACGAGAGTCAAGTTTTGTTTACCTTTCATTCTAAAGGAAGTATTTTGTTAATGTAGAAATCTGGAAATGGCATTTTTCTTTTATGTAATAAATAAGCTACTTGATAAAAATCTGTTCTCTTCAGCCCAATGCAAAGGTGCTCAATTTTCATGCAGGCCTATTATGTTTGGTAACCTTTGGTGGCATTTACTGTTACAACTTTTAATCATTCTGCAAATAAAACAAAGATTCAGTGAAGTATTGTGTGATTTAAGGTTTTTTATTCATTTAAGAGTTGTTAGATTAATGTGTGGCTACATAACTGACTGGACTGGTAGTACGCCCTTGTTGTTAGATACTTTCAGCATTGTTAACTGCTGAGCTTTTTTCTGGGGGGGGGGGGCCCCATGGCCACGGCCACTGCTTGTGCATAGGGCCCAGAATTTGGTGCTACGCCCCTGTCCATGGTGATCTGAACTATAGACAGTGATCCATCAGCTTCCAGTTCATGGCAGGGCTGTGCCATGGTTGTTCCCAGGTTGTTCCTGACCATCCAAACCAATTTCCTTTCAGCTGAAGGTGACAGTTTGGGTTTTCTTGAAGCAAAGTGGCTTGGCAAAGTGACTACACCTCACAATAACTTGGATACAATTGTTTGAACTGATCTTGGAATTTGCAGTTGTTTAGAAATGGCTCCAAGAGACATTCTGGAGTTGTGTACATCTGCAATCCTCTTTCTCAGATCTGCACTGAGTTCCTTGGACTTTCCCATTTTAATGCGTATTGGTCAATCCAATGAGTGCTGTAAACAAACCCTTTTTATGAAGGCACAGAGAAGCTACCAGCAGTAGTCAATCATGATCACTAACAGGAAGTTAAGAGACCTCGGCCTTGGCAAGATAAGAGACATTTTGGAAGTTTCAGCACCTCTGAATTAATCATCTAAGTGAGCGTATGTAAATTTTTGACCCTGTGTTGATTTCAGAAAACCCAAAGAAAATTAAAACTTGAGCACCAAATTCTAGTGTGTTCTTTTTTTAATTAAAGATGTATGCTGTACAATCTGCCACAGAAAAAGAACAGTTCAAAGAAATTACTGAAATCCCGAATATTGCCATGACATTCATATGCAAGATGACATTCATGTCACTGTATGTAAACTTCTGACTACAACTGTATTTATTCAGCATTTATTTATTTAATAATTTCCTATCTAGCAGGTGATTTGGCCAAAAAAAAAAAATAGGACACGCCTCTTTTGATACACTTGCATTAGGAAAATTTCCTTTGAATAACTGATATGAAAATTCATTCTGACAGTCTTGCTGAAAGGTGCAGTATAGGGTTTGTCTCCCATGACTGTGCTTCATCTCTTCCAGATGTCTGACAGTTTTGCAGAGTGCCAAGAACACATTCAGAAACAGCAGCAAGAGATCATGAGGCTGAAACTCCAGCACACTCTGGAGCTGAAGGTATGCTTTGTACTGAGAAGCCCATTCAGCTGTGCTAACAGTGATTACTATGATTACTATCACAGTGTTCAACAGTACAATACTGCTTTGTATATCTTGTCTAGGAGGGCCAGAACTTAGGATCCACAAGTGCCAGAACTTGTGAGCAGGGACAAGACGTACAAGCTCCACAGATCAACAAACACAGACCACCCATCACCAGCCCTACACTTCCAGCACAAGTACCATTTCAAGAAGCTCACTCTGCGAACCAGGTGGAGGTATAAACCCTTACAATTGCAAATATTAAACTTAACAATTATTAGAATAATTTGGAGAGATTTTTTTTTCTTTTTGGTGTATCCAGTTAAACATTAGAAGCCAGAACTGCAGCCCCGTTCTGGAGCTGCGGAGCCTGGTTAAAGAACTACGCAGTGTGATCGATATGGAGCAGAGCCCTGACACCAGCTATACCAGCTCCAGGAGGTTCGGGGAAACACACTGGAGCAGAAAGTAAGAGATCAGTTATTAATGAACACTTCTATAGAACAACCATAATAAGAGAAGCCAGAAGAGAGAACACCGTTCTTGCAAATAAGGGTGCAGGTGTCTTATTAAATAACCTGTGCATCAAAACATATAGAAGGAATACGCCAGTGTTTTTTTTTTTTCCCCCAACAATCTATCCACATCACCTGTGGTGTCGGTGTAATTCCATACACTGGGAAAGCTTCTACAGAACCAGTCAAAAGTTTGGACACACCTATTCATTCATGGGTTTTTCTATATTTTGACTATTTTCTACATTACATCAACACTATGAAATAACATATGGTAAACAAAAACAAATATGTTTCATCTTTTAGATTCTTCAAAGTATCCAGCGTTTCCCTCGATGACGTTTTGCACACTATTGGCGTTATCATAACCAGCTTCATGAGGTCGTCACCTGGAATGCTTTTCAATTAATAGCTGTGCCTCGTCAAAAATTAATTAGTACAATTTCTTGCCTTCTTAATGCATTTGAGATCAAATAGTAAATAATAAAAATAGAGTCATAGAGAATAGCCCTATTCCACATAACTGTAGTAATCCATATTATGTCAAGAACCGAACAACTAAGTAAAGAGAAACGACATCCATCAAAGACATGAAGTGACTTTTAATGAATAAAAATAAAGAAAAAGCACTGAATTATTAAAAAGGTGTCAAAAATTTTGACTGGTACTTTCTGTAATGAGAAAATCATGGGAAACCCGTCTACTTTGAAATTTACTTGTAAGTTCAAGGGCTGTTACTGAGGTCTGTCAACAAACTAATGAGTTACATGCCTGCATTTTTTTTATTTACTGTTACTGTTGTACTCAGTAATATAGAACCCAATAAATATTTGAAGTCGAGACAAAAATGAAGCAACGGTGTGAGAAGAAGATGCACTACTTAAGAAAACTCTACGTTTGAAAAATATTGTGTAAAAATAAAACAGGACAGCATATCCATAATTAAATAATATTGGCTAGCATTGAGTGGTATATCAGATGTATTCCATTCAGCTAGCACGATATTGAACGAGTCGAAGACGAGCTGAATGGAATATATCTGATATACCATGAAAAAAGCCAGCCAATATTATTATTATTATTATTATTATTATTATACATGGGCGGCACGGTGGTGTAGTGGTTAGCGCTGTCACCTCACAGCAAGAAGGTCCGGGTTCGAGCCCCGTGGCCGGCGAGGGCCTTTCTGTGCGGAGTTTGCATGTTTTCCCCGTGTCCGCGTGGGTTTCCTCCGGGTGCTCCGGTTTCCCCCACAGTCCAAAGACATGAAGGTTAGGTTAACTGGTGACTCTAAGGCCAAGTTTACATTAAACCGTATCTGTCTCGTTTTCTTCGCGGATGCACTGTCCGTTTACATTAAAACGCCGGGAAACGGGAATCCGCCAGGGTCCACGTATTCAATCCAGATCGTGTCTGGTCCGGTGCTGTGTAAACATTGAGAATACGCGGATACGCTGTGCTGAGCTCTAGCTGGCGTCGTCATTGGACAACGTCACTGTGACATCCACCTTCCTGATTCGCTGGCGTTGGTCATGTGACGTGACTGCTGAAAAACGGCGCGGACTTCCGCCTTGTATCACCTTTCATTAAATAGTATAAAAGTATGAAAATACTGCAAATACTGATGCAAATACTGCCCATTGTGTAGTTATGATTGTCTTTAGGCTTGCCATCCTTCCACTTGCAAGTGGTAAGTGACGCGCATGCCCAATATGCACTGGGAGCACACACACAGCGGCTCAGTCCCGAATCACTGCTCGTGCGCTTCACTCGCGCGCTCTGTGAGCTGCGCAGGGCCGGAGTGCGCACCCTCCAGAGGGCACTCGCTGTTCAGGGCGGAGTGATTTGGAGCGCAGGATGCCTGCGGAGCCGAGCGTATCCGTGTATTGGCGTTGCTGTGTGCACGCGAATCCTGTATTGGCGTTGCTGTGTGCACACTAATCGTTTTGAAAACGTTAATCTGATGATCCGCTGATACGGTCTAATGTAAACCCCACCTAAATTGACCGTAAGTGTGAATGTGAGTGTGAATGGTTGTCTGTGTCTATGTGTCAGCCCTGTGATGACCTGGCGACTTGTCCAGGGTGTACCCCGCCTTTCGCCTGTAGTCAGCTGGGATAGGCTCCAGCTTGCCTGCGACCCTGTAGAACAGGATAAAGCGGCTACAGATAATGAGATGAGATGAGATTATTATACATTCCTTTCGGGTGTTCAACGCATCTTTCTCTTTCAAAACTCTCTCAGAGTCTTCTGTATTTAACAAAGCAAACCTGGCGGCCATGTTTGCTTACAAATTGTCACAGTCACTCATTAGCACGGAAGTTTTACGTCTCCGACATGTGACATCATGTTATCTTGACAACCATGCAATATTGTAAACCATATTCAACGCTCATTCTCCATTGGGTAGAGTGATGTAATACATGTAGGATAAGCGATATGCTCACAATATTGCATGCTATCAAACCAAATGAACAAAACCCGCTAGAAGGGAATAGAACACATTTTTATTCCATCGAAAAAGTGTCCCGAATGTATAATAAAGTCACTACTTATTGCATGTTGTATATATTTTATATATCAGTTTTTGTTCATTTTTATGAAGGGTGCAAATAATAGTGGATTCGAAGGTGTCCACAAATTCTTCCTTCTAAAAAGTAATCCCATCTCTGAAAGGATGAATTTTATAAACGTAGAGCTCATTTGTGACAGAAGAATTCATAGAGAAATTAGACAAAAATGCATGTTTTGAACATTCAGCTAAATAAATTTGCATATACAGTATAGTGCAATGGACATTATCACTAAGCAGCTTTACAGAAATACGGATCTAGATTTAGATCTCTAATGCGCAATCCCTCTTGATTTTCTAAACAGCTGTTTGGGTTTTGTTCTCACAGTACAGGGAAATTAGTCAATTCTTGTCTGTGGTAATCACCCAAATGTCATGATGGGGTTGAAAAACCCTGGAGTATTTTTTTATCAAGTAAAATCGTATTTGGGGCAATACAATATTAAGTAATTTTTTTTTTAGCCTTTATTTTTCCAGGAATGTCCCATTGAGATACAATATCTCTTCTGCCAGGGAGCCCTGGCCAAGATAGGTGGCAAAAAGTTACAGTAAATACAAAGACCATAACAGAAGACGCACACTACAATAAAACATTCAGTTTAAAAGAAAACAAAGAATAAAGAAAAAACCATAAAGGAGGGTACAGTTAAGATATGTTAAGAAACCAGAGAAGCTCGGTTAGAAACAATGACATTGTTCTGTAATAGTTGCTTTTAAAAGGTTTTTAAATACATTGAGAGAGGGTAATAACTCAAGATTTAGTATGTTCTGAAGTAGAGCCCTGCACTCCCGCGGGAGTCCCGCAGGACCCGACGCAAAGCAGTGCAGCGCGGGACAAATTTTGAAAGCTCATTGCGGGCGCGGGCGGGAGGGGGAGTGCACAATGCGGGCGCGGGCGGGAGAGATGATAAGCTGCAGTCCCGCTAACTAAAAACGTGTTTAAAATAAAATTTATAAATTATTAATTTATGTCTATCGTATATAATTTGTGCTGGATATTTTATTTGGCATTAATAAAAACATTTTAAGATGCCTAAATTTGTGAATGTGGTCTAATCTCGCGTACGTTTCCGATTCCTTTCCGCTCTTCCGTGTTTGAGATCTCCGATCATGGCAGAAGAGCAGAGCTCCTCTAGTGAAGCTCACAGTGCTTCAGAAGTGCTGCTTTAAAAAGAGGTACATTTACCGTTAAAAAGTCAAGAGTATTAGTCCTAAGTATTAAAAAGTATTAAAAAGTATTAACTAGTATTAAAAAGGACCGTGTATCGCACAGATTGTTCAATTTAAAGCTAGAAATAGACAGTGTATAATCTGAGGAGCTGGTTGTGGTTGCGCAGCACTTCACATGAGAGGAGAATGAAATCGCGGTTGGAATCATAACGCCACAGACTCGGAAGTGGGAGTGCGAGTGCGCAAAGCGAGAGCTGTCAATCAAAGCGAGAGCTGTCAATCATGAGCGCATGCAGCGCTCAACTTGGAATGTGTCAGCAGAATGTCAGAGTCTAAACAATAAACTTACAATAAATGAAGGATCGGTCAGTGGAGAGCTCAGCTAAGCTCAGCATGTTTAATTCCCCAAGCCAATGACAGGAACTTTCGTGAGAAATAACGCGAACGTCTGCATCATGCGGGATTTGCGGGTGGGAGTGGGACAAAATATGGCAGGTGCGGGCGGGAGCTGGACTGAAAATCATAATTCTTTGCGGGAGCAGGCGGGGGCGGGACTGCACAATGCGGGAGCGGGACTGAAAATTCTGTCCCACGCAGACCTCTATTCTGAAGTTCATTCCAGGCATGTGGTGCAAATGAGCTAAAGGCAGTTTTGCCCAACACTGTTCGTGTTGTTGGGATGTTCAAGATTATTTTATTTGAGGACCTTGTGCTATAAGCACAGGTTTAACGTGACAACAAATTACCGATATAGGGTGGTAGTTTACCAATCAATGCTTTAACTATGAAAATCAGAACATGACTTTTTTCCTTCTGAGCAACAGTGAACCATTTCATACAATTTACAGTGATGTGTTCTTGCTTTTGCGTCTGTCACAATTAAGTTTCTTTAATTAAACTAGAAATATTACATTGGCAATGGTAGTTTATATTGTGTTTGATTTAAAAGCATATCCTACTGCAATATCTTCATCACTTGTGACTGAAATGAAGTATTTATGCAGAGATGAAGTGACCGAGAATGCTGAACGTGAAAGCTGGAAGACAAGCCCAAGTACCAGTTACAAGTGAGAGCATCCCTAAGATTGTGTATATTTGTCATCGTTGTTTTTGGGTTTTTTTTCCCCATGCATGAATGTGTATTTGCAGTCATTGCTTGGAGCTTGCTTGCGTAATGTACACTCCTATGTCAGTCTCTTTTCTGTAAGACATGATTGTATGGCAATACATCCTGACTGTGTGTGGAACTCCTCTCTTTCTTCATTCTGTGTTGCACTATTAATGCACACTGCCATTAATGCACGGTTGGTCTGCCTTGCATGTGTGTTGTCATAATGCAGTAAGCAAGATCCTGTCCGAGCCCCTAACCTCAGTAAACAGGACACGAACAGTGCTTTCTCAGCTAACAGTGAGTGTACTGCTGTAATGATGAATAATTAATAAATGGACACTTCCATTTAGAAAAACAAAGGCCTCGCCTCTTAAATTTTATTCATGATTTTTGTGCAAGGGCATATAGCTAACAATTTTAGACGGAATTTAAATATTATAAAGTGCAATGTCTCCTTTAATTTGAGTTAATGTACCTTTTTGTTTGTAATTATTTCTGTTTTCAAAGATGAAGCTGGACTGAAAGCAGGCCTGCCTTGCTACACTTCGTTTTGTGTAGCAGCATTGGGACGGCGGTCTCCGGTACACTCCCTCCTGACCTCTGACCTTCCTACCAATATCCATAGGAGCCCCAAGACACAAAGCCCTGCCCTTACTGTGCAAACATGTGAGTCTTAACTTTGTACCAAACCAAATTTCTACTGTTTTAGAGACATAATTCTCTAGCACAAGCCTGAATGTAACTGGATTGCAACATTATTTGTGTGACTACTGTTTTATTTATATGGTATTTTATTTATACTTTTTACTGTTTAAGATGCAGTGTTCTACTTTTGGCCTCCTTACATACACTGTATTCAAAAGTTTGTGGACACCTGTCCCTCACGCCCACATGTGGTTCTTTCCCAAACTTTGGCCACAAAGATAGGACACAACTGTGTAGAATTGTATGCTGTACCATTACAATTTCCCTTCACTGGAACTAAGAGGCCCAAACCTGTTCCAGTATCACAGTGCTCTTGTGCACAAAGCCAGCCATGAAGGCGTGGTTTTCAGAAGTTGATGTGGAAGAATCTAAGCGACCTGCACAGAGCCCTGACCTCAACTCCATTGAACACCTAGAACGAGCTGGAACACTGACCATGCTCTTCTCGCCCAACATCAGTGCCTGATCTCACTAATGTTCTTGTGGACATATGGACAAATCCCCACAGCCGCATTCTAAAAACTAGTGGAAAGCCTTCCCAGGAGAGTGGAGGTTGGTATAACATCAAAAGGGGACTAAATCTGGTGCGGGATGTTCAAAAAGCACATTTGGTGCAGTCATTTGGTGTCTACAAATTTTTGACTATATAGTGTAAGCCAAATGAAACACTCCTTCCTGAACTTGGCCAAATGAGTGCTGTCACTTGATCCTGGAAAAAAGGGTCTGAATGAATGCATGTAACTTATGCACGTACTTTTTTTTTTTTAATTCTGTAATTATGCATCAGAAATCAACATAAAATAAAAAGCAATGTTTGTGTTCTAAAATAATATGAAATGTGAGTAGTTCACTATCTCCACCAGGCACTTATTGGAGTTAAAGCGTAAATGGCTTCTACATATAAGGCTTTATAATGCATGAATGTATTTGAATACTAAACCTTTTAAGCAATAACATTTTTTGCAATTAAAAAAATCTAACTTGACATCTTGCTTATGTCAATATATAGTATACAGTGGGGCTTGAAAGTTTGTGAACCCTTTAGAATTTTCTATATTTCTGCATAAATATGACCTAAAGCATCATCAGATTTTCACACAAGTCCTGAAAGTAGATAAAGAGAACCCAGTTAAACAAATGAGACAAAAATATTACACTTGGTCATTTATTTATTGAGGAAAATGATCCAATATTACATATCTGTGAGTGGCCAAAGTATGTGAACCTCTAGGATGAGCAGTTAATTTGAAGGTGAAATTAGAGTCAGGTGTTTTCAATCAATGTGTGAGTGGGCACCCTGTTTTATTTAAAGAACAGGGATCTATCAAAGTCTGATCTTCACAACACATGTTTGTGGAAGTGTATCATGGCACGAACAAAGGAGATTTCTGAGGACCTCAGAAAAAGCGTTGTTGATGCTCATCAGGCTGGAAAAGGTTACAAAACCATCTCTAAAGACTTTGGACTCCACCAATCCACAGTCAGACAGATTGTGGATAAATGGAGGAAATTCAAGATCATTGTTACCCTCCCCAGGAGTGGTCGACCAACAAAGATCACTCCAAGAGCAAGGCGTGTAATAGTCGGCGAGGTCACAAAGGACCCCAGGGTAACTTCTAAGCAACTGAAGGCCTCTCTCACATTGGCTAATGTTAATGTTTATGAGTCCACAATCAGGAGAACACTGAACAACAATGGTGTGCATAGCAGGGTTGCAAGGAGAAAGCCACTGCTCTCCAAAAAGATCATTGCTGCTTGTCTGCAGTTTGCTAAAGATCACGTGGACAAGCCAGAAGGCTATTGGAAAAATCTTTTGTGGACGGATGAGACCAAAATAGAACTTTTTGGTTGAAATGAGAAGCGTTATGTTTGGAGAAAGGAAAACACTGCATTCCAGCATAAGAACCTTATCCCATCTGTGAAACATGGTGGTGGTAGTATCATGGTTTGGGCCTGTTTTGCTGCATCTGGGCCAGGATGGCTTGCCATCATTGATGGAATGATGAATTCTGAATTCTACCAGCGAATTCTAAAGGAAAATGTCAGGACATCTGTCCATGAACTGAATCTCAAGAGAAGGTGGGTCATGCAGCAAGACAATGATCCTAAGCACACAAGTTGTTCTACCAAAGAATGGTTAAAGAAGAATAAAGCTAATGTTTTGGAATGGCCAAGTCAAAGTCCTGACCTTAATCCAATGGAAATGTTGTGGAAGGACCTGATGCGAGCAGTTCATGTGAGGAAACCCACCCGCATCCCAGAGTTGAAGCTGTTCTGTACGGAGGAATGGGCTAAAATTCCTCCAAGCCGGTGTGCAGGACTGATCAACAGTTACTGGAAACGTTTAGTTGCAGTTATTGCTGCACAAGGGGGTCACACCAGATACTGAAAGCAAAGGTTCACATACTTTTGCCACGCACAGATATGTAATATTGGATCATTTTCCTCAATAAATAAATGACCAAGTATAATATTTTGTCTCATTTCTTTAACTGGGTTCTCTTTATCTACTTTTAGGACTTGTGTGAAAATCTGATGATGTTTTCGGTCATATTTATGCAAAAATATAGAAAATTCTAAAGGGTTCAAAAACTTTCAAGCACCACTGTATATGCTTTTATGTTTACTGGAACAGATATCATTAAGCAAGCTGAAATAACAGGGCAGACATGCAAGAAACAGCAGAGCAAGTTGGATAGTCTTCAGAACAAAGCAGATGATCATCAAATAAAGAATCAAGGTAGGAGTATTTCTGATAATAAAAATATTTTTGGAGACTTTATGGGATTTTTCTTGTGCAATGGAAAGCTTATCTTCCCATTTTTGTGTCTGACACTTTTGCAGAAATGACTTCGATGATGATAAGTCAGCAAAAGACGAGAAGGAGGATCAAAGACAGAAAGACACTCAAAAAAAGATAAGCTTCTAGACCAGACAGAATGAATATTAATAATTAATATCTGAAAAATAAATGCCTTTTTTACATACAAAAATAGAATGAGTTATGATAAATGACTACAGCGTGCCATCTGATGAAATTATTTCGACTCATAATTTAAATAAAGGACATTTCCAACATTTTTGCAGTTAAAAATAGTAATGAGTGTTGTCCAGCATTTCGTTATCCTTTACTAGTGTTTCAGGTTAGAGTAGTGCTCAAATGTACCACATTCATGATAGCTGAGGTGTATTTAAAGCATGGCAGTTCCCAAGTGTGTCAGTGTGAAACTGTTGACACGTCTGTCGCACTGGTCCTGTTCTCCTGCTCGTCCTCTGAAAAAACTGCGCTGAGAAACTGCAGAGGAATATAAATTAATCTCAGCTGTGTTCAGCTATGGAATGTATAACAGTCTAGTTTTCAGGTTTCATGAGTCAATACATTATTCTTTGTCCTCACCCTGGGAACTCTCAATCCTTTATTGATGATGAACTGCTTGAAGGCCTGAGCTCCATGAATCTGCTTCAGTTCTTCATCCTGTTTGTTAAAGAAAAATGAACAGACCTTACGTGACTGAAGGATGGCTTGACCTACCTGTCTGCTGTCAGTGGCTCCAGCTGATTACGCTCACCTTCTCAGTGGACTGCAGCTCAAACTCAGAATCTTCAGTCACCAAAGGGTCTCTCAGTGGCTCATTTGCAGGACGCTTCTTCCATGTTTTAGGGTTTAGATACCATGCGCCATATGTAGTTTTTTTACTGGGAGTATACACCTGGTGTTGAGAGAATAATTGGACAAGAATAAGGTTTGTGTATGTTGCATTCATTAATTTTTTTCATTAAAGAATTTTAAAAAATGTAAATATTGACTCGTTTTTGATCGTTTGTTACTTGTTTCACCACACAAAGCTGAGAAATCAAATATATATGTAAATGCAAATATGAAAAATATCCAATGCAGTACATTTCAGCGTGAGCAGAGTTGACCTGCAGGTGCAAGCTGCCTATTCTCTGTTCTCCACTCTGGATAAGAATCTTTATTCTCACCCTCTTGCTATTTATTATTATTATTTATACCGGCACGGTGGTGTAGTGGTTAGCACTGTCGCCTCACAGCAAGAAGGTCCTGGGTTTGAGCCCTGGGGCCGGCGAGGGCCTTTCTGTGTGGAGTTTGCATGTTCTCCCCGTGTCCGCATGGGTTTCCTCCGGGTGCTCCGGTTTCCCCCACAGTCCAAAGACATGCAGGTTAGGTTAACTGGTGACTCTAAATTGACCGTAGGTGTGAATGTGAGTGTGAATGGTTGTCTGTGTCTATGTGTCAGCCCTGTGATGACCTGGTGACTTGTCCAGGGTGTACCCCGCCTTTCACCCGTAGTCAGCTGGGATAGGCTCCAGCTTGCCTGCGACCCTGTAGAAGGATAAAGCGGCTAGAGATAATGAGATGAGATGAGATTATTTATACCCCTGCTCCGAAGGGGGGGATACTGGTTTTTTACCTCTGTCCATATCTCCGTCCATCCAAAACACCGTTTTTCTCAGCAACCACAAATCATAGCCACTTGGTACCAAACTTCAGCTTGGGGTTCTATACCGTGCATACCGTTTTCAGGTCTGTCGCACATCGACTTCCTGTTTACCGACTGAATGTATTTATGAAACGTGAATTTACAAAATTTTCCTAACGCTTTTCTTAGCAACTACAAATCACAACTGCTTGATATTTGGTACCGAGCTTCAGCTTGGGGTTCTATACTGTGTATACCGTGTTCAGGTCTGTCGCACATTGACTTCCTGTTTACCGACTGAATGTATTTACGAAACATATAGGGTGGATTTTGACACTATTTCAAGAAGCAAAATGATATTTCAAAAGGACAGTTTACCAGGATGCTATTTGAAATTCCTGGGGAGAGACACTGCTCTTGTTTCAGGGTTAATTATTTGTTGAAGTCAACATTTATAATAAGTGTCCTACTGCATTCTGATATAAGCGAGAGTGGGGGGGATACGTAAGTGAGCAGTAGCTCACAGTTGATCTTGTTTCGAAAAGTAAGTACTGATCCATTAGTAATACATTTGGCACTAATAGCAACCTTTAATCTACCCTCTACTCTCATATACAGTACTGTGCAAAAGTCTTAGGCACCCTTTTTTTCATATAAACTTTATTATAGATTTCTCCAAATAAATTGGGCCTTCAAATTGGTGCAAGCGTTCACCCTATCGTCAACACTGTCATAGCCATATAAGGCAAGATGCTCAAGAGGGTATAATTGGTCCTGTTATTAAATAATCTGTTAGTTTATTGATACAGAATAGGAAATTAAACACTCTCTCCAAGTGCAGCCTTTGGGGTTGAAAATATGCAGTGGCAGACTTTGTTCCACCTTCATAAATTAGTAGCAGTCATGCGATAGAAAGACCTAGCTAGCTGGTAAATGATTACTTGAGATAAAATTGTGTAAAAATAAAGATAACTCTAAAACGGTGTCTTCTGTGTTACTGTAAGCTCAGTGGTTACCTTGTTTAGCTCAGAGTCTTTCAGTTGCAGGTTGTGTGAATAGTCTTTATGCAGCTCATCTGGTTTTTCATTAGTTCCAACATCTTGGAATGTTACGACGGGCTTCTTTTCACAGCCGCTGGCAAACAGGCTCAGGATAGTGGACTCTGTCACGCCATTGGTCTCCTCACCCTAAAATAAATAACCTTATAAAAACTGATGAAAGGTTACACAAGGAGAATACATAGACGGAAATGGCATAAGTGATGTCAGTAGAGGCCCATTCTCTCTTTAATGAATGCCTGTTTGTTGTAATGTGGACTGACCAGTGAGGTGACCCAGTCACAGAAGAGCTTAGTGACTCTATTGATTTCTTCATCCAGAGAGGCGGAGTGCAAGCTTTTGTTGCTAATCATTTGGTCTTCATTGGCAAAGATTTCCTTTGCTTCCTTCAATTTATAGGGATTCCAAGAAGTAGAGGGTTTTACCTCCTCTTGCCTGGAATTGTGGAGACGATGTGTTTGTATCAGACTTTTTTTTTTTTCCATTTGGTTCACTTTTATCCAGAATGACTTACAAGTGAGGCAGTAAAATAATCAGAGGTGGACAAAGTACCCAACTTCATTACTTAAGTCAAAGTACAGATCCCACTGGTCAAATGTTATTCCGATACAAGTGAAAGTTCTCCAGTCAAATTTTTGCTTAAGTTAAAGTACTGAAGTACTTGCGTTTAAAAATACTTACACTACTGTTCAAAAGTTTGGGGTCACTTTGAAATGTCCTTATTTTTGAAAGAAAAGCACTGTTCTTTTCAATGAAGATCACTTTAAACTAATCAGAAATACACTCTATACATTGCTAATGTGGTAAATGACTATTCTAGCTGCAAATGTTTGGTTTTTGGTGCAATATCTCCATAGGTGTATAGAGGCCCATTTCCAGCAACTCTCACTCCAGTGTTCTAATGGTACAATGTGTTTGCTCATTGCCTCAGAAGGCTAATGGATGATTAGAAAACCCTTGTACAATCATGTTAGCACAGCTGAAAACAGTTTAGCTCTTTAGAGAAGCTATAAAACTGACCTTCCTTTGAGCAGATTGAGTTTCTGGAGCATCACATTTGTGGGGTCGATTAAATGCTCAAAATGGCCAGAAAAATGTCTTGACTATATTTTCTATTCATTTTACAACTTATGGTGGTAAATAAAAGTGTGACTTTTCATGGAAAACACAAAATTGTCTGGGTGACCCCAAACTTTTGAATGGTAGTGTAAGTATTAAAAGTACATTTTCTGTCAACACATTGTTGTATTATTGTCACAACACTTATAATACCTCATGCCTCTGAAGCGACCGACTGGATTATTTTGTGAATTCACAAAATGAACGCATGCTGTGCCATTATGGTGGTTTAAAGTTAAGCTAGCTAATCAGTGAAACTCCATTTTTACATGCTACATCCACACAACAACGGCAACGAGATTTTTTTTTTTTAAATATGGGCACATATGGGCAACGGATCAGTAAAATTTCAGGTTCATATGGCAACGCAACGCTTGCTGAAAACGATGCAATACACATGCCACACCTCTACGTGCACTGTAAGACGGTCCCATCGGAGACACCAGAACAATAGAAGAAGTAGATGCATGCGCATAAACCCCTTCTTCTGTAGCATTAGCCACATAAAGTTTTGATTATTAATCAGTAGCGTAAAACTAAAGATGCGGAAAGAGGAATGAATGGGGGTAGATGGAAGCCGGTACGCCAACATTCTGATATCCTCCAGAATTCTTTAATGGTCCGGAATAAATTGAATGCTACACGTTGATGGATTACTTTGTTCTTCTACGCCCTTTTTGAGGAATGTATTGTCGGACTTAAACCAACATCTGAAGAGGTGAGATCGCTCCTTTTTTTTTCCTATGTTTGCTGGCAGGATTGTTTTTGTTTTTGGAAAGTGCACGGGCGGTGCGCGGTTTGGTACTGCTTCTGCAGTGTTTGGACTAAAGACTCTGCCCTAAGGGCTATTCTCTCTCTCTCTCTCTCTCTCTCTCTCTCTCTCTCTCTCACTTTGCACCATTACACAATAAATATTCACAGTGAAAATATTTTGTAAGCGCGTTTCATGAACCAAGTTATAGGATTTGTTGACAACTCGCATCAAGTTCGTTACACTTCTACCCGGCATGAAGCACTGACAGTCATGTGGTTGTGACATCATCGTAAACAAATCCGTTCTACTCATCCAGACGACTTCGCAATGGCGCCGTTGCCAGATTTTTTCACTCTGGAACCCGTTCTCAAAAGATTTCGTTTTGGGGCACCCAAAACGCCGGTGCCGTGTGGACGCCAGGCCGAAACGATAAACAATTTTATCAGATTCACCTGAATCCGTTGCCGTGTGGACAGGGCCTAACAGTGTTCAAGTTAACTAGCAATGTGTAATCGTTAGCTGTGGACAAGGCTACGGCAACTTGGTGGACAAATCCATAGAAAGTCATTTGACTAACCAGACTGCATAGCTATTGCAACGTTATCGCTAGCTCTAAAAGCACAGACAACTTCACTGCAAACTTTCTCTTGGGATAAAACATTTATATCCCTCAATATGCTTCTGCAGGTTGGATGGCGAGTTTTTGTAGGCTGTGATGTGGTTCATTTTAAGCAAACAAAGCAAACATTTAAAACGAAACAACTCTATTCCTTTCAGAAAACTGAAACGTGGGTTCATGGGCCATGGGTGTGTGTGCATTCCCCAGAAGAACCGCCTCCTTCCATTCTACCATCAACTGATCGTGTTCAAATAATGCTGCTGAGAAATCACTGAACTTGATTTTATACAGTCTGCGGATGTGATGTGACCCTAGTTATTACTGATCGGCTGTCTCAGTGTCACCTGTGGAAAAATCAATTGTGTTTTCGAAAAAAAAAGAAAAAACATCCACTTTCAAAGCTGCTTCATAGTAACGAGGACCTTGTTAGAAATGTAGTGGTGTGAAAAGTACAATATTTGCCTTTCAAATGTAGTGAAGTTAAAGTCATAAGTTTCCAGAAAAAATAATACTTAAGTAAAGTACAGATACTCAAAAACTGTACTTAAATACAGTATTCAAGTAAATGCACTTCGTTACTGTCCACCTCTGAAAATAATAGAGCTGATAAAGCAAAAACAGATAAAGATGATAGAGATAAATACAGCAAACAGTCAAAACAAAACAGCAAGTTCTGGTGTTCATGAATGCATACACAGAAACGGAGATAAGCAAACTTATCTATGAGAGCTGGAGACAGTGTTAGGAGATTAAGGTCTTATAACACATTTTATTACCTGCAGAACAACAAGAAGGAGAAATCCTGATATATGACATTCAGCAGGTGCACGTTCAGTGCTGTCCAGTCCTTACTTTGATGGGCTCCCAGATTTATGAAACTAACATTCCATAAGTTTATCAGTTTACCTTGGACGAAAAAACAGGTGAGTGTGTCTGTAAGCCAAGCAGAGGCTCTTGGATAGACAGAACACTTACGTTAGACTATTAGGCGATTCTATTGTCTGCTCTGGTAAAGTGTCCTGAATAAGGCCTTCACTTGGCACCAGATACCCTTTGCTACACTCCTCTTGTTTGGCAACAGGTGTCTCAATCCTGACATGCATGGCTGGGTCCAGGATGGACAGGACATCATCGAACAGCTAAAAAAACCAAAGTCAAAATAGATTACTTTAGTAGTTCCCATTTGACAACCTAGGTGCGTTCTAACCCTCATTATTCTATCCACATTCACTAGATATGAGCAGTCGCACGTTCTGATTGGCTACTACTAGGCTATCAGCTCATATACCATGAATAGAGAAAAACAAAATGGCGGCGCGTTGCTGAACGAACTGAGGACGAAATAAAAACACTACTTGAAAACAAAACCCCCCAAAATACAAAAAAAGCAACAAAATATGGAATAAAAGTATTTCATGGTAAGAACGTATCTTTTTTTTTCAAGAATTATTATTATAGCATTTTTCACAAATTGCTAGTCATTTCGCTGATTTGTTTACATTCTAAGTGGGAATGATTTTGTCGGATGTTTTGTAAAAAGTTTTTATTTATCGAATTTGCAAAAAATAAAATAAAAATGCTCTGTTTCTGAAAGTCCAGTGAACGTCGAAAGAATAAAACAATTATTCCTACGTGCCTCGTCAGCTATCAGCTCATGTACAACTTGATTTTATGGAATAACTATTAATTATTTTTTTCGCAGTCCGGTTTCCATCAAATCCTGTGCTCTGATTGGCTGGCGAGCGGGTCCGTATCCTACGATATGGACCCCAGTTACGGATCTCTGGCGACTCATTCATTCACAACAACAACAAACATAGTAGCAATTTTTGTCAACATTTATTTTCGCATTTCTCAGGAAAATAGCATTAATTTTACATCATTGATCGTGATAACGACAATCTTCACAGCAAAAGCGAGTTTTACTACCCTGAGGAAGACAAAATAAAAGAAAACATTTCAGGAGAAAGCTAAAAACCTGTAAACGCCAAGCAAAAACATGGCTGAATCCTGAATGACTCGATTTTGTATAAATAGGGGACTACATAGGCAGCAAAATGTAATTTTTTTTTTTCCTGCCATGGAAGTGCACTTGTATACCGAGGAGGAAGCAATTTGCATTACAGCTGTGAATGACAATTCAAAATGGCGGCTCGGCTCGGTTTTCCCTTTCGGGCACTCTCGTTTTCTGTTAGAATTTGGTAAAGAAAAAAATAAATATATTATTTACCAGCTTAAGGTCAGTCCATATGGTGAAATACCGTGACCTCAGCCTTAAATACTGACCTCGGCCCAGAGGGCCTTGCTGAGTACTTTCAAGACCTCGGTCACGGTATTTCACCATACGGACCTCCCAGCTGGTAAATAACATACAGTGGGGCAAAAAAGTATTTAGTCAGCCACCAATTGTGCAAGTTCTCCCACTTAAAAAGATGAGAGAGGCCTGTAATTTTCATCATAGGTATACCTCAACTATAAGAGACAGAATGGGGGGAAAGAATCCAGGAAATCACATTGTAGGATTATTTAATGAATTAATTGGTAAATTCCTCGGTAAAATAAGTATTTGGTCACCTACAGTACAAACAAGCAAGATTTCTGGCTCTCACAGACCTGTAACAACTTCTTTAAAGTGCTGATGACACATTTTTGACATCTTTGGCAATGTTTTATAACATAAAAAGTAATTCCCAATGATCCATATATTAATTCACGAAGGCGCCTATTTTACAAGTTATGATAAAAAACGCGGCTATTTGGGCAAATTTGACGGGGCTGCAGCACCCAGGAGACGAAAGAGGAAGAGGAGCTATATGACGTCAGTGAAAGAACCTTCCTCCTAACTTACCAGTTTGTTGTTGATGCGGCAGGTGTTCAGTTTATCATTATTAGTATTTTTATTATACATTATTATACATTATTATATATTTAAAAAAAAAATCTCCTTCTCACCCCCGGCGGCGGGGTGGTATCCATGTCATCCTCAAGCTCAGGTCCTCTACCAGAGGCCTGGGAGTTTGAGGGTTCTGCGCAGTATCTTCGATGTTCCTAGGACTGCGCTCTTCTGGACTGAGGCTTCAGATGTTGTTCCTGGGATTTGCTGGAGCCACTCTCCCAGTTTGGGGGTTACTGCCCCAAGTGCCCCCACTACCACGGGGACCACGCAACCCTTGACCTTCCACATCCGTTCCAGCTGCTCTTTCAACCCTTGATACTTCTCAAGTTTCTCATGTTCCTTCTTCCTGATGTTGGCGTCAGCTGGGATCGCCACATCTATCACCACCACCCTCTTCTGCTCTTTGTCCACCACCACTATGTCCGGTTGGTTAGCCAGGATCTGTTTGTCAGTCTGGAAGCTGAAGTCCCATAGAACCTTGGCCCTGTTGTTCTCAGCCACCTTCTGTGGTATGGCCCATTGGGACTTGGGTACTTCTATTCCATACTGGTTGCAGATGTTCCTGTATACTATCCCAGCCACTTGGTTGTGCCTCTCCATGTACGCTGATCCAGCTAGCATCTTACACCCTGCTACTATGTGCTGGACTGTTTCAGGGGCTTCTTTGCACAGTCTGCATCTTGGGTCTGATCTACTCTGGTAGATCCTGGCCTCTATGGCTCTTGTGCTTATGGCCTGTTCTTGTGCTGCCATGATTAGTGCCTCTGTGCTGTCTGTCAGTCCTGCATTATCCAGCCACTGGTAGGATTTCTTGATATCAGCCACTTCCTCTATCTGACAGTGGTACATGCCATGTAAGGGTTTGTCTCTCCAGGTTGTCTGTTCCTCCTCCTCCTCTGCACTCTCATCAGGGTTCTGCTGCCTGAGACATTCACTTAGCAGTTCATCCTTTGGGGCCATCTTTCTGATGTATTCTCGGATTTTCGATGTTTCATCCTGGACCGTGGTCTTGATGCTCACTAGCCCTCGGCCTCCCTCTTTCCGCTTAGTGTATAGTCTCAGGGTGCTGGACTTGGGGTGGAACCCTCCATGCATGGTGAGGAGCTTTCTAGTCTTGATATCTGTGGCTTCTATCTCCTCCTTTGGCCAGTTTATGATACCAGCGGGGTATCTGATGACTGGTACTGCGTACATGTTGATGGCTCGGACCTTGTTCTTACCATTCAGCTGACTTTTCAGGACCTGCCTTACTCTCTGGAGGTATTTGGCTGTGGTTGACTTCCTTGTGGCTTCTTCATGGTTTCCATTAGCCTGTGGGATGCCAAGGTACTTGTAGCTGTCTTGGATATCACCTATGTTGCCCTCTGGTAGGTCAATCCCCTCAGTCCGGATCATCTTGCCTCTCTTTGAGACCATCCGGCCACACTTGTCCAATCCGAATGACATCCCTATGTCATCGCTGTAGATCCGGGTGGTGTGGATCAGCGAGTCTATTTCTCACTCGTTCCTGGCATACAGCTTGATGTCATCCATGTAGAGCAGGTGGCTGATTGTTGCCCCACTACGGAATCGGTACCTGTAGCCGCTCTTCGTGATGATCTGACTGAGGGGGTTCAGGCCTATGCAGAACAGCAGTGGTGATAGTGCATCTCCTTGGTATATGCCGCACTTGATGTTGACTTGGGCAATGGGTTTTGAGTTGGCCTCTAGGGTTGTCTTCCACATTTCCATTGAGTTCTGGATGAAGGTCCTTAGGTTCCTGTTGATCTTATACAGTTCCAGACATTCCAGTATCCATGTGTGTGGCATTTCGTTGTAGGCTTTCTTGTAGTCAATCCAGGTAGTGCACAGGTTGGTCTGTCTCTTCTTACAGTCTCGGGCAACTGTTCTATCGACCAGTAGCTGGTGCTTGGCTCCTCTGGTGTTACTGCCAATTCCTTTCTGTGCCTCGCTCATGTATTGAGCCACATGCTTACTCATTTTTGCCACAATGATGCCTGACAGGGCCTTCCATGTTGTGCAGAGACAGGTAATTGGCCCATAGTTGGATGGGATGGGTCCCTTCTGGGGGTCCTTCATGATTAGGACTGTCCTGCCTTGGGTTAGCCATTCTGGGTGGGTTCCATCCCTCAGCAGCTCGTTCATGGAGTGCAGTTAGCTTCTTCAGCCAGTACGTATGGATCATATCGGGGCCTGGTGCTGTCCAGCTCTTCATCTTTGACACTCTTTCTTGGACGTCTGCCATTGAGATGGTTACTGGTTCTTGTTCTGGGAGGTTGCTGTGGTCAGCTCTTAGGTCCACTAACCATTGGGCATCGGTGCTGTATGATGCCTTTCTTTCCCATATGTCTTTCCAGTATTTTTCCACCTCAGCTCTTGGTGGGTCTGACCGGTTGTTGTTCCCCTGCCACTGAGATTCTGGCTGGTTCAGTGGAGAACAGCTTGTTTATTCTCCTGGCCTCTCCCTCCTTGGTGTATCTCTTCAACCGGGTGGCCAGAGCTGTTAGTCGCTGTTTGGCAGTTTCGAGTGCCTCTGGTATGGAGAGTGAGTTGTACTTCCTGGGTGCCCCTTTATTCACCATGTTCCCTTTCTGTAGTTCAGCTAGCTGGCTAACTTCTCTCCATGCTGCCTTTATCTTGGCCTCTAATCGTCTCTTCCATGGTGGATACTGTTTGGTATGTCCCGAGCCCACCTTGTGTCCAATGATCTCCATGATTACTGTTGCTGTACTGTGTATCAGCTTGTTGGTCTCAGTGATGGTTCTTGTGGAGATTGTCTTCAGAGCAGCATTCACATCTACTAGTAGATCTTCTGAAGGTACTTGGCAACTCAGCTTCGGTATGTCGGGGGCTCCAGGTTTCCAGTTGGGTCACGATCTTCCTTCTCAGGTCAGCAGCTCTTGTGTTGAGGCTGTTAGCTGTTGGGGCTTGGTACCCAATCTCTGGTTGTGGGGATGATGACATCTCCCCGCTGACCTGTCTTCCTGGATCCCCCTTGCATCGTTGTTGTATTTTATTAATCTCTAGTCGATTACGGTCCCACATTCGCTGCATGTATCCCCTCTCTCTGGGATTGCTTGTATAGTAGCATTCCAGCAAATCCGTATTTTCTGTCCTCGTCCATCGATGTCTTGTTCCAGTAGTCCCGGGCGACCCGGGCGACGTCTGAGCCAGTATGACTCTATCAGTTATGTCTTCACTCATTCCTGAGGTAGGCTGATATATCATGAGGGGTTTTTGCCTAAGGACCCTTACTGGATGATGTTTTGCCCCGACCGGGATTCGAACCCCGATCTCCTGCGTTGTAGTCAGTGAGCGTTACCACTGTACTATCCAGCTGATATATATATAGTTATTATGCCTTCGCATTGTGTTGCCGGCTTTTGCTCCAAAACCCACAAGGATGGGGTAAGTTTATTCAAGTTTCCCAGAGATCCCGAGCTGCATGCGAAGTGGGTGAAGCAAGTCAGGCGCACTCGTGACAAGTGGGAGCCCTCACCAACATCCGTCCTGTGCTCTGAACACTTCGATTTGGATTGTTTTGACACCCTTCCCAGCTTAAAGGAATCTCTTGGGTGTGCAGTTCAGCACAAACGTGTGTTGCTACCATCAGCAGTGCCTACAGTATTCTGGAGGGGGTCTACTAGTAGCTATGCCGGATCCAGCAGTCGCCTGGGACAAGGCGACTCCTCCAAAGACAGTCCTCCTGTCAGAACATGTGTTGAGAAACGACATAAGATAAAGGTACGTAGAGCTATAGAGTGCTCAGACATGATGCTAAAAATAGTAACCATGCGGTCTGCGTAGCCATCTTGGAAGTGACTCGCTCCAGAGCGCTCATAGAGTACACATCATAGAGTACACATTCATGATAATCATAAATGTAATCATAAAGTCGGCGTGATATCAGTCATGTATTTGCTTGTGAAAGCTTGCGGCTTTCATGTAACTGCTGCCTAGCAACGAGAGGCAAAGGGTAAAGAGGGTAGGCTATCATAGATTCTATTCAGAAGAGATCAATACATGATTGCTTAAAAATTAGGTATTTTAACAATTTGCATCTGTTTTGTGATTATCGTGACACTTGTGTGTTATATAGAACTGTATGTCTTATCAGCACATCGAGGATCTTCCACCGGAGGCTTTAGCAAGTACTCGTAGCAACACTACACTTTACCCTTTGCCATGCGTTGTTAGGGAACGATAGCAAGTACCCCGATGACCGACTTCAAGAATATGTAGAAAAAATTTAGAAATTATACTTTCCAAAAGTCATTTGAGCTTAGTGTATTGCATTTCCATTTATATTGTAGGTTCTTGCTGATGTTTTTGCGGAGTATGACGCAGCTGCTGAATCAGAAGCTGCAGAGTTTGTATGTACTAGTTGTGAACATTCACATTATTATCAATCTCATTTATTTAAAATCAGATAAAATCATGCCATCATGATCACTGCTTAAAGTACCAGTATTTGGTTGTTGAAGAGCTAGCACTAGAAAGTTCACCGGCGTTTTCATGCGCCATTTCCATTGAGTAGAACAGCCAGTGAACCGCAGCGTGTTCTTCCGCTGACGTCACAACATGGCCGCGAGCCACGGACCCAGTTTTCTTGCGCTGTGCAATTAAAAGTTGGATATTCGCGTAACAACAGCTTCTTTTCACGTAATTATAACAGAAATCTAACATGTTTGCCATGTTGTATAGTTTATTTAAGAAATTGCATAGAGTCATGTTCGTGTCATCAGCACTTTAAGAGGCTCCTCTGTCCTCCACTCGTTACCTGTATAGATAGTTTTCACATGACGTCACAGAGTCGGGGATTCCCTAGTGGTGGCCATCTTGCGGGTCAAGCTTACCGTACGGGTGACTGAGCACACATTGTAACGCGCGAGTACAAAGTCTTCAAAAGAACCCAAGCAGGCTATTTAAAGCTAGCAATGGTGCACACCTGTTGTATTCATGACTGTCGTAATAGGTCAAATGATGAAGTCAAGCAGAGCTTTTATGGAATTCCCACTGTACGGGAGCACAAAGGCGAGCAAACAAAGAAACTCAGCATACAAAGGAGAAATCTATGGCTTGCGAGAATCAACCGCAAGGATTATCAGCCTTCCAAACACAGCAAAGTCTGCTCCGATCATTTTATAAGTGGCAAGTTGTTTAAATAAACAATCAATTGTGTTTAAGTTTGTTTTTGGAAACCAAAACATCATGTGAACAATCTCTGGAGAATGCCTAACTGGAACCGCTGAGTGTACGTTTACATTGCAATGTACACTTAATATCGCTCGTTTGTCACGTTTCTATTTGAAACTTGTCACTTCACTCACGCAAGGGTCATTTTTGAAAAACATTTTAGGTCTATTCTGTATGATTTGATTTGTGTTTGGGATGCAAACAGCGCGCCTTTTGGCGGATGCCGCCTGAATCGCGCAGATCCGATTTTTTTTTTTTTAGGGGGGGCGTTGGAGTGTCTGATTATAATTTCGAAGTAAATTCTGTATTAAAATTACTAAATAAGCAAATCCGTTACAGTCCATGAAACAGGAAGTATAAGGATGAGAAAAAAACAGTTTAAATCGGAAAGCTGCGCACATTTGCACAGCCCGAGCGGTGTGCAGGACTGCGCAAATGTGCGCAGCTTTCCGATTTAAACTGTTTTTTTCTCATCCTTATACTTCCTGTTTCATGGACTGTAACGGATTTGCTTATTTAGTAATTTTAATACAGAATTTACTTCGAAATTATAATCAGACACTCCAACGCCCCCCCTAAAAAAAAAATCAGATCTGCGCGATTCAGCCATGAAAAAGGCGGCATCCGCCAAAAGGCGCGCTGTGAATATATGAAGTTGTATATATCAGACAGCCTTTAAAGTTTGATGAAGTCAGTTTCAGGCTTTGGAGCAGGCTTTGGCAGTTTCAGGCTTTGGCAGCCCTGCATAGTCACTTGAAAATGCATCTTTGTCCACTTCGTAGGGGTCAATTCCCCCAATCAAGGCCAGTTTGGCTGCATACCGTTGTCGTGAGATGTCGTCTAATGTATCTATATACTTCTGTTTGCTTGAGTTTGCCGACATTGATCTTTATTTTAGAAAACTGACTATATAACTTCATAAATTTGTCTGAGATAACGTAGCCGGTAATGGCAATGGTCCGTTTTGTTTGCCCCACAAGATGGCGGCTGGAGGGCGTTCCCCAGAATGCCGTGACGTCAGTGAAAACTATCTATTAATGGGACCTGTTTGAACTCGTTATCAGTATAAAAGACACCTGTCCACAACCTCAAACAGTCACACTCCAAACTCCACTATGGCCAAGACCAAAGAGCTGTCAAAGGACACCAGAAACAAAATTGTAGACCTGCACCAGGCTGGGAAGACTGAATCTGCAATAGGTAAGCAGCTTGGTGTGAAGAAATCAACTAGGGGAGCAATTATTAGAAAATGGAAGACATACAAGACCACTGATAATCTCCCTCGATCTAGGGCTCCACGCAAGATCTCACCCCGTGGGGTCAAAATGATCACAAGAACGGTGAGCAAAAATCCCAGAACCACACGGGGGGATCTAGTGAATGACCTGCAGAGAGTTGGGACCAAAGTAACAAAGGCTACCATCAGTAACACACTACGCCACCAGGGACTCAAATCCTGCAGTGCCAGATGTGTCCCCCTGCTTAAGCCAGTACATGTCCAGGCCCTTCTGAAGTTTGCTAGAGAGCATTTGGATGATCCAGAAGAGGATTGGGAGAATGTCATCTGGTCAGATGAAACCAAAATAGAACTTTTTGGTAAAAATTCAACTTGTCGTGTTTGGAGGAGAAAGAATGCTGAGTTGCATCCAAAGAACACCATACCTACTGTGAAACATGGGGGTGGAAACATCATGCTTTGGGGCTGTTTTTCTGCAAAGGGACCAGGACGACTGATCTGTGTAAAGGAAAGAATGAATGGGGCCATGTATCGTGAGATTTTGAGTGAAAACTTCCTTCCATCAGCAAGGGCATTGAAGATGAAACGTGGCTGGGTCTTTCAGCATGACAATGATCCCAAACACACCTCCCGGGCAACAAAGGAGTGGCTTCGTAAGAAGCATTTCAAGGTCCTGGAGTGGCCTAGCTAGTCTCCAGATCTCAACCCCATAGAAAATCTTTGGAGGGAGTTGAAAGTCTGTGTTGCCCAGCGACAGCCCCAAAACCTCACTGCTCTAGAGGAGATCTGCATGGAGGAATGGGCCAAAATACCAGCAACAGTGTGTGAAAACCTTGTGAAGACTTACAGAAAACGTTTGACCTCTGTCATTGCCAACAAAGGGTATATAACAAAGTATTGAGATCAACTTTTGTTATTGACCAAATACTTATTTTCCACCATAATTTGCAAATAAATTCTTTAAAAATCAGACAATGTGATTTTCTGGATTTTTTTTCTCATTTTGTCTCTCATAGTTGAAGTGTACCTATGATGAAAATTACAGGCTTCGCTCATCTTTTTAAGTGGGAGAACTTGCACAATTGGTGACTGACTAAATACTTTTTTGCCCCACTGTGTGTGTGTGTGTGTGTGTGTGTGTGTGTGTGTGTGTGTGTGTGTGTGTGTGTGTGTGTATGTATGTTGTAAATGAACTAGGAGCATTACAGTTTTAAATTTTCACTGTATGATAACCTAGTCTAAAAAGGTTATCAGTGTCTTGGTGAAAATTGAATGAAATTTTTGGGAAAAGTCTCTTTGCACATCCTTGTATACATGAAAAGCCCGACAAGGTCAAATGCCTTATTTGTTTTCTTATCTATTGCCTTATAAAGATATTTTTGAGAATGCCTTTTCCATAAAATCTCTTCCACTGGCAGTATTTATCACATTGTTGTTATAAGCAGAAAGACAGACTGACTACAAGGAAAGGGTGTGTGCTCATTTGTGAAATTTTTGGGATGTCACAGCCAGATACAAAAGGGAAGATAATCAGGCTTTGGTATATCTGAGACTTCAAACAAATTACACCAGTGATTGTAAATCACAATTTCTTGGGAAATCTTTGTTTTGATGGCCATGTGACTGCTGACCAGACTGCTGTGTCAGAGATTATGTGTTTTGTCTAGTTCAAAGCAATGTTGATGGTGTCGTGTTACGTGCTTCTTGATCGGTTTCATGTAGTCTACCTCAGGTGCCATGCCACTTCCTAAATGTGGATAGAGAGCGAGCGGGTGTGTGCTCAAGCTCTGCTCCACTGCGTCCACAGATTGGCGGCGTGTCTCACGTAGGCAATTCTGTTTGGAGAAGCAGGCCTGGTTTTTGGTAAAGTGTCTTTTTGGTGATTTCTCTGGCTTACAGGACAGGCCAAAAATGGGAGCTTCAATTCCACGCTGGGGTTGTGTGAAAGTCCCTGCTTGGGGTATGGGGTAACCGTCTCTAAAATCATCAAGTCCTGCTGTCAAAAAGCGCCATCTGCATCCATTCAGGGCCCCGGAGAGCTGCAGCTTCAGAACTGGGTCCTTCAGACACTTAGTGCGGAGTCTTTCTTTATACCTGCACCAAGACCAAAGACAAACTGTTGCTGAAATCTTCATTTTATGAAAATACACCCAAAAACGTGTGGACATCTGACCATCACACCCATGTGTTCTAGTTGAACATCCCATTCTAAAGATATAATAATAATAACTTATATAGCGCCATTTACATCCAATAATCATAAGCGCTTTACAATGTCAAAATAAATATCAGTACAACCAATTATCTAAAAAATACAATAGCTAAAAATATATAATTAAAATACAATAAAAGATAAATTAAATTAAATAAGTAGTACTGCTACTAATAATAAAATTCATAAATGAAATCAAAATGCAGCTGTAAACAAATGTGTCTTCAACTTACGTTTAAAAACGTAAGTTAATTTCACGGAGACAAGGAGGAAGGCTGTTCCATAAAGTTGGTGCAGCATAAGTAAAGGATCTAGCACCCTGAGTTTTACGCATGATCTCCCGAGGAACTTCTAACATTAAGCTATTATTAGACCGTAAACAGTAGAAGCTCTTTTGCTTAATACTAATTAGATCATTAAGGTATGATGAAGCCAGTGCAGACATGGGCACTAGTATGGAGTTCCCCTCTTTGCAGCTATAACTGTTCATCTGGAAGACTTTCCACTACATTTTGGTGTGTGGCTGTAGGGATTCATGGCCATTCTTCCAGAAGAGCATTAGTGTAGTCAGGTACTGATGTCGAGTGAGGAGGCCTGGGGAGCAGTCAGCATTGCAGTTCATCTCAAAGGTGATCAGTGGGGTTAAGGTCAGGGCTCTGTGCAATTCACTTGAGTTCTTCAGTGTCTTCGTGGACTTGGATTTTTGCACAGGTTCATTGTCGTACTGAAACAGGTTCGGGCCCCTTAGTTCCAGTGAAGGGAAATTTTAATGCTACAGAATACAAAGACATATACTAATGTGTGCGTCCAACTTTCTGGCAACAGTTTGGGGAAGAACCACATGGTCAGGTGTCCACATACGTTTGGCCATGGAGTGTATATTTATACACACAAACCTACATACTGACGACTGTGTATATCACTCACCCCTTCACCCCACCCAGTGTATGCACCGATATCCACCTTGGAATTTCTTAGAAGGAACACGAAACCAGCGCAGATCATAAACGGTGCACAGAGTCTTTTAATCCAGAGTTTTCCCAACATATTTCAAACCAGATATAGTAGATACTGATTTTACTGTACAATCGAAGATGATTTGAAGATGCTCATGGACCATTGTTGTTCTTCTTATATATTAATGACTTTCATAACAGCTCTAATTTCTTTGATTTTCATTTATTCACTGATGATTTCAATTTATTCTGCGAACACAAACATATCAAAGAACTTGAAGCTACCATGACTTGTGAGTTAAGAAATGTTCACAGCTGGCTTTGTGCAAATAGATTATCTCTTGATGTAGACAAGTCAAACGGTGTAATTTTCCATCCATCACAAAAAAAAATTTGACAATATCCATTTTAAACTCAAAACTCATGACAAGCAACTAAACGGAGGGTATTTTTTATCAAATATTTAGGCATTATGATAGACTCTAACTTAAACTGGAAAAAAAACATGTTGATTGTGTTGTGAAGATTAGAAAAGGTATTAGAGTCTTAAGTAAGAGCTGTTACTATGTTAATCAGGACACTTTGTTAAGTTTGTATTATGCCTTAATTTATCCTTTCCTGATATACGGTCTAATTGCTTGAGGAAATACTTATGAGTCTGCAATTAATCCAATATTCCATCCATCCATCCATCCATCCATCCATTATCTGTAGCTGATTATCTTGTTCTACAGGGTCGCAGATAAGCTGGAGCCTATCCCAGCTGACTATGGGCGAGAGGCGGGGCACACCCTGGACAAGTCGCCAGGTTATTGTACAATTGTTACCTTTTGTATTCCAAACTTTTTTCACTAAAGTGGATAAGTTTCATGCCTATAACACAAGGCATGTTCCAAAACAGTCATACTATCTTCCTAAAATTATGGAAAATTTAATATTCATTTCCAAAGTCCCATAGTCTGGAATGGTATCGAAGTTGATATCAAGTGCCTGTTATTTTCTCTGTTTAAACAAAAACTAAAACAAAACTTTCTTAACAGCTATTAGTCAATTATTGATATGAATACATATTCAAATTATACCACTGTTTTGCAAGGCTTTTTTTTATGTTTTTGTGTTATACGTGGAAAGTGTCTAAATGTCCAACCTTAGATAGCAAATACTTTATAAAAGCTGACAACCTGGCATTTTTAGCCATCTATACTCTCAGAAAATAAAGTACAATTTTGTACCTTTAGGGCTACAATGGCTTGCCACTGGGGCAGTATCCTCTAAGGCAGTGTTTCTCAACCACTGGGCTGTGGCCCATTAATGGGCCACAAAGTGCCCTCTAGTGGGCTGCGAATTTTTTTTCAAGTTGAAGCTAATTTTTACTCATAGTAGAGTACAATTGCTGGGTTGCATCCAATGTCACATCCGCCTCATTAAGCTCCGGTCACACTACAGCTTGCAATGCTTTGCAATGGGTTATCGATGAAAATAAGGCATTTTGGTGGCGATATCCAGGTGAGCTAAAAGCAGTGGTCACACAGCAGGTGAACACTTCACTGTCACGCCTTTGCACACTTGATCCTGGCACAGCTCGAGCGGCCGTGTGTACTCCCGGAGCACATTGCGCATGTGCTTGGGACCCGGTCGTTATGGGAAGCACCCGATACTAATTTGTACGGTGGCCGGGAAGTGCAAAGCAAAATTACAAAATGTGAAACACTTGTAGATTTGAGCGCAATCATATACACGCACAGATGCGGATGCTGTTTTCACAGAGCTTTGCAAAGCATTATCATTATCACTGTCACGTTTGTTTCTAGACATCTTTATAATGCTGTTTAAATATTCTGCTTTCTGTTTTGCTTTTGTAAATATCACACCTATAATAAACACTCTTCCTGCACTTAGATCCGTCTACCGCCGTCTATCTTGTAGTGTCCTGATGGCCAGATCTTTAACCCAGCCACATATATAAAGCTGTACTCCTCCATGCTTTTCCAGGTTTTCATCTGTGTGTCTGTGTAGAATGATGTCTGCAGCACCAGGTAGTTTGAGATGTCAGGGAACTCAACAGATGGATAATTTTCCAACTCGTAGGAAAAATCTTTCTTTGTTAACGTGTAAGGATCTATCCCATTGAGCGGTTTCTATATCCACTTCTTTTGAGTGTACTTCTTGGTTTTAATAAGTTGCTTGTTTGCTGGACACAAACATGGCAATAAGTTCTTGTGTTAATGGACCAGACTCCACTTTTGGATCATTAATCCCTTTTGACTGAGAATGTCCTGCATGCATGGTTTGGCTTCTGGCACATCCGTACAGTTTTAAATACAATACCTACAATTAAAAACAGTTTGTTTTTCTTGCATTTATTTAATTCCTAGGCTCCCATCTGTAACAGGGAGTGATGTTGTATCCCATTAATATACTTTACAATAGAATACTAGATTCTAATAGATGGGACAAAATAATTGAGGATTTTTAAAATGGGCCCTGACTCGTTATAAGTATGAATAAGTGAGCCTCAAAGCCGAAAAGGTTGAGAACCGCTGCTCTAAGGTACCCTTTATATACTGATTAGGAACATATATGTACCTTTTTGGCCCTAAAAAGGTACACATGGTTACCTTGAGGTAGAGCCCTGCACTCCCGCGGGAGTCCCACAGGACCCGACGCAAAGCAGTAGGGCGCGGGACAAATTTTGAAAGCTCATTGCGGGCGCGGGTGGGAGAGGGAGTGCACAATGCGGGAGCGGGCGGGAGAGGTGATAAGCTGCAGTCCCGCTAACTAAAAACGTGTTTAAAATAAAATTGATTAATTATTAATTTATGTCTATCATATATAATTTGTGCTGGATATTTTATTTGGCATTAATAAAAACATTTTAAGATGCCTAAATTTGCGGATGTGGTCTAATCTCGCGTACGTTTCCGATACCTTTCCGCTCTTCCGTGTTTGAGATCTCCGATCATAGCAGAAGAGCAGAGCTCCTCTAGTGAAGCTCACAGTGCTTCAGAAGTAAGTGCTGCTTTAAAAAGAGGTACATTTACTGTTAAAAAGTCAAGAGTCCTGAAATCAGACATTTGGAAGTCGTTCTCACTCGTGTACGATGCAGAGGGAAATCAGCTCAGCTGCCCTTTGCTTGTTGTGATAAGTGCCAAAAGGTTCCGACATACAACGGCCATAAATCAGGTACATCAGGCCTGACTCGCCATGTATGTACTGTCTTAAAAGGACAACAATTGTTGGAGTTCAGCACGGACGCAGATAGAGGGGGGGACAGGGGGGATTCGTCCCACCCAGATTTAAATTCACCTCGTTCGGTCCCCCCCACTTATAGGGAGGAAAAAACGTCTATGCTGTCTTTCTTTGCATAAGGCAAACCTCACGGAAAAATCAAAAGACTAATTACTAGTGCTGCACAATTAATCGAATTTAATCGAAAATCGCGATTTTGGCTGCCACGATTAAATTAAATGAAAATCGCGATTTATTTCCATTTAAAATGCGAGCTCTGCTACATATCTGATCAAGCACGTTTTGACCAGTACTCCGCCAAACCATTAGGGGGCGAACCGACGCATGTAAGGTTTCATTACTCCGCCTAAATAAGCAAGCAAGCCAAGTGCGCAGAGCTTCAGTGCAGCGGTATCTTCAAGGGGTGATAGCGTGAGAGTAGGTAACAGATTGAGGTGAGAGAGAAAAGCTAACTATGTCGGAACAACAGACTATTTAGCACTGGAGGCAATGTTGTGACCTGCCTTCGCTCATGTTTAAAGCCAGAGCATGTTGATAGGCTGGTCTTTCTAGCTAAAAACTTGTAGGCCTCAGTATAATGCTATGTAATTGTTGCAATTGAGTTTTCAGTTCCTTCATCCTTTGGTAATTTCTTGGATAAATTTCATTTATTTGTCATTTGGAAATCAGAATTTCTCTTTTAAATTTCATTCTGCACTGAAAGCTGTTCATATTGTTTGTTTGAATATAGTGAAATAAAATTTAAGTGATTTCCCTAACATCAAGAATAATCATGATTAATAATCGTGATTACAATTTTGATCAAGATAATCGTGATTATCATTTTTTCCATAATCGTGCAGCCCTACTAATTACCATTCGGTTTATTGAGGTGCACAGCAGTACATACATAGTTGCAAAAACTCACATAAAACAAAACAAAGACTGATATTCGGTTGGTTGAGCTGCGCAGACTGCACAGGTTGCGAGCTCGAGCTTGGTTGCTATGGTTACCCACAACAAGTTTGACAGGCATATCGGGGACAGCTCCTAGTTCAGGACCCCAACACGGCATGATGAAGGGTGCCAAACCGAAAAGGCAGAAAACGATTGCATCGTTTTTTTCAAAAAACAACGACTGTAAGTAAACTGTGCCTTACTTTATCATATCACCTTGCAATTTTTTGATAGTCTGTTCAAAGTAATGTCGTAGTGAAAGTAAAATCGTACGGAGTAGAGATGCCTTTCTGGTAGCCTCCTTCTTTTGGTGGTAGCCTGTAGATATAGTGCTCAGAAGGCAGTTTTAAGGGCATCAGAGTATATTCCTCGCACAACACATGTTGGGGGTGGGGGTGGGGTTGGTTTGCTGGCAGCTTTGTCCCCCCCAGTTCAAAAAACGTATCTGCGCCCCTGGAGTTCAGAGGGAACAATGCAAAAGTGACAGATGCGTTGAAGGCAAAGACCGTGGAGAAATGCGTTGATTTTGTTGCTGCGGACCTCCGCCCGTATGACAGCATCGCTGGTCGGGGATTAGTTCAGTTAGCCCAACACTTAGTTGACACGGCAGCCACAATAGGCAAATTCGATGTGCGAGATATTCTGCCCCATCCAACAACTGTGCCATGTCATGTAGATGATAGGGCACTCAAATTTAGAAGAGCTGTTGTTGATGACATGAACAATGACAAGAACTTTCGTGAGAAATAACGCGAACGTCTGCATCATGTGGGATTTGCGGGCGGGAGCGGGACAACATATGGCAGGCGCAGGCGGGAGCGGGACTGAAAATCGTAATTCTTTGCGGGAGCGGGACTGCACAATGCGGGAGCGGGACTGAAAATTCTGTCCCGCGCAGACCTCTACCTTGAGGCCCAATAATAAGCCTTAGGCAGTACATTAGTGTAGATTGTACCTTGGGGGACAAAAATGGACTTCTACTGTACCCCTGTTTCTGACAGCGTAGGGTTATTTGAGGTTGCCAGTGCCCTCAGTTTATTTTATTAAAACTTGTGAAAAATATCTATTCAAAAATGTAAATAGCGCTAATAAGGAGGTAATAAAGAGATTGTTGTTGTTGATGATGATCTATACAATTCTATAATACAGAGTTAATACATAATGAATGCAATTAATGCAAATAAACTTAAACAGTAAAAATAAACCAAAATAAAACAGATTAAGTTAGATATAGTTCAATTCTACAGTGTGTAAGGTGAAGTGCCATCTGGAACAGAAAGAAAATAATGCTTAACATGTCTACAAATAATAAATGACACTGTAAATAGAAGCTATTTTGCTGTATAAGACACACAGAGAAACTGCTCGAGTACAGTACCAGGGATGAACAGAGGTTCTGTGTCCGGGTCCAAGTTGACCTTTATTGTCAGTCATATTGTGTATTTTGTTGCCAGTCAGCTTTTACTGATCATCTATATGACCTATGTACCTGATATGACATATTCTTTGTATAACTACTGTTTTTAAAGCAAGCAAACAAACAAAAAAACACCTCCAAAACGTTGCCCAGTTTGGCTAACACTGCTATACTGACTGGACTAGCTGTGTGTGGTTGCTATGGCAGCGTATGAGCACGAGCGAGGCGTGTTCTACAATCACTTGGTGAAGTGCGCACTCCGCAGTAGAGCAGAGACACGAATTGGGACAGAAGCCAAGGAATTTGAAGTAATCTAGCAGCATGGTGGGACACAGACAGAACTGTGGCAAGGATTAAAAACCACAGTGACTGCAGTTTATGCTGCTTTGTGTTTTGCCCCTCCCTCGGCCACCCCATTGTAAAAAGCCTGGCATCCCATCAGGGTGTAATCCTACCTCACACCTAGTGTTCCCAGGATGGGCTCCGGATCTACTGTGGCCCTGATAAAGCAATAACTTAAAATGTATTGAAGTGAGTCAGTTCAGAAGAAAGTATGATGTTATTTACCCCGGTTCAAGCTATAAAGAAGCCTTACAGCACGGTGGTGTAGTGGTTAGCACCGTTGCCTCACAGCAAGAAGATTCTGGGTTTGAACCCAGCAGCCGGCGAGGGTCTTTCTGTGTGGAGTTTGCATGTTCTTCCCGTGTCTGCGTGGGTTTCCTCCGGGTGCTCCGGTTTCCCCCACAGTCCAAAGACATGCAGTTAGGTTAATGTGGGGCGGCCTTGGGCTGAAGTGCCCTTGAGCAAGGTACCCAACCCCTGACTGCTCCCCGGGCGCTCTAGTGTGGCTGCCCACTGCTCCGGGTGTGTGTGTCAGGGCTTTCCATTAGCACCTGCCCACCCGCTAAATGCGGGTAAAATTCGGCCTTGGCAGGTAATGACTTTAGTCTCACTAGCCACTTTGGCGGGTGGTTTATTCTGTGGTATGACAATATATTTTAATTGTACTTTTCTCTGAAGGCATCTGATATAATAAACACATTGCAATGTAAGGCGGCACGGTGGTGTAGCTTAGTGGTTAGCGCTGTCGCCTCACAGCAAGAAGGTCCGGGTTCAAGCCCCGTGGCCGGCGAGGGCCTTTCTGTGCGGAGTTTGCATGTTCTCCCCGTGTCCACCTGGGTTTCCTCCGGGTGCTACGGTTTCCCCCACAGTCCAAAGACATGCAGGTTAGGTTAACTGGTGACTCTAAATTGACCGTAGGTGTGAATGTGAGTGTGAATGGTTGTCTGTGTCTATGTGTCAGCCCTGTGATGACCTGGCGACTTGTCCAGGGTGTACCCTGCCTTTCGCCCGTAGTCAGCTGGGATAGGCTCCAGCTTGCCTGCAACCCTGTAGAACAGGATAAAGCGGCCAGAGATAATGAGATGAGATGAGACACTGCAATGTAATATTACTTGCCTACAACTCCCATGAGCCCCTGCATAAACATTCTGACATGTTAGAATTGTTGAGAACGTTTGTTAACGGCTCAGATAAAATCAGTGATATGGTAAGCTGCGGTTAATGAACGAAGCAACAAAGTTGCTGTGGCAGCATAGAGCTGGAGTTTCAAACCCTGCTGCTCAGGGGAAAGGGGCAGAGATGCGCAGTGCCACAGCAGCATTTTAAAATCCCCGGGGTCTGTGATGCGCAAAGCGCGCGCCGAAACATGTTTAATATTTAAATGAGAGGGTGAATTACACATCACACAAGAGATCTCATCTCTTCTCATTATCTCTAGCCGCTTTATCCTGTTCTACAGGGTCGCAGGCAAGCTGGAGCCTATCCCAGCTGACTACGGGCGAAAGGCGGGGTACACCCTGGACAAGTCACCAGGTCATCACAGGGCTGACACATAGACACAGACAACCATTCACACTCACATTCACACCTACGGTCAATTTAGAGTCACCAGTTAGCCTAACCTGCATGTCTTTGGACTGTGGGGGAAACCGAAGCACCCGGAAGAAACCCACGCGGACACGGGGAGAACATGCAAACTCCGCACAGAAAGGCCCTCGCCGGCCACGGGGCTTGAACCCAGAACCTTCTTGCTGTGAGGCGACAGTGCTAACCACTACACCACTCTTATGCTGCCCACAAGAGATCTATTCCTGAAATTACTCTTAATGGTGTTTGAACTGAATATCATCAGTTTTGAAAAAAAAAAATCATGTATGTGGCAAGAGTAATAATAATTTAAGCTTGTTTAATGGTTTGATCTGGCCCAAGCAATGAGGACAAAAGATCCCCTCACCAGGCAGCCTATGGAACTGAGATACATAACAATCTAGCATCCGTTACACCTACACACACACACACACACACACACAAAAAAAAAAAAAATAATAAAATTCTGGGAAAAAAATCAGTATACACCACCATGTTTTAGGCAAAGTTATCCAAGGCAAACATAAGTTGAAACTTTCCACTCTATTGGCTTATCGAATGATTTATTTTTAAAATCACAAACAAGGCAGGCTACAACTGCGCTGCTGCACATGTAGTCCGGAGTAAACCTGAAAAGTAGTGTTGTGTAGAGCCCTGCACTCCCGCGGGAGTCCCGTGGGACCCGACGCAAAGCAGTGCGGCGCGGGACAAATTTTGAAAGCTCATTGCGGGCGTGGGCAGGAGGGGGAGTGCACAATGCGGGAGCGGGCGGGAGAGGTGATAAGCTGCAGTCCCGCTAACTAAAAACGTGTTTAAAATAAAATTTATAAATTATTAATTTATGTTTATCATATATAATTTGTGCTGGATATTTTATTTGGCATTAATAAAAACATTTTAAGATGCCTAAATTTGCGGATGTGGTCTAATCTCGCGTACATTTCCGATTCCTTTCCGCTCTTCCGTGTTTGAGATCTCCGATCATGGCAGAAGAGCAGAGCTCCTCTCACAGTGCTTCAGAAGTGCTGCTTTAAAAAGAGGGACATTTACCGTTAAAAAGTCAAGAGTATTAGTCCTAAGTATTAAAAAGTATTAAAAAGTATTAACTAGTATGAAAAAGGACTGTGTATCGCACAGATTGTTCAATTTAAAGCTAGAAATAGACAGTGTATAATCTGAGGAGCTGGTTGTGGTTGCGCAGCACTTCATATGAGAGGAGAATGAAATCGCGGTTGGAATCATAACGCCACAGACTCGGAAGTGCAAGTGCGCAAAGCGAGAGCTGTCAATCAAAGTGAGAGCTGTCAATCATGAGCGCATGCAGCGCTCAACTTGGAATGTGTCAGCAGAATGTCAGAGTTTAAACAATAAACTTACAATAAATGAAGGATCGGTCAGTGGAGAGCTCAGCTAAGCTCAGCATGTTTAATTCCCCAAGCCAATGACAGGAACTTTCGTGAGAAATAACATGAACGTCTGCATCATGCGGGATTTGCGGGCGGAAGCGGGACAAAATATGGCAGGCGCGGGCGGGAGCTGGACTGAAAATCATAATTCTTTGCGGGAGCGGGCGGGAGCGGGACTGCACAATGCAGGAGCGGGAGGGAGCGGGACTGAAAATTCTGTCCCGCGCAGACCTGAGTAAACCCGATCTGCTCAGAGAGTCAATATGAGCTCCTCTTGAGCTCCTCCTATATGGAAATCCACTAGAGGCAAAACATGGCCATGTTCACATTACACCACAGGTTCCTGAATGTGGTCCTGGAATGCACCATTTTCCCCTGGTTCAGCTATAATCAGCTGATTAACTAATTATACAACAGTTCAGTAATATACAGACTCACTAATTTGATTGGCTGAGCAGCGTTCCATTAGTGCCTATGTTTAGTAGAACCGAACTGGGATGTGACCCCTTTTCAACCCACAGAGAACGGATTCTGTTCTTGTTCAAAGAATCCTGAATGGAATTGGTTCAAGAACCTGTTCCCTATTGGTTGAAAAGGTGTACCTACTCATTCATAAGGTTTTTTTTTTGTAGGCTGTAGCCGCGATGTCATCATGTTATCAGAATCAGTGTAATGCATCTCTCATAACTCAGGACGGAACAGTACCGTCGTGTGTGTGTATTATTTACCAGCTGGGGGGGTCCGTATCGTGAAATACCGTGACCAAGGTCTTGAAAATACTGACCGAGGCCTCTGGGCTGAGGTCACGGTATTTCACGATATGGACCGACCTTAAGCTGGGAAATCTCATCTCATTATCTCTAGCTGCTTTATCCTGTTCTACAGGGTCGCAGGCAAGCTGGAGCCTATCCCAGCTGACTACGAAGTTCGAAAATGTAAATTTAACAGCTTCATGAAAGTGCACTGATGGTTACCATGGAAACCCCATGTCTCCTGCACTGTGTTCCTTCCCCAAGTCACACGTGCACGCTCATTCGCTTTTGTGTTCTTGGTCTCAGAGCCACGCGCACCAAACAGAGACAGAATCAATGTTTTACATCATTAACAATGCACTTTTTACGGAGACGTTTTAATGTTATTCTTTATTTTTTTTATCCAGTTGAATATTTAGCATACAAATGTATTTTCAGCTCTTAAAAATGACCGAGGTCCGGACCGTGGGGGCCTCAGAGCTGGCTGTGGCCATGGAGATGAACAAGACGCTAATAGGAAGACAAGACAGTTCAATGACAAATGGAAGTTCGGGTGAGATTGGCTAGTTCATAGCAAAACCGAAAATACCATGTACTGCGAAGACTGTAGAAGGTCTGGCAAAGACAGGCACCAGTAATTTTAAACTCGAAACTATAAAGGATCATGAAAAGTCAAATGCACACATCGGTACTATAACATCAAAACAGGCGAAGATGGCTGGTCACTACAGGACAGCATTGCTTTCAGTCCCTGGCTGTCATGAAGTCGGCTGAGCTGGAGAGGATGGAGCTGCTGTTTAGAAATGTTCACGCGATTGGAAAGAAGTTGATCCTGCCCCAGCTATCAACTTACAGTATGGCCTGCTGGAAGCCTCAGGTCACGAAGACCATTTTTCATGGACCATTCAGACTCATCTGATGATGAATGTAATGAGGACATTTAATGTCTCTCTCTAGACATGTTCTCACTCACTCACTCACTCACACACACACACACACACACACACACTATTAATAGATAATACATAATAATACTTGATAATACATATAATACTTGCATATCAAAACATCAAATGTTTTTCAATGATAAATTATTTGAATTGGACTTTTAATATTAGAATCAGTTCAGTTGTACTGAATGTTATTTTTCATATTATACGATATTTCATATTGTAAGGGGCTTGAATTTGAGTTCAATAAACAGAATACTCTGTTTATATTTTTGTCTAAATTGGTTGCATGTTTTTATATAGGGAGCTACCTTAACAGCAATGAATACTTGAGTGCTACTGTAGAGATACATTATACACTGCCATTCATAATTAAATCTAGATCTTCCGAACTTTAACGTATCATGGTGAATAAAAAACTTTGATTTCCTGGCAACAAAATTGTGGCTAGTGTAAAGGCTGAATGGCTAGTGACTCGGGAAAACCACTAGCCACAGTGGCCAGTGAGCAAAAAAGTTAATGTAAAGCCCTGGTGTGTGTGTGTGTGTGTGTGTGTGTGTGTGTGTGTGTGTGTGTGTGTTTTCACTGCTTCAGATGGGTTAAATGCTGAGGATGAATTTCACTGTGCTTGAAGTGTGCATGTGACAAATAAAGGTTTCTTCTTCTTCTAAATTACCTCCTCTCAGTGATAAATGGGAGGAATTATGTATTAAGTTTATGAAGAAACGCAGTGGGGTCCGTCTCATAAAATGCCTTATTTCCCCTTCGATTTCCATCAACCTTATAATCTTAGGTCAGGGCGCTTTAGGATAATTGAAGTGGTGGCTAGAACTTTAATGATTTAATGATTTCATCACCATCCACCACCAAAAGTGCTTACTGGATATGTTACAAGTTGATACGAAGATATAATATTATGTACTTATTGACTGAGTGGAAGGGCTGGACGGGAAAATATTTGGCTCGTGGTCAAGCCATATGGCCCTTGTTGCTCTCGGTCCATACAGCATGACTAAGAACCAAATATTTTCCTGTCCAGTCCGACCTAAGTCATTCAGTAAGCATTTTATCATATGACCTTTTTAAACTAACATACACAGTGGAAAACAATGAACAATGGCATGTGAAAAGTGAACCAATCAATTTTTATTTGATTGACAGGAAACCATTTATATGCTGAATCACCTTTGCACAAGTCTGAAATAACAGTTTGATTTTGATAAAATACAATTGACTTTACTGTTCTCTTGAAATGAAAATGATTTTAAGATAACATCGTTAGTAAAAACTCAAGTCAGCTCATGGAGACAACATCAATACAAGCCTATTAAGTCTACACAAAAGAACTTTGATTCGAAAACAAAACAGAGTCGAGTCAGCAGTCGAGTCATCAGGTCTGCGTCTGATAAATTATCTGGATAATAAAATTCACTTTCACTGTGCTCAGTTGTGTCTCTCATTGTTCAAAGTAACAATTCAGGGCAAAATGAAAATGGCGGAAGCGAAGGAAACGGGTCCGGGGCCGCATACGGCTTTTTCTGGACGGAATTCAAAAATCTGTATCTGCCCAGTCATGTGACTTTTCCCAATGGTTTTATTAAGAGCTCACACGCGGGTCCGTCACATGATAAAGATTTAATATTGCTTGGCTTAATTTTCTCAATTGATAGTATTCAATAATTATTTATCGATTAAGAAGAAGAAGCCTTTATTTGGTCACATGTACACCAAAGCACAGTGAAATTCCTCCTCTGCATTTAACCCATCTGAAGCAGTGAACACGCACACATGCACACACAAGTGAGCAATGAGCATGCCTGCACACAGAGAGAGAGAGAGCAGTGGGCAGCTATGCCACAGTGCCCGGGAAGCAGTCGGGGGTTAGGTGCCTTGCTCAAGGGCACTTCAGTCATGATACACAGGGAGGGGAAAGTGCTGTTCATTATTCATCCTCTGTTCATCCTCTCACATTTTTCTTGCTGGTCCTGGGAATCGAACCTACCCTTTGGGCCCAAGGCTGCTTCTCTAACCTTCAGGCCAATAATCTTGTACCTGCTGTTGTAATAATCCTCTGAACAGGACACAACAACTTTGTGCCCACATCATCCCAGAATACAACAGTGTGAGGAATTTAATGCAGCTTATTTTTGCTCTTTATCCAATATTAATTTAGAATTAATCAGCACTTTTTAACACCATATTTATACCACAAATATTTATACAGTACTATGCAAAAGTGGGTGGCACGGTGGTGTAGTGGTTCGCACTGTCACCTCACAGCAAAAAGGTTCTGGGTTCAAGCCCAGTGGCCGATGAGGCCTTTCTGTGTGGAGTTTGCATGTTCTCCCCGTGTCCACGTGGGTTTCCTCCGGGTGCTCCAGTTTCCCCCACAGTCCAAAGACATGCAGGTTAGGTTAACTGGTGACTCTAAATTGACCGTAGGTGTGAATGTGAGTGTGAATGCTTGTCTGTGTCTATGTGTCAGCCCTGTGATGACCTGGCGACTTGTCCAGGGTGTACCCCGCCTTTCGCCCGTAGTCAGCTGGGATAGGCTCCAGCTTGCCTGCAACCCTGTAGAACAGGATAAGCGGCTACAGATAATGGATGGATGGATGGATGGATGGATGGATGGATGGATGGACGATGCAAAAGTCTTAGGCACATGCAAAGAAACACTGTAGAGCAAAGATTCCTTCAAAAATAATGAAATGTTTCTACTACCCTGATTCCAAAAAAGTTGGGACAAAGTACAAATTGTAAATAAAAATGGAATGCAATAATTTACAAATCTCAAAAACTGATATTGTATTCACAATAGAACATAGACAACATATGAAATGTCGAAAGTGAGACATTTTGAAATTTCATGCCAAATATTGGCTCATTTGAAATTTCATGACAGCAACACATCTCAAAAAAGTTGGGACAGGGGCAATAAGAGGCTGGAAAGTTAAAGGTACAAAAAAGGAACAGCTGGAGGACCAAATTGCAACTCATTAGGTCAATTGGCAATAGGTCATTAACATGACTGGGTATAAAAAGAGCACCTTGGAGTGGCAGCGGCTCTCAGAAGTAAAGACGGGAAGAGGATCACCAATCCCCCTAATTCTGCGCCGACAAATAGTGGAGCAATATCAGAAAGGAGTTCGACAGTGTAAAACTGCAAAGAGTTTGAACATCTCATCATCTACAGTGCATAATATCATCAAAAGATTCAGAGAATCTGGAAGAATCTCTGTGTGTAAGGGTCAAGGCCGGAAAACCATACTGGGTGCCTGTGATCTTCGGGCCCTTAGACGGCACTGCATCACATACAGGCATGCTTCTGTATTGGAAATCACAAAATGGGCTCAGGAATATTTCCAGAGAACATTATCTGTGAACACAATTCAGCATGCCATCCGCCATTGCCAGCTAAAACTCTATAGTTCAAAGAAGAAGCCGTATCTAAACATGATCCAGAAGCGCAGACGTCTTCTCTGGGCCAAGGCTCATTTAAAATGGACTGTGGCAAAGTGGAAAACTGTTCTGTGGTCAGACGAATCAAAATTTGAAGTTCTTTATGGAAATCAGGGATGCCGCGTCATTCGGATTAAAGAGGAGAAGGACGACCCAAGTTGTTATCAGCGCTCAGTTCAGAAGCCTGCATCTCTGATGGTATGGGGTTGCATTAGTGTGTGTGGCATGGGCAGCTTACAGATCTGGAAAGACACCATCAATACTGAAAGGTATATCCAGGTTCTAGAGCAACATATGCTCCCATCCAGACGACGTCTCTTTCAGGGAAGACCTTGCATTTTCCAACATGACAATGCCAAACCACATACTGCATCAATTACAGCATCATGGCTGCGTAGAAGAAGGGTCCGGGTACTGAACTGGCCAGCCTGCAGTCCAGATCTTTCACTCATAGAAAACATTTGGCGCATCATAAAACAGAAGATACGACACAAAAGACCTAAAACAGTTGAGCAACTAGAATCCTACATTAGACAAGAATGGGTTAACATTCCTATCCCTAAACTTGAGCAACTTGTCTCCTCAGTCCCCAGACGTTTACAGACTGTTGTAAAGAGAAAAGGGGATGTCTCACAGTGGTAAACATGGCCTTGTCCCAACTTTTTTGAGATGTGTTGTTGCCATGAAATTTAAAATCACCTAATTTTTCTCTTTAAATGATACATTTTCTCAGTTTAAACATTTGATATGTCATCTATGTTCTATTCTGAATAAAATATGGAATTTTGAACCTTCCACATCATTGCATTCCATTTTTATTTACAATTTGTACTTTATCCCAACTTTTTTGGAATCGGGGTTGTACATTTAAAAAAATATATAAAGAGCAGTAAACCATGATAAATGAAACAAAGACAATATTTGGTGTGAGACGACCCTTTACTTTAAAAATAGTAGTCTCAGGTACAGTGAGTGCAGTTTAATAAGGAAATGAGCTGTAGGTTTTACTGAGCATCTTACAGAACCAGCCACAGTTCTTCTGGACACTTTGACTGTCACACTCGCTTCATTTTGCACCAAAACCCAGCAGCCTTCATTATGTTTTCTTTTTTTAATTTGTAAAGTGCTCTCTTATGTAATCTGCTGCTTTCTTTACTGACATGCAAACATCCAAAATGTTTAGTACTGACTCAATAATGTACAAGACATCAAATAAAAATATATAACAAAGTTTGTACAGAAACAATAGGGCATCGAAGACTTTTGCACAGTACTGTATATCAAATATATAATTAATATATTTTTAAAAAAGATCTGACTCAGGCGAATAAGAATGTCTAATAGAGAATAACAACAAGCTGCTAGCATATCATTTCTATCCAATTTCGTCTTGCAAGTGGTTGCAAGTGACAAAGGCTTATTCTCAAATGAAGTCTGATGTGTATGAACCAAGTAACAGAAAGGGAAAGATGACAATATGTATAGCAAATACGGCCTCGTACATGACTTCGTGACTTAGTTGGAAGGACAAGTGACAAAGGACAAGTGACAAAGGCTTATTCTCAAATGACTCTGTACGTTTTAACATCTGGATTATATGCCTGCATTATAATTTTAAACTCCAAATTTTAACTGTAGCAGCATGGTGGTGTAGTGGTTAGCGCTGTTGCCTCACAGCAAGAAGGTCCGGGTTCGAGCCCCGTGGCCAGTGAGGGCCTTTCTGTGTGGAGTTTGCATGTTCTCCCCGTGTCCGGGTTTCCTCCGGGTGCTACGGTTTCCCCCACAGTCCAAAGACATGCAGGTTAGGTTAACTGGTGACTCTAAATTGATCGTAGGTGTGAGTGTGAATGGTTGTCTGTGTCTATGTGTCAGCCCTGTGATGACCTGGCGACTTGTCCAGGGTGTACCCTGCCTTTCACCCGTAGTCAGCTGGGATAGGCTCCAGCTTGCTTGCGACCCTGTAGAACAGGATAAAGCGGCTAGAGATGATGAGATGAGATGTTAACTGTGTATGAAAATAAAACAAATGTAGAATACATACTAAGGTAACATAAACAAATGCTGAAGCCAAAAGGCTGAACCTGATCTAATTACATTGTACAGCACTTTGGAAAAGGAAGTGGTTTATGCAAATGTATTAAAGGAGTAACATTGCCGGAAAGTTTGACGTTTTTAGTGCAAGGTCTGTGAGAAAGAAGAACTATGAGATCTTTTCTCCCCCTGTTGTCCTGTTCGCTTCACACCCTGATCACATGACTCTCACATGTACTGAAGTTATGCTGAGCTCAAAGTAAAGCAGTAGCACTATAGACACTCTATACACAGGCTTATAACACTCTGTCATTAGTGTTCCTCAAAATAAACAAGCTTCATCATGGATGCAAACATGTCTAGTAACTGCAATACCTTATACCAGGCTAAAAACTCGAGCATCGCTCTCAGTGAGTAGCTATGCACAGATATTGTATGTCTGATTCATTTGTATTTAACACATTTAAGCAAAATCATATGGAATGGGTGTGGCCAGTCATACCTGTTATGATGATGAACCTATAATTGAAAATATCTTGCGAGTAAGGGTTCTAAAATACTGAGTCCTTCCAACTAAGTCACGAAGTCATGTACGAGGCCGTATTTGCTATACATACTGTCATCTTTCCCTTTCTGTTACTTGGTTCATACACATCAGACTTCATGTACATCATACAGCAGTGACGAACCGTTACTATTAGAGCTGGGACTTCAGCTCAGCCAAAACTTATCCAGACACCAAAAAAGCAACAGGGCAAAGGATTTTGTAAGGGATTAGCAGCAGGCTGCCAGGTCGCTCCGTTGTATGTAGCTGTCGATGTTGATTTTAAAAATAACTACAGTGGTGCTTGAAAGTTTGTGAACCCTTTAGAATTTTCTATATTTCTGCATAAATATGACTGAAAACATCATCAGATTTTCACACAAGTCCTAAAAGTAGATAAAGAGAACCCAGTTAAACAAATCAGACAAAAATATTATACTTGGTCACTTATTTACTGAGGAAAATGATCCAATATTGCATATCTGTGAGTGGCAAAAGTATGTGAACCTCTAGGATTAGCAGTTAATTTGAAGGTGAAATTAGAGTCAGGTGTTTTCACTCAATGGGATGTCAATCAGGTGTGAGTGGGCACCCTGTTTTATTTAAAGAACAGGGATCTATCAAAGTCTGATCTTCACAACACATGTTTGTGGAAGTGTATCATGGCATGAACAAAGGAGATTTCTGAGGACCTCAGAAAGAGCGTTGTTGATGCTCATCAGGCTGGAAAAGGTTACAAAACCATCTCTAAAGAGTTTGGACTCCACCAATCCACAGTCAGACAGATTGTGTACAAATGGAGGAAATTCAAGACCATTGTTACCCTCCCCAGGAGTGGTCGACCAACAAAGATCACTCCAAGAGCAAGGCGTGTAATAGTCGGCAAGGTCACAAAGGACCCCAGGGTAACTTCTAAGCAACTGAAGGCCTCTCTCACATTGGCTAATGTTAATGTTCATGAGTCCATCATCAGGAGAACACCGAACAACAATGGTGTGCATGGCAGGGTCGCAAGGAGAAAGCCACTGCACTCCAAAAAGAACATTGCTGCTTGTCTGCAGTTTGCGAAAGATCATGTGTACAAGCCAGAAGGCTATTTGAAAATACACTATATGGCCAAAAGTATGTGAACACCTGACCATGATACCCATATGTGCTTATTAGAACATCTTATTGCAAAGACATGATATTAATATGGAGTTGGTCCTCCTTTTCCTGCTTTTACAGCCTCCACTTTTCTGGGAAGGCTTTCCACTAGATTTTGGAATGTGGCTGTGGGTATTTATCCATTCATACTGTCCCAGTGATAAGCCATGGTACCCCCCAAAGGTACAATATGTACTTTATTTCCTCAGAGTGTGGCAAACCATGTCTTCATGACACTGGATTTGTCATACTGGAATTGGTTTGGACCTCTTAGTTCCTGTGAAGGGAAATTGTACTGCTACAGTATTACAGTTGTGGCAAAAGTTTGAGGATAGGCCCACATATTGAGGTCATGGTTAGGAGTCCAAATGCTTTTAGCCATATAGTATATATTTGAGAATATTTATTGGTTTTCCATGTACAGTAGCTGCCCTTAGAAGTCCTGAGAAATGTGTTTCCAGTAATAAACACGTTTCTCAGTACAGGAAACTTTGAAATTCATTGACCAAATAAAAGTATAGTGGACTGACATTACACCAGAAATACTGGAGTATTTCTTTTATGCGCTTGTGAATTGCTTTTACTTTGTTATGACTTTAAATATCACAAACACTAAGGACTTTATGGATAGCATTTTATTGTATATATGGCATGTTTATGCTGTATTTATTATCATGCTTAAGAGTTTGTGTCCAAGACATTCAGTCTTTCTTTCAAGAAACTCTGTAATTGTATGTGCAGTCCACTCCTAGTGAACTTTTAGTGCATCCATGAGAGTAAATACAAATTAACTATATTTGCTCTGCACACTCCTTTAACAAACTCGTCAGAACTCCTGGTGGCGTGACTTTCAGTGAAATTGTGTGTGTGCGCGTGCGTGCGCTGAGGGTTTTGTTTAGTTTTGTTACAGCCCTAAAAAGTGGACTGAGTAGTTCATGTGTAGAAACTGAATATGTGCATTAAAGTGTTTGATAAATAGTCAGCCCAGTGAACACACCCTAAATTGTTAGTCACCAAACTCACATGAAACAATATTTGAATATACAAATTATTAATCATTGATAAGTTTCACACACATTTTGCAGGATTAAAATCAGCTTCGCTGTTGGGCAAATTGATGATCATGCCATTGTAAGGCAACTCTTTCTAAAATCCTAAAAGCTATTCACCAGAATATTCATAGATGGTACATTCCCAGAACTCTCTGAAGATATTCCAACAGTGCACAATATGTGAGAGAATGCAAAACTGCTTGCACAGCTAGTAAACAGTCATGACGCATGGGAATATTCCCCCTGAAAGAGAGTTTTCTCTGTTGAGGCAGTCTGCTGGGAAATTAAACAGATGTACACCACTGTTAAACGTTTACGGGGTTATTCTCCTGAGGACCCACCGCTACAGGTGAGACAGATACAACCTCCCTGCTGTGTAAAGAGTACACCAATGGAATGCCTCTCTGAAACAATCATGATGTGTGAACTCATCATTTTTCAGGTCATCTGACATAGAAGGAGGGAATCAGAAGAAAAAAACAAACTGTTTGTCAGTTTTGAAATAACACCAAGAGAAACTCCCTTCTGGCCAGTGCAGAATCAATGCACATTATGTTCGTTTAACTAAACAGGCAGATTCATCCAACTGATGTTTTTAAGAAATGTTATTTAGATTTATGTGTACATCTTCATAAGGCAGCACGATGGTGTAGTGGTTAGCGCTGTCACCTCACAGCAAGAAGGTCTTGGGTTCGAGCCCAGTGACTGATGAGGCCTTTCTGTGTGGAGTTTGCATGTTCTCCCCGTGTCTGTGTGGGTTTCCTCCGGGTGCTCTGGTTTCCCCCACAGTCCAAAGACATGCAGATTAGGCTAATTGGTGGCTCTAAATTGACTGTGGGTGTGAGTGTGAATGGTTGTTTGTCTCTGTGTCATCTAGCGACTTGTCCAGGGTGTACTCTTGCCCATAGTCAGCTGGGATAGGCTCCAGCTTGCCCATGACCCTGCACAGGATAAGTGGTAATGGATGGATGGATGGACATTTTCATAGTGCACATGTCCCCAAATGACTCCTCAAAAACTATCTATGGATGACCAAAATTTATTGCTCAACTGCTCAAGTATAACTGTCACTATGTCCCTCATCAAAAAATTCCTGTGCAGGGATTGGCCAAGGATGGCTCATCTCATCTCATCTCATTATCTGTAGCCGCTTTATCCTGTTCTACAGGGTCGCAGGCAAGCTGGAGCCTATCCCAGCTGACTACGGGCGAAAGGCGGGGTACACCCTGGACAAGTCGCCAGGTCATCACAGGGCTGACACATAGACACAGACAACCATTCACGCTCACATTCACACCTACGGTCAATTTAGAGTCACCAGTTAACCTAACCTGCATGTCTTTGGACTGTGGGGGAAACTGGAGCACCCGGAGGAAACCACGTGGACACGGGGAGAACATGCAAACTCCACACAGAAAGGCCCTTGCCGGCCACGGGGCTCGAACCCGGACCTTCTTGCTGTGAGGCGACAGCGCTAACCACTACACCACAAGGATGGCTCATGTGGCATAAAATAGTTCCACCATTGATTAAGCAAGGTATCTTGTGACATCAAAAATAAAAAAATGGATATGGCACGAGTCAGTCATGGTGTATCCTGGATATCCCATGAACTAACATCACAATTTCAAGCTGTACGGCCGACTCGATTCACAGCTGTGGCTCCATGAGCATTTCTCTGTGTGTAGATGTACGCATCATGATCATGCCTAGCAAAGCAGGTGATAGCATGGTAAAAATAAATAAGTAAATAAATAAATACATTTTTAAAAAGGTTTAAAAAAGCGATAGTATGGCACTTTGCACATGTGTGAGTTGAAGGTCGCTCCAAAGTAAACAACAAACATGGCTACCTCCAGTGAGTTTATGCTGAGATTCAATCTCATAGACAAAAGTTAAAAGTTAACACTTTTAGTTTGGAATTTTTTGATGAGGAATATAAATCAAATATACCATGCACTGAGAGGGATCGGTAATTACGGATTCTCTGAGGTGACTGGCAACAATGCAATATTGCGCAGCCCCTCAGAAAATAGTACTATACCAGTCACCTCAGAAAATCCATAATTTCAACTGAAGCCTCTCAGTGCATGGTATATTTGATTTCTGTAACAGCACGCCCTGAAATGTTAATATTGCAGAACGTCCACAAGCCAAGTCACTTCCTGTTATCACTTACATGATAGCAGCTATAAACAGACGTTTCCTCATCAGTCTCTCTGTTTTCTCTCTCTATCTCTCTCAAAGTTAACAAGACAAAACAAAACAAAAACGCAGATTGTCATGTTACAGAGAAACCAGGAAGTGCACACTCCTCTTAGTCCTCTATCCTTCTATAACTGTTAAAAACATTTCCTTACAGAAATCTTCACCATCCGATTAAAACAAGTAAACATTTTCCTTTGTTAAATAACAACACATTATTTATCTGTTTATTATTATATTATGTAGATCATCTACCGTACATGGCCTTGTGAATTGGTTATACAAACATTAACAGAGCCATTAATATAAATCTGTGATTTGAATTACAGTCAAATCACAGAAAATAAAATACATTACTGTATCTTTAGGGGTACAACAGATTGTCACTGGGGCAGGACCCTCTAAGGTAGTCATTTTACCCTTTATATACTGCTTGGGAACATATACAATGGTGCTTGAAAGTTTGTGAACCCTTTAGAATTTTCTATATTTCTGCATAAATATGACCTAAAACAACATCAGATTTTCACACAAGTCCTAAAAGTAAATAAAGAGAACCCAATTAAACAGATGAGACAAAAATATTATACTTTGGTCATTCTCATTGCAACCCTGCCATGCACACCATTGTTGTTCAGTGTTCTCCTGATGGTGGACTCATTAACATTAGCCAATGTGAGAGAGGCCTTCAGTTGCTTAGAAGTTACCCTGGGGTCCTTTGTGACCTCGCTGATTATTACACGCTGTTCTTGGAGTGATCTTTGTTGGTCGACCACTCCTGGGGAGGGTAACAATGGTCTTGAATTTCCTCCATTTGTATACAATCTGTCTGACTGTGAATTGGTGGAGTCCAAACTCTTTAGAGATGGTTTTTTAACCTTTTCCAGCCTGATGAGCATCAACAACGCTTTTTCTGAGGTCCTCAGAAATCTCCTTTGTTCATGCCATGATACACTTCCACAAATGTGTGTTGTGAAGATTAGCCTTTGATAGATCCCTGTTCTTTAAATAAAACAGGGTGCCCACTCACACCTGATTGTCATCCCATTGATTGAAAACACCTGACTCTAATTTCACCTTCAAATTAACTGTTAATCCTAGAGGTTCACATACTTTTTCCACTCACAGATATGTAATATTGGATAATTTTCCTCAATAAATAAATAAATGACCAAGTATAATATTTTTGTTTCATTTGTTTAACTGGGTTCTCTTTATCTACTTTTTGGACTTGTGTGAAAATCTGATGATGTTTTCGGTCATATTTATGCAGAAATATAGAAAATTCTAAAGGGTTCACAAACTTTCAAGCACCACTGTATATTGAGGTCCAATAATGAGCCCTAGGGGTGACATTAGTACATTAGATTGTACTTTGGGGGATAGAAATGGGCTCCTGCTGTACCCCTGTTTCTAACAATGTAGTGTTATAGAAAATGAATCAACAGTGCCGTAGTAGTGCAGTGCAGTGTCTGTGTTAATGTGTTTAGTTGCTTTAGTTACATATGTCCGTATATCCCTGTGCCTGTTCAGGTCACATATAAAAACAAATTAAAGATGTGTGTAATGGCCAAATGTTCCTTTACTTAAATTCTCTTCTGATGGAGAGTATATTAAATGGTCCCCCGAGTAACATCTTCCTGTTTTAAATTATTACACAGATTTTTCCAGCTATTGTTCTTAAGAGTTTTTATTTGTCATTGTGTGCACATGTGTGTGCAGTGTGCATCTCTACAAAAACTTTTCACTCAGAGCATGGCCACTCAGTCTAATAGTAATGCATCATTTTCTAAAAAATTCTGTCGACGACTATATTAATTTAGTCTCGTGTGAACCTGGTAAATCAGAACATGTAACTATTGTTAGACTCTATTTGCCACTTAGTGTTGGGAAGTCACTTCAACTTTCCATCATCTGAAAGCAGTCTTTAAATATTTCACACTTCCTTCGCACAGCATGTTTCCTACCTTCATACGAAATATGAACCAAGAGAAATGACTTTGTGCTTTATAAAGTTAAACTTAGATGGTACACTCATGCGCTTTCCTGGCAGCCATCTGGTAAACCATCTTGTTTGGGTAATTTATATTTGCCAGAAAAAAATAACCTTGTTTATGACATAATAATAACCTTGAACATGTCCTCAAGGTTAACTTTTGATGCTGATTGTGATGCACATTCAGTTGTCATTTTTAGAATGATGGGAACAACACTCACAAGAAGTCTAACAGGATAACCTAAATTTCTCCCAAGAGAACTTACACTGTCAGAAATGATATCAGAACAATGGAGTGAAATATTAAGCTGGAAGCAAGCTTGAAGAACTTTGTTTTCTGTTTATTGTGAAAGCCAGCTCCCTGCGTATGGTTCGCTGTAAAATAAGCCTGTAGTTCTAGGAAGTCCGCCACACCTTAGGTCAAAACAAGGACATTTTACATTCATTCAACTTCACCGAAGGGAAGTGTTTGGAAATCTGGAAGGATGCACAATTATAAAGTAAAAAAATAATAATAATTTGTCATATGGAAAGATAGTACATTGTGTGTTAACTATTAACTCACCAAAACTAAACTTTATGTACTTTTCAGTTTCAGAATGATTTATCCATCCATCCATCCATCCATCCATCCATCCATCCATCATCTGTAGCCGCTTATCCTGTTCTACAGGGTCACAGGCAAGCTGGAGCCTATCCCAGCTGACTATAGGCGAGAGGCCGGGTACACCCTGGACAAGTTGCCAGGTCATCACAGAAGAATGATTTATTTAATCATAATTAGTCTCTTGATAACGATGTGCTTCATTTGTGTAATTTTTATTTTCGCTCCTGTGCAATGTTTTTCCTCAGTGTAACTCGATCTCCTGGGAGAGCTTGAAGCAAAATCTCAGGCACATAAATTTGATGGAGTTTCCCACCGCAGATAATGATTTGACCCTTCAATGAATCTCATCGAGTATAAAGGTCTGACTCTCTGTGCTGGGCTCTAACTCCTGGATATCAGTCTTTGCAGTCAGTGGGAATGTCAAACTCCCATAGTCTTTTGTATTGAATAAGCTGTATCAGGTCATGCACAGTTGCATTCTTAGTCCCTACAGCAGAATTCTTGCATGTCTTAACAGTTGGTGTGGTTGTAGTTCTGTGAAAAATGCGGAAAGCCCTGAGAACTGAGATAGATTGTGGAGGTGTAAGAAATTACAAGTCAAAATATGCAATATATTTTGGCATGTGTTATTAGACTGAATTAATAGACTGAGTTTTGTTTTTTTTTAAAGTCATTACACAACTGACTGTCTTAATTCATCTTTGGTGTATGCCTTCAAAATCACATTTTCAAAAGGATGCGAATAAAATACACACATGCACTCACAGAAAACAAAGTACATTATTGTACCTTTAGTGGGACAACGGCTTGTCACTGGGGCAGTACCCTCTAAAGTACTTATTCGTACCATTTATATACTGATTGGGAACATAACGTACCTTTTTGACCCTAAAAAGGTACACATAGTTACCTTGAGGGCCAATAATGAGCCTTAGGGGGTACATTAGTGTAGATTGTACCTTGGGGGACAGAAATGGACTCCTACTGTACCCCTGTTTCTGACAGTGTGGAAAAGTTCATGTTCTGTGTTTTTATTACAATAAAAGCTGTAAGGAAAATCATTTTTAATTTCTTATTGTTGTGATGTCACTAGTTTGTAGACAATTACAAATGAACTAAGTTTACACTGTATGAATTACAGCCTGATTTTGCTGTTGCAGACCAAAAAAAAAAAAAAAAGCATATTGGAAATGAATTCTTTAGTTGTGAGTTGAGATCGGTGGTCTTAGAAAACAATGTGACATGCTCATTAAGGCAATTTGGTGCCATTGTGACCAAAGACAGTTGATGACAGTTTGGGCAGTATATATTAAAGTATCAGAGAACACTGCTACATACTCATTCCTGCTGGTCCAGGGAATCAAACCAACAACCTTTTTGTCCCAAAGCTGCTTCTCTAATCATTAGACCATGGCTTCCCACAATATGCTACCCAACATCATAGGGCTGCAAGAAACTCATGAGATAGCTACTAATTGGGTAGTTGCAATGGGAAAACAAAGGAAACAGCCCTTATTACCTCAAGCTCACTTTGAAAAATGGTACTGTTTATGCAAGCTTGTTTTCTTCACAAACACTGATTAATGACAAAAGCAGAATGTAGTAATTGTCTTTAACTGTAGGCCTATCTGTAGGTTAGGGGATCTGCATGGTTCATGGTGACTTGCAATGGACTGGTGTATTCTTGCCTCAAGCCCTAGGCTCCAGATCTCCTGCAGGATAAGCAGGATAAAGCCTAGTTCATGAAAATTAATGAATACTCAAATGATATAATGATTCACTGTGTTGCACTTAAGGCCTCTGCATGCTCTTGCGACAAGGTTTTCGCAGATAGCTTTTCGCAGACAGTTGTAATTTATCGTTGAGCGGGGAGTAATAGGCGTGCGCGATGTTATTCACCGGCACAACGCAAGGGGGTGCGAAGTCGCTAGGAGTAGTTGGTGGGTGTGGTTAGTGGAGTGTTTATCCTCCGGTTACTTATAATGACTAGAACTTTTTTTTTTATAATGACTAGAACTGGAGTCGTATAGATGTACGTACTTCCTCACTTCCTCAATCAACCGCTCTTCATGCTGCTCCATCTTCGCTCGTGTTTTTAAAAATGCCGGTCGTGAAAACAAAAACCGGGAAAGTAGGGAAGCGGAAGTGAGTGTACAGCGGGTAGAGTGGACCAATCAGAGCCCTCTTGTCTGCGGCACTGTCTGCGAGGCTTCTGCGGTGGTCACAATTTTTGGGAGGTGCGTGCAGAGCGTCTGCGAAGGTGGGGGGGCTACGCAGACACTGTCTGCGACACCGTCTGCGAGGACTGGGTTGTCAGCATAAATTGACCTTTAGAAATAATGTCACATTTGGGGCGGCATGATGGTGCAGTAGCTAGCAAGCAGCAGTGGTCACAGCAAGAAGGTTCTGGGTTCGACCCACATGGCCGATTGGGGCCTTTCTGTGTGGAGTTTGCATGTTCTCCACATGCCTGTGTGAGTTTTCTGCAGGCACTCCGGTTTCCTCCCACAGTCCAAAGACATGTGGATTAGGTCAACTGGCTCCTCTAAATTGCCCATAGCTGTGAATGTGAGTGAGAATAGTTGTTTGTCTCTGGTGACCTGCCCAGGGTGTACCCTGCCTCTCACCTGAAGTCAGCTGGGATTGGCTCCAGCTTCCTCCAGATGTGTATGTATTAGGAGGAAAAACATAAAAAATAAAAAACGTACAATAAGCTGGTTGCATAAGTGTGCACACCCTTAAACTAATACTTTGTTGAACCACCATTTGAATTAATTACAGCATTCAGTCTTTTTGGGTCGGAGTCTATCAGCCTACCACATCTAGACTTGGCAATATTTGCCCACCCTTCCTTGCAAAAATGCTCTAAATCTGTCAGATTGCGAGGGCCTCTCTTGTGCACAACCCTCTGCAGGTCACCCCACAGATTTTCAATTGGATTTAGGTCTGGGCTCTGGCTGGGCCATTCCAAAACTTTTTTGGGGTCATCGTCATGCTGAAAGATGAAATTCCTCTTCATCTTCAGCTTTCTAGCAGACACCTGAAGGTTTTGGGCCAAAATTGACTGGTATTTAGAACTGTTCATAATTCCCTCCACCTTGACTAAAGCCCCTGTTCCAGCTGAAGAAAAACAACCCCAAAACATGATGCTGCCACCACCATGCTTCACCGTGGGGATGGTGTTCTTTTAGTGATGTGCGGTGTTGTTTATGCACCAAACATACCTTTTGGAATTGTGGCCAAAAAGTTCAACCTTGGTTTCATCAGACCATAACACATTTTCCCCACATGCTTTTGGGAGAGTTGATGTATTTTTTATTTTTTTTTGCAAAATTTAGCCGGGCATGGATGTTTTTCTTTGACCCTACTTCATAGTCCAGACATATGGAGAATACAAGAAATTGCTGTCACATGTAGTACACAACCAGTACTTGCCAGAAATTCCTGCAGCTCCTTCAGTGTTACTGTAGGCCTCTCGGCAGCCTCCCTGACCAGTTTGCGTCTTGTCTTTTCATCAATTTTGGAGGGACGTCCAGTTCTCGGTAATGTCACTGTTGTCCCATATGTTCTCCACTTCTTGATGACTGTCTTCACTGTGCTCCATGGTATATCTAATGCCATGGAAATGTTTTTGTCCCCTTCTCCTGACTGATACCTTTCAACAATGAGATCCCTTTGGTGCTTTGTAAGCTCTCTGTGAACCCTGGCTTTTGCTGGAGGATTCAACAGAGTAAATGTCTGAACTTTATTTGGGGTTAATCAGAGTCATTTTAATTGATGGCAGGTGTGAACCCAAAAAGACTGAATGCTGTAATTAAATCGAAAGGTCATTCAACAAACTATTAGTTTAAGGGTGTGCACACTTATGCAACCAGCTAATTGTACATTTTTTATTTTTTATGTTTTTCCCCCAAACAGATTTGTTTGTTTTTCAATTGAATTGTACAGGTTATAGGTCACATTAAAGGTGGGAAAAGTTTTGAAATTATTTATTGCGGTCTCATTTATTTTTCATCAGTAAAACCTATCGTTTTAACGGGGTGTGTACACTTTTTATATCCACTGTATATCAGTATATACAGTACAACCCCGATTCCAAAAAAGTTGGGACAAAGTACAAATTGTAAATAAAAACGAAATGCAATAATTTACAAATCTCAAAAACTGATATTGTATACACAATAGAACATAGACAACATATCAAATGTTGAAAGTGAGACATTTTGAAATTTCATGCCAAATATTGGCTCATTTGAAATTTCATGACAGCAACACATCTCAAAAAAGTTGGGACAGGGGCAATAAGAGGCTGGAAAAGTTAAAGGTACAAAAAAGGAATAGCTGGAGGACCAAATAGCAACTCATTAGGTCAATTGGCAATAGGTCATTAACATGACTGGGTATAAAAAGAGCATCTTGGAGTGGCAGCGGCTTTCAGAAGTAAAGATGGGAAGAGGATCACCAATCCCCCTAATTCTGCGCCGACAAATAGTGGAGCAATATCAGAAAGGAGTTTGACAGTGTAAAATTGCAAAGAGTTTGAACATATCATCATCTACAGTGCATAATATCATCAAAAGATTCAGAGAATCTGGAAGAATCTCTGTGCGTAAGAGTCAAGTCCGGAAAACCATACTGGGTGCCCGTGATCTTTGGGCCCTTAGACGGCACTGCATCACATACAGGCATGCTTCTGTATTGGAAATCACAAAATGGGCTCAGGAATATTTCCAGAGAACAATATCTGTGAACACAATTCACCGTGCCAGCTAAAACTCTGTAGTTCAAAGAAGAAGCCGTATCGAAACATGATCCAGTAGCGCAGACGTCTTCTCTGGGCCAAGGCTCATTTAAAATGTACTGTGGCAAAGTGGAAAACTGTTCTGTGGTCAGACGAATCAAAATTTGAAGTTCTTTATGGAAATCAGGGATGCCGTGTCATTCGGACTAAAGAGGAGAAGGACGACCCAAGTTGTTATTAGTGCTCAGTTCAGAAGCCTGCATCTCTGATGGTATGGGGTTGCATTAGTGCGTGTGGCATGGGCAGCTTACACATCTGGAAAGACACCATCAATGCTGAAAGGTATATCCAGGTTCTAGAGCAACATATGCGCCCATCTAGACGACGTCTCTTTCAGGGAAGACCTTGCATTTTCCAACATGACGATGCCAAATCACATACTGCATCAATTACAGCATCATGGCTGCGTAGAAGAAGGGTCCGGGTACTGAACTGGCCAGCCTGCAGTCCAGATCTTTCACCCATAGAAAACATTTGGTGCATCATAAAACGCAAGATACGACAAAAAAGACCTAAGACAGTTGCGCAACTAGAATCCTACATTAGACAAGAATGGGTTAACATTCCTATCCCTAAACTTGAACAACTTGTCTCCTCAGTCCCCAGACGTTTACAGACTGTTGTAAAGAGAAAAGGGGATGTCTCACAGTGGTAAACATGGCCTTGTCCCAACTTTTTTGAGATGTGTTGTTGTCATGAAATTTAAAATCACCTAATTTTTCTCTTTAAATGATACATTTTCTCAGTTTAAACATTTGACATGTCATCTATGTTCTATTCTGAATAAAATATGGAATTTTGAAACTTCCACATCATTGCATTCCGTTTTTATTTACAATTTGTACTTTGTCCCAACTTTTTTGGAATCGGGGTTGTACATCAGTCTATCATACATAGCAGGAAGAACAGTATATTTTAGCGAAGGGCCTGGTCAAAGCTGAATAAATGTCCACTCTGCGTTATACTTTGCTTGTTTTCAGAACGGTTTGATCACCTTCTATTCAGGATAAGCTCTTTGCATGCTCACTTACTTACTTCGGCTTAGATTAAAAAAAAAAACACTTATTATTAGAGGCGTCTTTTTAATAGTAATCTTACTAATGATAGCTTAATTATATGCTTTTTTCAGTGCAGATTTAGTTTAACAATTCGTTTGTCAGGACAAAGACGTGGAGAAAGTGGAAGAAATGAAGGCCCTGTATAACAAACGATAGCCGTATTAATCAGCAGACTGCCCTCATGTGTTTTCCTTCTAATGAAAAGGATCCTTGTTCTAATTCAGACAGTTTATCTGGAAGACAACTCCTTCCTCTTTCACATGGACTGGGGAAAAATATCATCAACATCAGTGATATGGCCTCATACATGCATTTTACAAATAGCACAAATATTTTACAAGGTTATTTGGAAACAGTGGCAGAAAAGATCTAGTCTAAAAGTATGGAGCAAAGGATTTGTAATGGCTCTGAAGCAATAGCATGTAATTATAAACTACTGTGCAAAGAACATGGATTATTCTTTCAGACCTGGAAAGAGGATGTATTGAGCGTTTGCACTGTTTGGCTCTGTGATGTGAAATGTAAGATTTATAAATTAAAAAAGAAAGAAAGAAAGAAAGAAAGAAAGAAAGAAAGAAAGAAAGAAAGAAAGAAAGAAAGAAAAGGTTTTGGTGGCAAATAGGGGATGATGATTCCATGGGAACAAAAAGGACAAAAAAAAAACCTGTGTGAACTCATATAATTTGCTGGAGAACAAACAGGGCATGCATTCATTGGAGGTTACTAGGAGGAAGTATTCCAGAAAAAAAAGGATGATAATGCATTTTCAAATGGAGCTTAAAATAAAAGAAGGCTGTTGTAAAAACATGACTCCTAAAAATCATTCTCTTGTATGGAATTGTCAATATGATAATGACAAAAATAATAATCACCCCATAAGCACATGAATCCTCAAAAGATTATGTATTAAGCTGGATTTAAGGGCTTTAAGTTTTTCTCCATGCCAAGGCCCAATATAGGCAAAACAGTAGTGTACACTCTCAGACATAAAGGCACCAAACTGTACTTTTCCTTGTTGCTGAGGTAGTACCATCAAGGGTTCATCTTTTGTATCTTTAGTATGTCACTTTTACCTTCAATTTTTAAGATACTTCAATACAGGACTTTGATCAACAAAAAGTCAAGTCAAAGTCCCTTCCATGCCAGGATCTGGTCTTCCCAGGCAGTCTCCTGTCCCAGTCCTAACCAGCTCTTTGAGGCGCATGGGTGTGTCACCAATCTCCATTTCCATAGCCCTCGGCCTCTTGCCTATTGCTGGGTTTCAGTCATGTGACTTTTCTTAGCGGTTTTACTAGAAGTGAAATAGCTGGTGGTCTAAACAGCTGCCATAGTGCAAACAATTAGCGATAACTTATCAGAGTACGCTCGTAATCTAGAAGCCACTGCTGGCTTTAGATGTATTCAGAAGATTGCTATGTGCAATGGAATCAACCCCTACAGTCTGGAGGATTTGTCATACGATCTCGAAAACTACCCTTCAGTCGAGTTCCCCGACATCTCAAACTATCTGGTGTTGCAGACGTCCTTCTACACCGCAAAGCAGATGAAAGCGTGGAAGAGTATGGAGGCTTACAACTTTTTTGTACAACCCCGATTCCAAAAAAGTTGGGACAAAGTATAAACTGGAAATAAAAATGGAATGCAATGATGTGGAAGTTTCAAAATTCCATATTTTATTCAGAATAGAACATAGATGACATGTCAAATGTTTAAACTGAGAAAATGTATCATTTAAAGAGAAAAATTAGGTGATTTTAAATTTCATGACAACAACACATCTCAAAAAAGTTGGGACAAAGCCATGTTTACCACTGTGAGACATCCCCTTTTCTCTTTACAACAGTCTGTAAACGTCTGGGGACTGAGGAGACAAGTTGCTCAAGTTTAGGGATAGGAATGTTAACCCATTCTTGTCTAATGTAGGATTCTAGTTGCTCAACTGTCTTAGGTTTTTTTTGTCGTATCTTCCGTTTTATGATGCACCAAATGTTTTCTATGGGTGAAAGATCTGGACTGCAGGTTGGCCAGTTCAGTACCTGGACCCTTCTTCTATGCAGCCATGATGCTGTAATTGATGCAGTGTGTGGTTTGGCATCGTCATGTTGGAAAATGCAAGGTCTTCCCTGAAAGAGACGTCGTCTGGATGGGAGCACATGTTGCTCTAGAACCTGGATATACCTTTCAGCATTGATGGTGTCTTTCCAGATGTGTAAGCTGCCCATGCCACACGTACTAATGCAACCCCATACCATCAGAAATGCAGGCTTCTGAACTGAGCGCTGATAACAACTTGGGTCATCCTTCTCCTCTTTAGTCCGAATGACACGGCGTCCCTGATTTCCATAAAGAACTTCAAATTTTGATTCGTCTGACCACAGAACAGTTTTCCACTTTGCCACAGTCCATTTTAAATGAACCTTGGCCCAGAGAAGACGTCTGAGCTTCTGGATCATGTTTAGATACAGCTTCTTCTTTGAACTATAGAGTTTTAGCTGGCAACGGCGGATGGCACGGTGAATTGTGTTCACAGATAATGTTCTCTGGAAATATTCCTGAGCCCATTTTGTGATTTCCAATACAGAAGAATCCCTGTATTTGATGCAGTGCCATCTAAGGGCCCGAAGATCACGGGCACCCAGTATGGTTTTCCGGCCTTTACCCTTACGCACAGAGATTCTTCCAGATTCTCTGAATCTTTTGATGATATTATGCACTGTAGATGATGATATGTTCAAACTCTTTGCAGTTTTACACTGTCGAACTCCTTTCTGATATTGCTCCACTATTTGTCGGCGCAGAATTAGGGGGATTGGTGATCCTCTTCCCGTCTTTACTTCTGAGAGCCACTGCCACTCCAAGATGCTCTTTTTATACCCAGTCATGTTAATGACCTATTGCCAATTGACCTAATGAGTTGCAATTTGGTCCTCCAGCTGTTCCTTTTTTGTACCTTTAACTTTCCAGCCTCTTATTGCCCCTGGCCCAACTTTTTTGGGATGTGTTGCTGTCATGAACTTTCAAATGAGCCAATATTTGGCATGAAATTTCAAAATGTCTCACTTTTGACATTTGCTATGTTGTCTATATTCTATTGTGAATACAATATCAGTTTTTGAGATTTGTAAATTATTGCATTTCGTTTTTATTTACAATTTGTACTTTGTCCCAACTTTTTTGGAATCGGGGTTGTATATGGCTGGGTAAAGGTCCTCTGTATCAAGTCTCTGCCGAATGAATCCTGTATTGTTTTTGCCCGTGTAAGTATGTTTTTTAAAAGCTTTTTGTTCGCGTCTTTACAACGAAGCGCTGCAAGTTGAAGTGTAAACAAACAACAGTTGGCTTGATTCTCACTTGTGTTGGCTCTTATCTCTCAGGTAAATCATTCACAAAGATCATCAGAAACCCCTTTAAAGACCTGGATCTTAGTTAAACAAGACGGAGAAGTGATCACAGCGCAATGTAACTGTACGGCTGGGGAAGAATTTTGTTGCGACCTTCATGCATATGGACTTTGTGAGGAGGAAACAAAGAAACAGCTGGGGACTTTAGCACTTCATGACTAAAAAAAGTAACATAAAATAATGACACATAGCAAGAAAAGTACTTGGAAAACACTAAGGACATAGCTGAGAGGGAGATACAAACCTTTCACCAAGTGATGACTGCAAACTCGAGCATGCTTCAACTCGGCTCCCTTTGATTTCAGTGAGAGGTTCAAAAGCCACCTTTCTCGACGTCTTTTTGTGAAATCCTGCATTTGTTCACCATTTTTTATTAGTTTACAGGGAACCCTGAAGAAACTTTTATCAATTTCACAGTTTCATCAATTCGAACAACCTAAAACAGCTCAAGTATAAGGCATTTTTCATGCCAGCAATATACCTTCTCCATATAAACGCTTTGTCAACTGAGCTTTGGTAGACCACCAGCTGAAGTTTTGAATAACTAATGAGGCGGATGTGACGTCACGTGAAACCCAGCAATACAGCTAGGGTTACAGTGGGGGGCTGGTCCTCTGGTAACCATGAGAGATTGACTTCCCTACTCACATCTGTATTGCAGCATTCCTTGCCAGATGGCAGTAGGTACCATTTTTATGATGGTCTTTCGTATGACCTGAGTACGAGTAGAACTCGTGATCTCCCAGTCAAGATCATGCTAACATGCTAACCTTGAGCAACAAAAGTTGTTTTTAAATGTGCTCTAATAAATTTGACTTGACTTGAAAACATATATATAGTGTACCTTTAAAAAAAATGGGACCTTAGAGACCACTGGTGCACCTTTAGGTAATTAGATGCACAATAAAGCTCCAAAACAAGTAATCTTTGTACCAGCAAAAAGGAAAAGTACAGTGTGGTACCTATGTTTCAATGAATAGGTGAACCGATTAGTATGATTTTATTTTTAAAACAGAGCAGGATTGACCTTCTGCATAAGTTTTTTTCTTGTTTTCTATTTTCAAAGTGCCACCATTTTTTCACTGAGAGAAATAAATTAAGATCTTGTGGGATTTGGACAGGCTTTACCCAGATACTCTAATATGTGAGATCATGAATCTAATTATAGATTAACTACAAAAAAAAGTACTTATAATTCTGTACAGTCTTGGAATATCAGAGGGTTCCGTTTAGCATCCAACAGTGTTCTTTGGTGTATCCAGGCCTTAAAGGTTCTATGTAATAAATAAATAAATAAATAATAGTAATTATTAAAAAAAAAAACAATTCTCATAAAAGAGGGTTTCACTTTGAGAAAAGGTTCCGTTCTCTAGAACCCCCTTAGAGCTGGAGTACTCAAACTATTTGTGGGCAGGGACCCATTAAAAATGTCAAATAAATTCCCCTCAGAGCAAATTTATGTCATGACCGTTATGCAAATGTGTACCAAAATTTCTGAACTTTCCAATGACACTACACATTAGGTCCAAGTTTTCTACCTGTTTTTGACTTGTTAGGGTGTAAATTAAACCCGTTTAACTCAAGGGAGCAGCCAAACATTTTAATACCTATAAGCACTGAATAATAAATATAATAACTAATATAATAATAGTATTGATAAAAAGGGTGGCACGGTGGTGTAGTGGTTAGCACTGTTGCCTCACAGCAAGAAGGTTCCAGGTTCGCACCTCATGCCTGATGGGGGCCTTTCTGTGTGAAGTTTGCCTGTTCTCCCCATGTCTTTGTGGGTTTCCTCCGGGTGCTCCGGTTTCCCCCACAGTTCAAAGACATGCAGATTAGGTAAAATACCCAGCCACTGGGGTTATACAAGACAGTGCATACTTAGTGCCAGTCCCAAGCCCAGATAGACTGGGGAGGGTTGCATCAGGAAGGGCATGCGGTGTAAAGCTTATGCCAAATCAAATATGTGAAACAGATCCGCTGTGGCGACCCTGAATGTATGAGAGCAGCCGAAAGAAGAAGAGTAATAGTATAGACAATAATAATAACATAGATAAAAACGGGTTGTGATTTCCTTTGACTATAACTACATTAAATCAGGGATGTCCTGGATATGCTTCACTGATCCTTGACAGTCCCTAGACCTCACTTTGAGAAACATTGCTTTAAATAGTGAAAGAGTTAACAATCTAAATAACCCTTGGGGAACCCTTTCTTGCAATATCTACACGTCTGTGCCACAAAGCTGTAAACTATGAGGTGTCGCACCAAATATCCCAAACCAAAATTTTGAATTACATGAATAAAAAAAAAACAATGCTGATAAAAATTTGCTGAGAAATATTTAGATTAATAATTCTGTGAAAACCCCACTGATGATGCTTCATTGTGGTGTGCTTTCACTTCTCTTGTTTGCACAGATGTTTGTACCTAACCCCCCAGAGATTACAGCTGTACACGTTTCAATTCAATAATATTTAGCAAGGTATTCACAAATCCGCACAATTGGCATCTCTTGTTATGCCAATCATTATGAAAAACGGCACATTTCAAAATGCATATATCATGGGATTAAGTTCATTTATTGTGTTAATAAAGTTTAGGTTGTAATATAGACTTTAAAAGGTCTCCACAAATTAGGTGTAGAATATATTTTGATAACTTAGACAGCCTGGTTGCTTGATTGACTTTTCTCCACCTCAGTGGGGGTAAACACATTTTGTATTAGTAACAGACCAACAGCTGCTTAGTGGGCTTTGTTGATTCAGCTTTAGCAACTGTCAAAACACGAGACATTTCCCCTTCTCAGATGTAAACCGACAATCCAGTAAAAAAAAAATGAAGGAAGTGCAGGATAACCTGATAACCACTTCTCAGATTTTTCTCATGATATTTAATCACAGTGGTTTGTTCCTGCATGTAGAATGACTAATACACATTAGTATGTAGAACTAAAGTCTGTTAAGGATATTCCTGCAATGGACTGGCGTCCCATTCAGGGCGTCCCCACCTTGTGCCCAGCGTTCCCAGGATAGGCTCCGGATCCACCGTGACCTTGACCAAGATAGTATTTAATGATGATGAATTGTGTTTCAGTTTACGACATGTAACTGTAGACATTAGAGCAAAATATCACAATGAAAATTGTTGTTTTAGATTCTTTTGCATAAGCTCACTTTGTAAGGAACACCTTTACAACTGTACATTCATGCAGTTATCCATCCATCCATCCATCCATCTTCTATAGCCGCTTATCCTGTTCTACAGGGTCGTAGGCAAGCTGGAGCCTATCCCAGCTGACTATGGGCGAGAGGCGGGGTACACCCTGGACAAGTCGCCAGGTCATCGCAGTCATGCAGTTATCTAATCAGCCAATCAGTGGCAGCAGAGCAATACAGAAAATCATGAACATACAGGTGAAGAGCTTCAGTTAATGTTCACATCAAAGATCATATATCGGCAAGTTCAGTCTTGAGAGACCATTTGATTTCTGGAGGTTGAGCCACACTTTTTGCTATTACTGTAAAGTCTTATACGAGTACCACATACTCTTCCACATGCAGCACAAGTGTAAGGAGCTGTCGTAGCCTAGTTTGTGGGCTGGTGGGCAGGCTACCGTTGAGTGTGTTGCTTTGACCGCTTTTCTTCTGTTGCCCAGGCCGGGCTTCACTGTTTGCTTCCAGGAGCAAACATCCCTTGCGCACTCTTCCCAGGTGTTCACATCAATGTGCATTTGTTTGAGATCATGTTTGAAGACGTCCTTGTAATACAGGTATGGCCAACCAATCGGTCATTTTCCCTGAGCAAGCTCACTGTACACAAGATCCTTAGGGATCCTACTGTCTGCCATTTGAACCACGTGTCCCATCCAACGCATATGTCTTTGCTTCAAGATGCTAAACATTGATGTGGTGCCTGCATGTTACAAGACTGACTTGTTTGGGATTTTATCCTGCCACCTAATGTTGAGGATTGGGAAAAAAGTGTGATCTCTTTAACTGTGGCATGGATGTTGGTACTAGATGGACTGGTTTGAGTATTTCAGAAACTGCTGATCTCTTGGGAATTTCACATATGACAGTCTCTACACAGAATGGTGCGAAAAACAGAAAACATCCTGTGAGCAGAGGGCCTGCAGGCTGAAACACCTTGTTGATAAGAGAGATCTGATTTGGCTCAAACTGATTTTGAGGCGGCACGGTGGTGTAGTGGTTAGCACTGTCGTCTCATAGTAAGAAGGTTCTGGGTTCAAGCCCAGCGGCTGGCGAGGGCCTTTCTGTGCGGAGTTTGCATGTTCTCCCCGTGCCCGCGTGGGTTTTCTCCGGGTGCTCCGGTTTCCCCCACAGTCCAAAGACATGCAGGCTAGGTTAATTGGTGGCTCTAAATTGACTGTAGGTGTGAATGTGAGTGTGAATGGTTGTTTGTCTCTATGTGTCAGCCCTGTGATGACCTGGCGACTTGTCCAGGGTGTACCCCACCTTTCACCCATAGTCAGCTGGAATAGGCTCCAGCTTGCCTGCGACCCTGTAGAACAGGATAAGCGGCTACAGATAACGGATGGATGGATGATTTGACCTGACAGGAAGTCTATAGTAACTCAAGTAAGCACTCTTTACAAGCGTGTTGAGCAGAAAAGCATCTCAGAATGCACAATACATCAAACCAACCAACCAACACACACACACTACAGGTTAAGTGCCATAAGCAGTATGTTCTAAGTTAAATTAGGAACAATATTGCTTCGTACATTTTGAAATACATTGACTTATAATTCATTTGTCTATCGTGTGGAATAAAGATCTTTAAAAAAACTGTTTTGTTTGATGAAATGCATAAATGTTACAGCTGTCTCTGCACTGACTATAAAACAGGAAAACAAACTTTAAAGATTGATGCATAATAGGCAAAGGAAGGTGCACATTTTCAGCCCGGTTTTGATTCCTCTGCTTTTGCTTTGGATCGGTTCTGACAGGATCACACAAGAACAGATCTGCAGCCTGCGCGTTCCTCCTTTAAATAAGTCCCGCCCCGAAATCAGTCGATCAAATTCTGCATCGCGCTCCTTCGTCTCCGACCAATCACGTTTTTCTGGGGCGGGGTTATCACGGTGGTCCGGGAAAACGTCAACCAATCACAGAGCGAGTTATTTGAACAAAAGGCTGACGAAACGCGTCGTTCGCCTCGTGGGGCGGATGTTATTCATGTTGACTGAGCAGCTGTTTAAGGAGACATAGCGGGGATAAAGACATAACGGTCTGAGTGTCATGAACACACACGTACCGTTATCAGTGGGAACACAGGGTTATAAAAAAGTTTACAATAATTAAAGTAGGTTTGCATGTATATTAGTGACACATTTGTTGGATTAAGATTAAAAAGATTACTTCTGCCTTGGATGCAAAGGTCTAACAAACTTGTTTTTGCTATAAGAATTACTTAAAAGAAGGAGGGCTGGAGCTGAGCTGAGGGCAGGGACAGCACACTAATGCCCCGGACCCTGAGCGCGGTTTGTTGAAATCTGCTAGCGATATTGTTTCTGTTTAAATGCCATTGAATCTGTGTGACAGTTATCAGGTCTGAACATGACCCCCCCACCCCACCGGGCTTTCACCTGACTGCCTTCTGAGTGGAGTAATCATACAAGAGAAATATGACTCTTTAAAGTGAGTCGGCTCATCAATAAGAGTCGAATCTTTCGTCTCCCAAACGGCTTCATGTCATTGATCTGCCGCATGAATGAATACTTTAGTAATGTCTGAAACTAATGATTAACAACATACTATGGGGTGTCGTTATTAAACAAACCTATACAGATTTCGGCCAAATAATTCGGATGTTATTGGTAAGAGTCACTGGATGCATTCGGAAAATATATTAGAGAATAAAAAAAAAAAAACCCACTATTAATTTTTCACTTTTAAACACAAACACTGTCATGCATAAAACAAACAAAACAAGCCTATACAAATATAGGCCAAACAATTCGAATATTATTGGTAAGAGTCAGTGGATACATTCGGAAAATGCATTAGAGAATAATAATAAAAAAAACCCCATTTTTTTCCACTTTTAAACAAATAACACTGTCATGCATAAAACAAACAAATTTAGGCCAAACAATTCGGACGTTATTGGTAAGAGTCACTGGATACATTCGGAAAATGTATTAGAGAATTAAAAAAAAAAACACTTAATTTTTTTCACTTTTAAACACAACACTGTCATGCATAAAACAAACAAACCAAGCAATTCGAATATTAGTATTGGTAAGTCGATACATTCGTAAAATGTATTAGAGAATTAAAAAAAAACCTCATCTCATCTCATTATCTCTAGCTGCTTTATCCTGTTCTACAGGGTCGCAGGCAAGAACTATTACTTTTTTTTTTTTCACTTTTAAACACATAACACTGTCATGCAGAAAACAAACAAACGAATTTAGGCCAAACAATTTGGACGTTATTGGTAAGAGTCACTGGATACATTCGGAAAATGTATTAGAGAATTAAAAAAAAACTATTACATTTTTTTTTTCACTTTTAAACACAACACTGTCATGTATCAAACAAACAACCCTCTATTATGATTCTTCAGGTAAGTGAGTCGGCTCCCAAAGTTCACCTGAAAGAATCAGATCAAAGAATCGACTCAACCGTGACGACACATCCCTGAGTAAAAGGGGATGTTCGGGTTCTCCTTCGGCATTCTGAGCTGTAGCTTTAACCGGTGGGGTCAGATTTGGAACCTCAGAGTCAAATTCGTGTTCTGTTAGACTTGCTGTTGAGAGTTTGGTGCTTTTTCTGTGTTAATAGACCTCTAGCTGAAAGTTATCCATCGGATATCCGAGTCCCAGCCCAGCTCTCCTCTGGAGATTTAGAACATTTGTATTAGTAGTGAGCTCATTTTCGCCAGTATGAGAAGGTCGTGTGCCATTTACGCCATCGGGATTGTGTGTGCTCATCTGCTCATAGTAGGAATCGCCCTGATGGTCGCTCAAGTCTTCCAAACAATGATTCAGGAGAGGATAAAAAAGGTAGAGTGGTTTATTTCTCTCTCTGTGCTGTTCGAGTTGAAGCTAACCGGTAGATTTTGTGCCTTTGTTGTGATTGGCTGATCTGAATGCAGTCAGTCTGGCTGATAACAGCCGGCTGGAGCTCTTCAACAAGCCTAACCTTCAAACATCAACTTAAAAAGTTATAAATATTGACTGACGGTTTATACAAAAGCTTAATTTGGATGTTAAATGTGTGTATGTTTAGTTCCCCTGGCCTTTGGTACCCAGGAGCGCAGCGCACTGCCCTGGGGCGAGTTCCGCTATCACAGCGCCGGCCGGGGCTTTCAGCTCACACCGGCTTCTGGCTGGAGGAAACTCATAGTTTCCCTCAAATTGTCATGTTTGTACATTTTCTCCTCCGTTTTCACACCATATCTTCTCCATGCTGTGAGTGAGTGAGTGATGCTGATCCTGAGGTGTGGAGACGGTGCAGAGGAACACTGCGTTTATTTCTCCTCATCTGTTTTAAATAGGTTTTTTGCACTTGGTGCAGACTTTCTAAAGCTTGAGCAGCTGTTTTGTGTCTTTTCTGAAGAGACCGGAGACGGTAGCTGGCTGTAATGGTTGGGTTGGGTGGGGTGGGGTGGTGGTGCTCACTCAGGGTCTGAGGGTCTTCTGGTATTCACCTTGAGGAACACTTGGAGTTCTGTGACCCCTCACATGTAGGTGCACATTTCTGATCTATATAATTGTGTGTGTGTGTGTGTGTGTGTGTGTGTGTGTGTGTGTGTTTACAGTACTGTGCAAGTCTTGGGCGCGTGCAAAGAAATGCTGTGGAGCAAAGAGGCCTTCAAAAATAATGAAATTAAATGTTTCTCCATTAGAACAATACTATAAAGAGAATTAAACAGTAATAAATCAAGCCACAAAGTCAATATTTGGTATTCTTTAAAAGAAAAATCATAGTCCCAGGTACAACGAGTGCAGTTTTATAAGGAAACGAGCTGTAGGTTTTACTGAGCATCTTACAGAACCTGATACTGTTCTTCTGAACACTGTCACACTTACTACTTTAATTTTGCATTTTTCAGAATCAGGCTCGCGCCCGGAAAGAATGTGGGTCCAGGCTCGCGCCCGGAAAGAATGTGGGTCCAGGCTCGCGCCCGGAAAGAATGTGGGTCCAGGCTCGCGCCCAGAAAGCAGCCTCATTATGTATATTTGTCAGGAAAATTGTCTCTTACGTAACGCGTTGCTTTCTTACTGATCTCCAAACATATATTTTTTCCGTAACGTTTAATTTTGTGCTGGAACACTAACATTTGTAAAGCTAAGATGATCCAATAATGTAGAAGTCATTAAGAAAGCTTGTACTATAACTTGTGCATCTATCTATCTATCTATCTATCTATCTATCTATCTATCTATCTATCTATCTATCTACATGCATGCATACAGCTGTTTAAAAGAAAAAAATGACGAGACTACTTTTATTGGTGACCACCTTTAAAAATGGTGTCTCAATTTTTTCCATAGCTGTATAATGAGCACTAAGGCATCACATAAACCTTAGTCTGTCTAAGTATGATGTAAAACCTGTAATCAAATGTCACTCCGGAGTTGATTATTCAATCCACACCTCTGTGATTGGTGCTGATATACATTATCACAATATTTTTTTTTTTTCCGTGGGTACTGTGTGTATCATCAGTACACCAGCCAACTGCAAACTAACAAGTAACTGATTCATACGTTAACGTTTTCCATTTTCTTCCTCCTCTTATTTTTTGGTTTTGAATATTGTTGGATTTTTGCAGTATCGCCCATCCCTGGTTACAGCATTTTTAATTTTAAACCTGTTTGAGCTGATTCATCTAAGAGAGCTACTAGGCAACTTCAGCCACTTTTCGAGCCCTCGGGACATGCATGTTTCTTCAGCTGGGTGTGGAATTGGCTCAATTGTTTTGTTTGTTTAGAATAGCTTGAAACCATGATGGTGTGTTTTGTGTGTGTGTGTGTGTGTGTGGTTTCCTTTTTTTAATTTTTTTTTTCTTTCTTCTGCTTGTCTTCCCTAAATAGGTAGCATAACACTTTAGACAAGATCTTAACATAGCGTACTGGCTCATTTCCTGTTTACGTTTGTAATATGTTTGCAGATCAACTTTTTTTTTATTACTTTTTGTTCTTCCACCTATAATGAACAGTATAACGTACGCTATTCATATCTAGCCATGCAATTTCCCAAGGATATTAAAACAGTTTTTGAGTGGTTGTTCTTACATGCCATTACAAGTCTTGTTCAAGTCTGTTCAGCGTTCTTGGCTTTTCTGGGTAGAAGTAGGGGAAGGGGTGGTGATAATGGCAACGTGTGTGGGGGGGGGGATAAAGTGATTCATCACTGTAAAACATGAAGGTTTTGAAAACAGTTTTGTTTAATGTTCAGTACGACTCTGAAGGATGTTTAGTGACCTTTATTTTCAAGGCTGATAGCATGGACAGTTGGTTTAGGGGTTATCATAACTACTGAAAAACACCGTTTGTTGGGTTATCTGATTTTTGGTTTGTTCCCCCCCCCCCAGTGATGTATGAAATGCATCTCTTTTTGACAAGGACATCTCGCCTTCCAACACTAGATACATTTTAACATGATCCATTTTCATGAATCGGTATTTAATTAAAAAAAGTAACCACTAAGGTGTGGCGTGACAAATTCTGAGCATCTGACATGTAGTTAAGCGTTTGTTAGATCCCAATCAGCCTCAATAGTGCATTTCTAGGCATGTTGGGACATTTAGCTCAGCATTTCCGTAAACCTGAATCAAAGCAGTTCTGTTGTAAAGAGCTGTGCGGCCCAACTGAACCGTGTCCTGCCATAGATAACAGAACATGTTTAATGGAAACGTTCTCAAGTTCACCGTGCTTTACCCACAGCACAAGGAAAGCAACTAGTAAGTCCTTGTGAAAGGGTTCTTTTTAGTTTTTTAAACAAACAGCGAGACGTATCACGGTATTACTGAGCTGCCCTATTGAACCAACACCTTCAGGAGTTCTCTTCTACTTGATACAGTAATAACGGTCTACAATGATCAGCGGTTTTCTTTTAGGCTTTAAATGCCATTTAAATGATCGTGGACTATTTCTTAAAATTTCCTTTCTACCATTTCATTGGATTTCTAATGCAAAGTGCCTTTTGTGTATTGTAACTAATTTCACATTAACATAATCTAGGTTCGATGACCAATAAAGCTTTTTCTGTGATGTAACTATGACATTTAAAAAAAAAAATCGTAAGCTTTCCTGTTTTGGATTTCAGCTGACAGGACAGACATTTTTCTTTGATCTTAAGACAAAGCCGTCTGCTGACAAGATATTTTCCTGTCTTTTTCCCATATGGCTGATTGCTTTGTCTCAGTCCCTTTGGATTTCGTCATCGCAGCACGTGGAGATCTTTCACGTATCACCCCGAAACCCTACAGATCTAGTGAACTTTAAACAGCATTGTTTGCTTATTAAGGCAGTAGACCACTAACCTGGACTGAACTGTACTGTGTAATTAACCAGCTGCTTTGTTTATCTTTTGGGATGGGTTAAGTCAATATTAGGAAGTAGGATGTGATATGGTTGATGGGTTTTATGTAATGCTTGTGTCACACGTTGGTGTTGCGTGTGTACGGTGTATCCGGATACGTGGCAGTAAGAAAGGAACGTCGCAGCATCGTCAGCTTGCGTAGCTAGGATGCGTAACACGATCTCCTTGTACGCCAGGGTGTGGCGTATTTAGAAGTCAGCACTTAAAAATCCGTAGCACGTATGTCACGTGTACGCCGTTAAAAACGAAAACTACTCAGCGTGAACGTTGCTCGAACACCTATTACGCTGTGCGAGCGCTTTAGTTGACCTGCGACACAACTGTGGCATACAAAGCGTTGCCACTGCGTACTCGGTGTTCTTTTCTTATCCACTGCGTATCAGCTGCCTATGAATGGCGTATTTTTGTTTCTTTGGCGTACATACTACGTACCTGTCGTTGCCGCTGCGTAGGTGTTGCGTTGTCGAAGTATTTGTGGCGTTGCAAGAATACCTGTAACGTCTACACGGCGTTTTTTTGGTACTTGTGGCATTCCGTGACAGGTCACAAGATGTGCACCTATAAGAGGCAAACGTTCTCTGCTTGTTCTCATTCATTCCACATTCATGGACCTGGAAGAACCTGAAGTGCAAGTAGCTGTCGTGGGTTTGGCATGGACTTTACTTGAAGAAGAGGAGACTCGAAGACAAATAGCCAGGCTGAGTCATGCCAGACTTGTTGCCCAGAGACCTGTTGTGAGGAGGAGAAGACAACGACCCTGAAGTAGACCCTTTATAATTATTTTAAAGTTAAGTCTAGGAGTGTGGGACTTGGAGTGAAATTTAATTTTATAATGTCTAGGGATATTGGGACTTAAATTATTTTACATTGTATGTAAAAGATAAAAACAGAAAAGGTTTGTTTGTTTTTTTTTTTTTTTAAAAAAACAAACTATGTACAAACTTGGGCGGCACGGTGGTGTAGTGGTTAGCGCTGTCGCCTCACAGCATGAAGGTCCGGGTTCGAGCCCCGTGGCCGGCAAGGGCCTTTCTGTGTGGAGTTTGCATGTTCTCCCCGTGTCCGTGTGGGTTTCCTCTGGGTGCTCCGGTTTCCCCCACAGTCCAAAGACATGCAGGTTAGGTTAACTGGTGACTCTAAATTGACCGTAGGTGTGAATGTGAGTGTGAATGGTTGTCTGTGTCTATGTGTCAGCCCTGTGATGACCTGGCGACTTGTCCAGGGTGTACCCCGCCTTTCGCCCGTAGTCAGCTGGGATAGGCTCCAGCTTGCCTGCGACCCTGTAGAACAGGATAAAGCGGCTAGAGGTGACGAGATGTACAAACTTTTTTTTTTTTTTGCCATTTTTTTACAATTGTATAAGTTGCATTCCTTTTTTTTTTTTTTTTTTTAATAATATTTATCCCAGCCAGCTAGAAACCGAAAAATTGACAAATGACATACAAAAATATAATATAAGCACCAGGCTTGTGGTACTCGAGTCTGACTCGTGACTTGACTCTGACTTGAGCACTGATGACTCAGACTGTTTCTTGACTGGACATCCTTATACCCAGCCATGCCCTGGGAGTACAGCACAGGATTTGCCTTCAGCCACTCAAACATCTCATCCTACTGGGCTGTGGTTAGGGTGGCATGCTCCTTGGCCTTGTGCTTTTTTTTTTTTTTTTTTCTGGGGACCTTCTGCACTGCTTATTTTTCTGAGTGCTGTCTGAGGATGAGGATGATGATGATTCACTTTCCTGAGCAATACGGAAGGAGCTGGAGCCCTGGCTTCAGTGTCCCCTGTAGACTGGGCTTCTGGCTCAGGCTGTGGCTGGCTCTCTGGAATGTCTTCAGTGTCTGAAGGTGGTTCCGTGGTTGGCTGGGTGGATGCAGCTGATTTGTCTGTCTTCCCTTGCCCTTCTTGGGTCGTGACTTCTTCGCCGACATGATTGCTTTCTTGACTGTGACGAATGACAACGAACGCAGCCTGCGGCCCCCTTTTATACCCACCTATGAATGCCACAGGTACACAGCAGCAACGTCACATACAAGAACGAACGGTTACGCCGTGGCAACACCTCATACGCCTCAGTACACAGACCCTTTGTCTGAAACCACTCCCTACTCAATATATAGTGAACTATATAGCGAGGACGCCATTTTGTAGTGCTGTCCAAACGTATAGTGAGAATTATTACACCCGATATAGCGCACTCCTAGTATCACAAAAAGTAGCGTACAACCGATGGTCACTAACCAAGCAATATATCCCATCATGCATTGTGGTGACACTGAAAGAAATCAAATCAAAAGCTTCAAATTTGATTTTAATAAAAGGCAGCGGCAAAGAAGAAAGTATTCAGCCTTGATTTAAAAGAACTGAAAGATGCAGCAGACACAAAGTGCTTTGTATTGATTAATGTGGGAAATGCGCTCAGTATAATGTGTATTTATTACAAAAATACATGCACGTATTTATTATTTTGAAAACCCACCAGCCGACTGATCTGGCAAGTTTTAATTGTGCGACAGTAATGGCGTAAATACCAGCACGACGGACTAGTGCCCGAAAGCTTCTTTTTCTTTTCCTCTCTCTTTCCCATATTTTACCAATGAGCTCACTATATAGTCCTCTATATAGTAATTCCCTATATAGTGAGTAGGGAGCAGTGAACAAGTGAGCGATTTCAGACACAGGGTGCATAAATTTACATCCCTCGAACCCCATACAAACCCCAGAAACACCACGCGTACGCCATGTACATCACAGGAGTTTAATTTTGGACAAAATGCGCCTCGTTTCTTGGCGTTTGACCCACATGCCAGTTACGTGGCAAGATACAAGACAGTGTGACACAAGCATGAGTTTGAGGTCTTCATTTTGGAAAAAGATGCTTAAAGTTTATCTTCACGTGCTCTTTGAGAGATGTTCAGTCTTAGCAGGATGATTGATTAATTTACATAATGGCGTGATGTTTGTTTTTTCCATCCAGGAAATCACTCTGGCTGAGAACAGTCAAGTACTAGAAGGCTGGATAAACCCTCCACCCCCAGTTTACCTGCAGTATTTCTTCTTCAATGTTACTAACCCCGAAGAGTTTGTGGCTGGCATGGCAAAGCCTCACGTCATACAGATGGGACCTTATACATATAGGTAAGGGCAGCATATGTCAAGCTTGATGTAGTTTGTACGTCAAGCAGGAAGTGCTTGTTTCTCTTTCTGAGAATCAAACAACTTGTTATGCAGTTTTCCCTTTTTCTTTTAAAGCCTAGCACATGGTTCTTATCTGTTTATTTAATGCTACGTCTAATTGGTCATGATACCATGTAAATAGACGGTGGCACAATGAAGCAGCAAGCAGAATCCGGAAATGACTCATGGTGGGGGGAGGAAGTCAAGGGTGGAGGAAAAGAACAGAGAGAAACGCGCGACATGACTTGATGTCGTGGAAACTTGAATGATTAAGAGGCAGCCAAAAAAGTGAATTGGCTCAGTAACAGCAATTAGCCAACAAATCATTCTGTGATTACTTGCAACAGGGTCCAGTTTTCTGTAGGAAGTTTAAACAATTACCCCAATGTGTCTCATCATGCAATCAGGGAGTACAGGCCCCGAGAGAACGTGACGTTCTTGGAAAACGGCACCAAGATCTTTGCCACGAATCCCAAGAGTTTTGTATTTCTTCGGGAAATGTCCGTCGGAGACCCTGAGGTGGACCTCTTGACCACTCCCAACATCCCAGTCATTGTAAGTTTTTGCATTACATGTAATCGCTTAATCGATCACACCTGTGTGTTATTTGGTCTAAACATATGAATACGGCTAACGCAACGACCTGATGATAACTGCGCTGACCAGGAGTTCTCTTGTATCTGCAGGCCGTCATGAACGAAATGCACTCCTACTCTTTTTACATCCGCCCGCTGATCTCTATATGGATGAAATCTCTGGGTGCTGACCTGTTCATGACCCGCACCGTGCACGAGTTTCTGTGGGGTTTCAAGGATCCACTAATGACTAAACTTCACAACTTGAAGCCTGAGGTGGACGAATACTTTGGCCTCATGTACAAGGTGAGAATCTTAAAAGCTAGATATACAGTTCACCCTATTTAATTTAATTTGTCGGTCTTGTGGCTAATTTCTAATCGGGTGTGGATTTAATAGACTGATTCCTGTAATCAGAGATAATGATGGATTTAAAAAGTACAGTTTCTGTGACCTTTTTTTTTCTTTGATATATTACTTAAGCAGAAGCCAAGCATTGATGCTGAATGTGGTTGAAACCATGGTTTCTATGGAATAAAATCAACAGTTTAAAACTGGCGGGTTGCTACATTTAGGTCTCTAGGGTTTTCGGGCTGACGTCTATTAATTTTATTATTATTTTTCCCCTGGATCATTTTTTTTTTTAATTAGAAAAATGGAACCCATGAAGGTGAATTTGTCTTCCACACTGGAGAAAAGAACTACATGGACTATGGCAAGATCGACACCTGGAACGGAATAAGGTACCCGATATTTTTCCATGCCGTTCCCTTTGGCCTAATTGGCTTGTGTGAATGTTTGTTGACCCAGTGAAATAGCCTTGTCTTAACTTCTGCTTGTTGACCTTTTGATGCTTGCATTGTGTATGTGCCAACTAAAAAAAAAAAAAAAAAAAGGTCCTCTGAAAAAAAAAAAAATTATGACCACAATATTCTCAGCCCAGTTATTGGACAATCTTCATACTTAAAATAAAATGCATGGATTCATTCTTATCTCACAGAAACATGACTTGGTGGTCATCGGAGCAGAGTAACATGATTAACGGCACAGACGGCAGCGTGTTCCACACTTTCCTGTCCAGGGATGAGCTGCTCTACATCTTTGCTGCGGATCTCTGCAGGTACGCTACGCGTGCTGACCTCTGCTAAGAACCTTGCTAGTCGGCTACAGCATAAATGCCATGGACGCACTTTAATCCTCAACTCCTCTTCACTAGTTGGGTCCCGTTGACAAAATACCTTCTCAGTTATCAGCAACGTGAACCATTTTGTTCATAATTGAGACACAAACAGCTGGAGGAACGTTAAAAAATGATGGTCGTTTTGTACTTGAAGGCTAATAATACACCTTTGTGTTCAAATGATTGCGTGGCATCTGAGCGTCTTCTATATGGGTCCGTCTCAGAAACTGCTCTCTCATTTGGGACATGGTCAAAAAATAAATTTCCAAATTTTTTTTTTTTTTGCATTTACCGAACACTGTGTTTTCTTTTGTCATGTTTAATAAGAATAAAGATAGCATCTTGCTTTATCTGGCCTCCACTGTGGAACATTTTTATTTTTTTATTAAAATTCAAATGCTTTTGTAAAATTTGATTTACATATAAAATAACTCCATCATGAAGAATTAAAGCCCCTCCTTCACAGATGAGTGAAGATATTGAATAAATTTTCCTCTTTTTGATTGCTTGGGTTAAAAATGCCAAGTTATGATGACTGAATTGATTATTAAATATGAATAATATGATACATTTTGGGTATTTGATATGGTGAAATAGGACACAATGGAAAAATCAAGAACACACCGGAAAGATGAGAATAACGGCGGTGGTAAAAGAACAGCGACTGTACCGGCTGAAGGTTGCGCGGGTCTCTGCTGCGGCGCGCGAGCAACGGGACATCACTACCGCACCGGACGAAGCGCGAGGTGGGGGCGGGGCAAAATGACTGGCCGTAGATTCTATCAAAAGTTCGATCTAAACTGACCATGGTTGCAAAATATTGGCCAAAAATACGCAAACACTACGAAATATGAAAGTAAGATGAAAAAGAAACATTCTATTGCCTTATACTGCAAGACTAAAACAAAATAAAACTGTTGAAACTCACCTTTTCAGTGATAACGCCCGAACAGATCACTCGCGTAACAGAAAGACCGCAAATGGAAGCACGATCAACTTCTAACTGCTGGAGTGGAAAATTCCATTCTACACATGCAAATTGTTAACGTGTGTCCTTCCCCGCACACAAATAACACGCTACGGTAAAAAATAGACCACAACTCATTTTATAGCTCAGAAATTCATACAAGACCAGCTACCATCGTAACATATTCTGTAAGAAACATATTCTATACTTAACTTTTTTTTTAAAAAAGTCCAGACTTTTCAGTGAACTACAACCTTTTTAAGGGAATGCGATGTCAACCATTTATCATGTCCCAGATCAAGCCGCCATTTTTCCACAAATTTGCAGAATTTTTGCCAAATTCTGAAGAGTATTCACATCAAAGATTTAGTTTTATCTGTATTATTTCTTTCATCATTTTTTCAAATTAAAACCAACATCACCATTTAAAACGGTATAGTTTATTGACTGTGAGTATATTTAGTGGGGTTCCCCCACAGTACCCAGTTTCTGAGACGGACCCATATATTATGTTTTCCCGTATGCAGGTCGATTCATCTGGCATATGTGCGGGATACAGTGGTGAAGGGGATTTCAGCGTTCCGTTTCGCTCCTCCCCCTGATGTCCTAGCTGCTCCAAGTGAGAATCCCGCCAACGCTGGCTTCTGCGTGCCTGCTGGAAAATGCCTGGGAAAAGGAGTGCTGAATGTCAGCCCGTGTCGTGAAGGTAAGGACCAAGGGCGCGTCAGGTCACACGTGGTTGAAGTTTGTCCTGTCAGTCACACCATATTATCCTTTGGGTGTATTCACTGACGTTATGAATTTGTATGATTTTAATCTTTAGGAACTGAAATTTTAGATTATTTAAAACAACAACAAAGCAGTAGAGTATCTAATTGGAGCGTTTCAAACAGTACCTGAGAGTGCTTTAGCATACAAACATGCAATTGTGACACATTTGGCCTGGAGGTGACTGATGAGGCCAGTCGGGGCTCAACGTTCCATGTGCCAAGGTTGAGTACCGTGACTATCTTTTTGTTGTATTTCGACCGCTGAGTGAGATCCCTGCCAGCTGCGGTGTGCTGGCCAGGCTGAGGTGAAGCAGGCTATGTTTGGGGCACCTATTCTAGCCCCTTCCTCCATGGAGGTGAGCAGAGTGAATCCTAAACAGGGCTGCTCAGACACCCTTCCAAACTCTGCTGCTGCTTCGTTCCAGCACCGAGCAACCCTAGAGCCCTGGGCTGCCTGTGTGCAGGTTCGTGACTTCAGCTTCCAGTGTTTCCACACCTGCTGCTTCACCACTTGCCCATCGCCACAGGGTTTGAATTTGAAGTCATGATTTGCGTGTGCGTAACTTTGAGTGAGGGAGAGTTGTGTAGCCGTCAGCCTCGCTCTCTCATCCGGACCTAACTGGGTCCAGGGGTAAGACAGAATCAAGATGGCTGGAGCTAGATGGGGATGGCCAACGGTGTTCTATGTGTTGCACTGTGCCCTGATCACGCTCCACAAACGCTTTGCTGGGTCCGCCTTCTTGCCTGTTGAACCACCAGGTGGTGGTCTCTCCTGCACAGTCTGCTGAGTCCAGTCTTTGCTTGTAACCCTGACCAAGGGGTTGCTAGTGCTTGGTTAAGGCACCACCCCAGGCTAGTGGCAGGAAGGAGACGCCTTGCTACTCCATTGCATGGCGGTCAAGGACGGCACATGCCCACTGCCCTAATACAGATTCTACACCATTTTCTGTAACACACTCAACACTATATTCCATACACAGTCTACACTGTATTCCACGGTACAGTCTAAAACGCAGCACTAAATCATTACTTCTGAAGAAATGTATTCGAGTTCAATCCTGAACCACACTGTCCTGTTATTGACTGACTGTGTTAGGCTTGTGCACAGTAATGATTTCCAGAGGCTCTGTGAGCCGCTACAGTAGACACCATGCCTAACCGTTTTTTAAATTAAATTTTTTTTTTTTTTAAAGCGTCCAATGACTTCAGTAATCTTAAATCAATCAATAAATAAAAACGACATGCTCTGTGCAGGGGTGGCACGGTGGTGTAGTGGTTAGCGCTGTCGCCTCACAGCAAGAAGGTCCGGGTTCGAGCCCCATGGCTGGCAATGGCCTTTCTGTGCGGAGTTTGCATGTTCTCCCCGTGTCCGCGTGGGTTTCCTCCGGGTGCTCCGGTTTCCCCCACAGTCCAAAGACATGCAGGTTAGGCTAATTGGTGGCTCTAAATTGACTGTAGGTGTGAATGAGAGTGTGAATGGTTGTCTGTGTCTATGGCTACGTTTACATTAGACCGTATCTGTCTCGTTTTCTTCGCGGATGCACTGTCCGTTTACATTAAACCGCCTGGAAACGCCGGGAAACGGGAATCCGCCAGCGTCCACGTATTCAATCCAGATCGTGTCAGCTCCGGTGCTGTGTAAACATTCAGAATACGCGGATACGCTGTGCTGAGCTCTAGCTGGCGTCTCATTGGACAACGTCACTGTGACATCCACCTTCCTGATTCGCTGGCGTTGGTCATGTGACGCGACTGCTGAAAAACGGCGCGGACTTCCGCCTTGTATCACCTTTCATTAAAGAGTATAAAAGTATGAAAATACTGCAAATACTGATGCAAATACTGCCCATTGTGTAGTTATGATTGTCTTTAGGCTTGCCATCCTTCCACTTGCAAGTGGTAAGTGATATGCACTGGGATCTCACACACACAGCGGCTCAGTCCCGAATCACAGCTTGTTCACTTCACTCGCGTGCTCTGTGAGCTGCGCAAGGCCGGAGTGCGCACCCTCCAGAGGGCACTCGCTGTTCAGGGCGGAGTGATTTGGAGCGCAGGATGCCTGTGGAGCTGAGCGTATCCGTGTATTGGTGTTGCTGTGTGCACGCAAATCGTGTATTGGTGTTGCTGTGTGCACGCTAATCGTTTTAAAAACGTTAATCTGATGATCCGCTGATACGGTCTAATGTAAACATGGGCTAAGTGTCAGCCCTGTGATGACCTGGCGACTTGTCCAGGGTGTACCCCGCCTTTCACCCGTAGTCAGCTGGGATAGGCTCCAGCTTGCCTGCGACCCTGTAGAACAGGATAAAGCGGCTACAGATAATGAGATGAAATGCTCTATGCATAAACACTTTTTTTTTTTTTTTTTTGAGGAAATTAGTGAAGCACAAAAGGCGGACTCCCCCCAAGTCAAAGTCCATGTCAGAAAGGACTCTGGAGTAATCCACAACTGCTTTTTGTTCTCTGGCCAGCATATCAAGTCAAGTTCATCTCTAATCTGTGTCCATCTGTTTGCTCTCTTCTGCACTGTGACCGAAATCAGAGTTCAGCACACAAATGTTTAATAAGTAACTCCAATTCAGGACCAGATACTTTAGGCTCGACTTCTAATAGCAGTTTGATTGGGACACGGGCATGCTGTTTTCTCTTTATTGCTTCCTCAATAAGTGATCGTGCTGATAAGTGTTTTCTGATGGTTAACTCATTTATCATGTGACCGCTGTAATGATGACTCTGGGTTTTTCACACTTTGCTTATCCTGATCAGTTTAACATAATGCGTCATGTGAAACCGTTGTAGGAGAAGTAAAATAATGGATCTGCTTTATTTGCAGAACCTGTGTCACTGTTGGGTTTCAGAAGTTGGGATATATTTAGGCGACGGGCAAAGTCAGACAGAGCAAATAAATTGTTGAACTTTGTTCCTTGCCAGTGGAAGTTTGACAGGTCGTTGTCCTGTTTGTAGCTGATTGCCAGCAGTTTGTGTCCTGGGGAGAGAGTTCGTTTAGTTTCCAGTGTTTGTCGTCCCCCCCCCCCCCCCCACACACACACACACACACACACACACACAGTATAAGATGACGACTAAACATTTTTGGAGGCTGAGTACTTCTGATTTGACTTTCTCTCCTCTTTTTTTTTTTTTTTTTTTTTTAATATAAATAGGAGCACCGATCATTGTTTCATTCCCACATTTCTACCAAGCTGATCCAAAGTATGTTGATGCCATTGATGGGATGAATCCAAACCAGGAAGAACACGAAACATACCTTGACATTAACCCGGTAAGCTGGGTGTGATCCTCATGGTCATGTTGTTGAGAGTAATTAGTTGGATCTATTTGTTCACCATTCAGCTGTTTTAGACCTGCCATGTTTTTGTAACTTGATGTAGCCCATGACCTCTTATGATGAAAAACAGGAATGTTTGTGGTGTACGGGGGACACTGATGAAACTGTTAAGTCAGATTGATTGTTTGTTTGAAGGTCCCCATAAATATGTTTGTCTAAAAGTACTCCAGATATGAGGGTTTTAATGGGATGTTCGGAACCAACCTTTTATTGAACATTTTTACACAATACTGTAACATTTGGTTAAAAAGTATATTACGTTCGTCTTAGCTGGATTTAGACCTTATAAATGGTTCATCATAATTTTGTTACAGACGACTGGGGTCCCTGTCCGTGCCTGTAAGAGAGCCCAGCTCAATATTCTAATGAAGAGGGTACCCGGTTTCCCGTGAGTATCAACTTCCCATTTCACACACTTGTCTATTTCATTCCATTTAGAAACATTAGTGATGTAAAATTTCCCCTTTTTCAGTCAAACACGTCTCCTGAATGAAACCATCTTTCCTATTCTGTATGTCAATGAGGTAGGAGATTTTTTTTTTTTGAGGGTTTTTTTTTTTTTATTTTATTATAAAGTATTTTTTTCCTCCCCCCCCAGGTGCCATATCCATGGCACCATACTGGTTACTTCTTCCAGGTCACAGACTGTTTTCCTTTGTCTAAATATTCAATCCTTGTTTTTTTACAGACGGCAACCATCGATGATGATTCTGCCTCTAAAATGAAAACTCTGCTGCTGATCATAACAATGGTGTCCAACTTCCCCGTCATCATTATGGGTGTGGGCGCCATCTTGCTTATCATCTTCATCTTCTTGTTGTGCAGGAATCGTCAAAGAAGGGTAAGATGCGCCATTTATTTATTTATGAATGAAATCTAAGAGCTTGTTTACAAATTCCAAGAAGAGCTTTGTTCAGAAGTTATGTTCAAGTTATGAAACTGACGACAATATTTCAGGACAAGTACAAGAAACCTTTTTCCTAAATTTGTCAACTTTAAGGGAACACTCAAATCGTTATATTTGGGTGGGGAGCCTCCCCCAGTGGGACCCCGTGGTGAGAGAGACAAACATACGCTAAGGTCTGGGGGGAAAAAAACCAAAACGCGTATGCAGGCACTAGGACCACGCAGAAACATCCCACACTTAAGCTGCGATCTCCTCGTTCGCTCAAAAACGATTCAAACAATAGTTAGCAATGCCAGAAACAGCAAAAGATGGACATGTGACTTTTTTCCCCCCAAAAAAAAGGTGAGTGATGTCTTCACATACTCCTATATTAAGTGAACTAACATTTACGTTACAAATATTCATTGAGCTCATGCTGGAATATGATCCCGCATTGTAAACCTCAAGTTAGCTAGCCATAGAAAATGACCTCCTTTTTACCGGTTATTTCAAACGAGCACAGTCAGTCTACTACTGTACTTCTTCACTCAACACCTACATCAAAGTAGCGATAGGCAGTGGAGAAGTGAGTGAAAACAAATTACAGAAGAAATAAGCTATCCGACTTTCTAATTAGAATGATAAATCAATTTTAATCTCTACAGTATTGCATTCATTCATGAAAATATTTTGATTTGTGCCAGGTGGTAGGCAAGGAGCAGGTACAGCTGCACCAGGTAATAGGCAGGGAACAGGAACAGCATGTAGAAAGTGAAGAGGTGAGCAAATTACAGAAACGAGCAAGAAGGTAAGCGAGGCTGTGGTACAGATGGGTGACAAATGGAAACCAAAATGAAGTGTCTTCGTAGTGAGGCCACCAGGAGTCTCTAGAATATCTTCAGTGCTCTTTACCAAGTCTGTGGAACTGTACTGGAGGGATGAACTTTCCTCCGAGATATTCCCTCATTTATATATAACATTTATTTAATTGAGATCAAGATTTTCTTTTGCAAGAGAGACCTGACTACAGCAGATAGGCCTCCGGTTGGAGTATCAGAAAAAAAACTTGAGCCCTTTTGAGGATTTGTCCCTGTACTTTGTCTCCCACTACCTTTTGAAATCAAAATTCCGCCTGAACAGAACAGCTGTCCTACTGAAACTGCATCCCCTCAGCACAGGACTCGCCACAGTTCTATTGTAAAAAAATTGCTCTAAAATATATGTGAAGACTTGAATATAACTCCTTTAACTGTTTGTTCAGGCCCAAGTGCTTTGTAATAGGAGCCGTGGGGAGGGGTCCTGCAGGTGACCATTCTCATCCAGCGGGCCCCTCAAGTTGGTAAACTTGGGGGAAACACTTAAAATTTTATCGAATAAGTCCCATTTTGCGTGCGAGTTGTTTATTGTGGATAATGTCTCTAAAATGGCATGTAAGACACTTGATATGATTTTAGTTTTTATTCTTTTAGTATTGTCTCTCTACAGTCCTGATGATCTCTCTGGGAAATGTTATAAACACATCTTCATAAAGCAACATTATATAGCAAGGTTTAATGTTAAAATGTGAATTATTAAGTAGCCTTATAATTAACGGGTGTACTTGGGCGAGCCCCACTGTTAATTTACATTCGTGCGTCCATGGGATTAAAAATGTTATGTTCGCATGAGCAACTGCTGGATACCTTTTTTTTATTATTTTTTTTTTTTTATTTTATTCCTATTATAAATCACTAACAAATAACACTGATCAAAATTAGGCTAAAATTAGTGTTTGAGAATAACCATGTTTTGAAATTATGTAGTTTCCCCCCCCCTTCCTCATTGCTAATATTTAGCCTTAGAATTGTCTAAAGTGTTCAGACCCAGCAAAGTGTGTACCTTGAGCAAACACTTGTCTCTTTTAGTTAAATTTTCACACAAATATATATTGAACCAGTTTGTACCATGTTTTGCATCAGTGAGTGTGTGTGAGAGAGAGAGAGAGAGAGAGAGAGAGAGAGACTGGGACCCATGGAGGGCGAGATACAGTAAAGAATAAGAAAGTAATCACCTGCTTGCGTAGTGAATGGTGTAACATGGTGACAAATTATCACATGGGTCAAGTCATTCATGGATGTCTTAAGAAGTTTTAACTGACCACGGTTCACTTGGTTTGGTTTCCAATAGACACTGTTCTGAAGCTCCAGGAAACGTAAACAAAACAAAAAGGCTCTTTCTCTTTTTAGGGAAGTCCCTGTTTCTCATTTAGTCACCATCAAGGTTGTGTGTCGCACTTAATTCTAAGAACTATAAAACCTCTCACTTCTGTAAAACACTCAGCAGGCGTCTGTGTGTTTTAGATGACGCACAAAGCGTTAATTTATGTTCACTTCCTATCCACCTGCATGAAAATGATGCTCGAGTGCATGAGGCTAAGGCTAAGTTCACACTGCAGGCTGAAGTGACTCAAATCCGATCTTTTCGCCCATATGTGACCTGTATCCGATCTTTTATTGACAATATGAACGACACAGATCCGATTTTTTCAAATCCGACCCAGACCGTTTGGATATGTGGTCCTAATTCCGATTCCTATCCGCTCTTTTCATATGCGACTTCAGTCTGAACCGCCAGGTCGCATTCATCCGACTTACACGTCATCAACAAGCCACAAACGTCACTATTCTGCGCTGAAGTAGGCGGCGGGTCTCTCAAAAAAAGTTACAACAACATGGCGCATAATCACGGGCGCAGATAGAGGGTGGGACTTGTCCCACCCAGATTTAAATTCACCTCGTTAGGTCCCCCCCACTTATAGGGAGGAAAAAACGTCTATGCTGTCTTTCTTTGCATAAGGCAAACCTCAAGGAAAAATCAAAAGACTAATTACCATTCGGTTTATTGAGGTGCACAGCAGTGTATACATAGTTGCAACAACTCACATAAAACAAAGACTGATATTCGGTTGGTTGAGCTGCGCAGACTGCACAGGTTGCGAGCTCGAGCTTGGTTGCTATGGTAACCCACAACAAGTTTGACAGGCATATCGGGGTTGGGGTTGGTTTGCTGGCAGCTTTGTCCCCCCCCCAGTTTTTTGTCCCCCCCAGTTCAAAAAACGTATCTGCGCCCCTGCGCATGACATCAATGCGAGGGACGCTTCGGGCTGTGAAGGTTCTGAATCTTCTCAATGGAAGGACGCAGAGGTTAGGGAGCTGATTTCCATTTGGGGGGATACAGCTATTCAAGCTAGATTGGATGGGTCATACCGCAACCGGGCGGTTTTACTTCCGTAAACACTGGCCATGCTCACTGCGTGTGACGTCATCGTATCCTGCAATGCGCATGCGGAACACTTTTAGGTCGCTTTTCGTTCATACTGAGGATCACATACAAGTCGCAGCTGGGATAGGCTCCAGCTTGCCTGCGACCCTGTAGAAGGATAAAGCGGCTAGAGATAATGAGATGAGACGACATACAAGTCGCATATGTTTGTTAATGTGAACGACCTCACAAAAAAATCAGATTTCACAAAAAAATCGGAATTGAGCATTAAGCCTTGCAGTGTGAATGTAGCGTAAGTGTCCGTGCATGTGCTCTTTAACTAATCCGTTTAAATTTAACCCCCATTTATTTTACCGTTACCCATAATGCACTGCACCAGTTCAGAAATAAGTAAACAGGGAAAAAATATTTTTTTTTAAATCAGTATTCTATTTTTAGTATAAAAAAATCAGTATTCTGCAGTAGAGTTGTTAAGGTTTTATGTGCAATTCAAAGTGTGTTTTTGCATAATGCTGCCATGTTTTCATTTTCAGTAACACCCCTTCCCTCTTTGTTTTTTTTGTTCCTGTTCAGAATGAAGTAAAACGTATTGATTTTACCGAAGCTTTTCATTCTTTTGCTGTAAGTCAATATTTTCCCCCTTTTTTTTCCCTTTCATTTGCTCACTGTTTGCCTGTTCATAATTTAACTAATTATAAGAGGTGCTTCTTGCAGTTTAGCTGGTTATAATTTTACTTTTGAGTATTTATTTGTCTTTCAAAAAAAGTTAAGTTACATGCATTAGCTTCTGCAAAATCATTGTTGTGCTTTTTTTTCTCTCTCTCCTCTTGCATGGTTCATTTGTTAGAATGTAGACTACAGTTTTATAGCTCTGTGTTGTATCATTTTATTAAAGTTTTATTAGATATTTCTTGTCGATGAAAAGTTTTGACTAAGTTTAGATGAAGAGTGGAATAAGACTGCTGTAGTAGTTAATAACAGATTCAACATTTCAAGTACCCTAAACTCGATTCCTGTATGTCCTGCTTAGACGGCGAAAGACGATACGGCCTACACCCCGGTCAGCAGCAAATCGGATGAGTCGCCCGAATCCCACAGCAGCCAGCCTCTGAAGAACGGCTCCTACATCGCCATGTCGCCAGTGGAGGCCCAGAAGTGTTGATAAAGATCACTGCGTGGCGTTCCCGCTGTGGGGATCCACTTGTGTGCCTCTCTCTCTTCCTCTCTTTACCTTTTGATTCTTTCTACTGTGCAACGCGTTCAGGCAGGTCAGCTCCCAGAAACACCGCGTTCGAACAAAACATCACTTCTTTCTTCGGGCGTCTTCGTCTTGATGGACCACCTCTCTTCTGCTGACGTTCTTTTTGCTGTTGAAGCATGGCCTTCTCGACCTGCCGTATTTTTTTTTGACATGACAAAAATCGTACTGTTCAAAAACAGCGCTGTTTATCTAGTCACTTCCTCTGGGTCTACCAACACTGACACTACTGTTGACTAGACATAAAGTGAACAAACTGAGAACACCTGCTCGCCTTGTGGGACCGTATGCCCATGTGCATGTTCACCAGTCTATAGTTCCTGTTTTAAACCTGTTTTAACATAAGGCTGTGAACAGAGAGGGTGTTTGTTTTGCGTGAACACATCCAGGCTGCTAGCAGGAGCCATCTTGAACACCAGTGTTTGTTTAGGCATTGGTGAGGATCTTAGAACCTATGATATAAAAAGTTTATTGCCGCACTACCGTATTGAAGTCTGCTCGGACAGATTTCATATAACAAAGCTCGTTATTTGCCATATTTTAACATTTCTTGGAATACAAGGTGACCGTTATTGTTTCTCTTCAAAAAGTGTTTAAAAAGCTAAAAGGTGAAGGGCAGTTGTGTTCGTGTTTGTATCGGGTTTTATATGCAAGTATGTGTGGAAAGGCAGGCATGTTGGTGCTTGCGTAAATGTTAATCTCACTGCTGTGAGCTGATTTATTATTTATTATTATTTTTAAAAAGAGCAATGTGCTCTCTTAATTGTCATACAGTGCCAAGTAATGGTCACTACATTTCAAAGGTTATTTTGGATAAATTTCCTATACGGTGCCATGCAGAATCAGTCATTTCGCTCGCTCACTCCTTCAGCCTCTGCCTGATTCAGAGAGTCTCGTCATCGTGCTGTGAAAATGAGCTTTCGTTCATCTTTTCTGAAAGAAAAGCAAGCTTACAAATCGCACAAGTGAGACTTGAACCTTCTCTTTGCCTTACACGTGTGAGTTTGCTGTGTGAAAGGGCTTCGTAATGTAGTAGCGTGAGACCGCCTTCTATCAAATCCAGTCTCTCGTTTAAACATCTGCAAGTCGTCGATCGAGACTTTGCGCCCTGTTTAAGGCGTCTAATCTCCAACTCGGAGAATGCACAACTAGATCAACCCCCTTTACTCAGCCAGTTGTTTACAGCCTCTTATCTCTAGTGACGCTCTGAGGGCTGACGACGGAAAACTTCAGCAGTCAGGAGGAGTTCTGTACATTGTGTGCACATGATACTTCAGCTCAGTGAGGTTAATTAAGACCCAAGATAGATCTGGCACTTTGAAACACTATGTCCTGTTGATTTTGTTGCTGTTTTTTTTTTCCATGAGCTTTTAAACCCTGAGCAAATGCCATAAAGAGGGGAAGGAAAAGTGCACTTTTTCTTAAAAAAATAAAATCCTGCACATTTTCTGTAATTCAGTAACATGGTCCTCGCTTGTGTTTGAGAGATACTCATATGTCTGTTTTTTTTTTTCTCTCTTCTTCCCCTCCTCCCCTTCTCTATGTACTGATAGACAAGATCAAGTCTTGTTACTTCGAATACCATTTTCTGTTAACAAATGATCAAATGCAACACAGTTATTATAAAAATAATTTCATATGTATTTGTGCAAAGTCTGATCAGTATGGAGCCGTAACATGCCAAATTTAATTTTTTTTTTTTTAATTTATTTATTTTTTTTTTTTTGGACTGCATTTTTCTTTAACAAATTGTGAATCAACCCCTAAGCTCAGATTTGGTATGTTAGTCTCCTTTTTTTTTCTTTTTTTCCCCTGTTTGTTGCCAGCAAGGCTTCTGTTTCATTGTTTTGTGTGAAACTGTTCAGACCTCTTTTTCATATGTTTCTTTTTCTCTTTTAGATTTGAAATTTTGAACTGGAAAAGAATAGCATTATGTATACGGACTGTTAGCACTATAGCTAGCTAGCAAACAAACCGAGGTGTGAGGAAAGTAACTGGAACATTTTAAGTGAACGCTGATGGCCTTCTTGGTATACTTTTGTAGTTAAGAAGTACCCTTTCCAACAAAGGCCTTTATAAAAAGTATAAACTCAGTAAGCTGTGGACGAGTCTGCTGATCCTCAGGACCCCGAAGTGGAACGTTCCACTTGTCCTGACTTGAAATTTTAAGCTCTCCAACCTGAGCCATTTCCACACTCGACTGACTTTTGAGCCCGGACCTTCTCATTGCTTCACTCAGCTGTAAACTCGACCAAAGATAACCTTCTAGATATGTGTCCCCCCCCCACCCTGTTTGTTTGCTTTCACAGATACAGCTGTCGTACCATCAATTTGCTAATTTGCAACACTCGAGAACAAAAGGCAAAAGAAAGTCAGCAAAGTATTATTTCCAGATCGTGCTAAGGGAGAGTACAGCGTTTATAACCGCTCTGACAACACTCAGTATTGTGTATTGACACAGCAATACATTGTGTAAAAAATATTTTTTGTAAAGCTAAAACAGTTTTGTATCCAAACACTGTATCTTTGTTCAGAGATCTGTTCATTAACGGGACTTTTTGTATAGTATTGATTTTTTTTTTTTTTTTCCTTCCTAATCTCGCCCACATTTTTCTTTCTTCCCGCCTGACAGATTTATAACATGGTTCTGAGCGTCGTTCCACAATTGTGATGTTAACAGTGTACGTGTGATGTGTAAGTTCACTGGCAGTGATTGAGAAAGGCTCGTGGTGTCGGGATTTTGAGATTTGATGTCCTCCGGTACCACAAGTTTCTTAAGAAGCCACTGCACTGTTTTTTGTCCCATGTGGAGTGCCATAGGAAGGCTGAGTGTCTGAGTTTGGTTTAAAGCAGCTTGGTTTAAAGCCTTTGTGCCATATCAGGCACTAGAGAATTGAACCTTTTTATTTTAGTCCCTTAGATGAATGATGCCCTCCTTCAGGATGAAACTCGAGTGCCATTACTTCCTTGTTTACTGAGTTTTAGGAATTTTACTAAAACAGTGTAGCAGAATCAGTGTTTTTCGTCACCTGCATTTCAGTTCATCTTCCCCATGTGATGAAGGATGGATGGTTTCGAACATTTCATGATATGTGCTGCTGAAAAAGACAATCCACCCCATATTAGGTGCAAGTTTTCTTTAAAAAAAAAGAGAGAATAATCTGAATTTAATTTTGAAAATTTACACTGCACAAATATTTCTGCAATACCTTTTTTATAAATATTTCTAGTGTTCTTTGCCAAAATAAAGCTGCATTTATTGCAAAAATGACCTGTCTGAGTCTTCTGTTCCTGTTTTTGGAATTGATTTCTATTTTTCAGTGTCGGCATTTAGGGTGTTTTCACACTTGGTCCCTTTCAGCCATCTAACCGAACTCAGATCGATGACTCGGCATTTTTTGCGCATATGAGTGTTCACATATGCGCAAAAAATGCTGAGTCATCGATCTGAGTTCGGTTAGATGGCTGAAAGGGACCAAGTGTGAAAACACCCTTAGTCATTCTCCTTTTGTCATTTAGTCGAGGACCTGGCTTAGACATGTATGCACATAATTTAAGAGAGGATAACTCAACTGTTATAGGCTAATTTGACCTCAAGGAATAACGTGAGATGTGTGCCAAAATTACTATCCGGGGCAAACGGCCTGAAAATTACCAATCCAAGATGGCCGCCGGTATTATTATTATTATTATTGTGTTACTCTTCATGTTCCAATCCTGACCCTGGTTTACGTAACCCATAAACAGTAATGATGTGATGTTAAAAGTTGTATTGTTGGCTGTTAAACATTTAGGCTCTCAAGATATTGCTGCCTACTAAAGTAATGTTTTGTTTTGTATTTTTCACTTTAACTTACTATTATGATCAATGGAATGTTATGATTGAAAATTCAATTTCCTTATATTAATCAAATGCTTGCTTGCTTTCTTTTACTCTCCTAAATTATGTGCATAGGTCTCCCAATTTCATGATTTCATGTTTGAGGTAGGGTTATTCTGTTTTTCCTCATGTCTTCTGTGAAACTGCAATTTCGGCCTTTTTTTAACCTTGCCCTTGACCACAGCTTGTTTCCTTTTCCTTCAATCATGAAAATGATGTCACTAATGGATTCCCCATACACAAAAACCCATAAAATGAGGTATTGTACATACTTCTGTAGTGAGTGGTTCAAAAATTGATATTTTCAATATGGCTACCGGCAGCCATCTTGGACTGGTAATTTTTGGCCTGTTTGCCCCGGATAGTGATTTTGGCACACATCTTAAGTTGTTCCTTGGGTTCAAATTATCCTATAACAGTTGAGTTATCCTCTCCTAAATTATGTGCATACATATCTAACCCAGGTCCAAGACTAATTAGTAATTTTTTAATTTGTGATGAGTGTTAGTGTTAGTTTTGAGGAGGAAGGTTGCAGCTTTAGAGTTTCGCATCCAGACTCTAGAGAGGATTAGTAAGAGTGAGAGCAGTGTAGTTTCTGTAGAGGAAAGGTCTGGATGCCCTAGGTAGAGTTAGTAATCCCCCAACTCTGACGTTAGAGCCCTCACAGCGGGGCGAATAGGTGATGACTCGGTGACATAATCGCAGAGCCAAAGCTACCACTGAGGCTTGTCTATGGGAACACCACTTCTCTCTGCTTCACATGTCTAACAGGTTTGCTCTCCACAGTGAAGCACCCACTGAGAAACCTGAAAGAGTTTTGGTTATAGGAGACTATCTTGGATCACGTCAAATTAGCTAGGCCTTTAGGGGCACTAGCAGCTTTTGTTAGGTGTATACCAGGAGCCAGGGTGCTGGACATGGCAGATAATCTGCTATTATAAAGCAATTTTTCCTCCTTTCTCAGTATAACGTGTAGCATAAAATATAGCATTTACCAAGAATTTGGGAAATTCCTCTGTAATATCTTTTCTCAATTAGGGTAATCACTAAAATTTCATACATGCAGGTCATCCAGGAACTGAGACTTTTGTTAAACAGATTTAAAAATGGATTAAATGTTTCCACACTATTAAGTGTGGATTGTAAATGTGCACAATGAGACACATAAAATGATGTGTATACCTTAAAAAGTTTTTCAGGTTTACATGACGTGATGCCAAAGTGTCTAGTGGGTGGAGCTTAAAGACTTCAACGTTGCACAGTTTCAGCAAGTGAAATAACAATAACAGTGAAAAACTAGTGTAAAAAAAAGATACAGATGCAGTTTGTCCAAAAATATGAAAAATAACTGATGTGACCAAAATAGCCTTTTTAGCTGAAAATCATTGCATTGTTTAAATGTTTGTGTATTATTTATAGTTTCTGTTTTTGTTGGCCAGCATTAAGATATCTTAACACAACAAATCACTAAGTAAATATTTTTTTCTTCAGAAAGTGCACTTCATGAAGAGAAAGATTAAGTATGAGTTAAGCAGTGCTTGTGTGGTCCAGCTTCAGCATCTTCTCATACAAACACAACTAAAAATCTTGTAGCCGGGGTCACATGTTAAGAGACTCTGATGTGTTTGTTAAAAAAGATTCTGGTCAGAGAAGAAAAAGGGTTTTCAAATTGAGGGGGAATGCTTTGAATGTCACACAGAGTACTGTGTATGTGTACCAGTACTGGTCGTGCTTACAGCATTAATTGTGCTTTATGTATTATTTACAGACAAAAGACCGTAAAAGCACTTTTGTGGACAATTTTATTCCATGAATTACCCGCAGGGACAGAACCAATGGGGAGCAGCCATTGCCGGCCGGAAGTGATGTACGTACAGTCATTGATTCCGGGTTATTGGGTGCGAATAAACAAGCAGTGTTCTGTGGGTCGAGATTCGAGGTGAAAGGAGGTGTTAAAGAACAAAATATGGTTAGCGACTTTGATGAAATGGGTGTTAATGTAGTAGGCTAGTAGCCTAGCCTACTACATTAAGCAATACTGGACAATGTGCAATCTCATCTCATCTCATTATCTCTAGCCGCTTTATCCTGTTCTCCAGGGTTGCAGGCAAGCTGGAGCCTATCCCAGCTGACTACGGGCGAAAGGCGGGGTACACCCTGGACAAGTCGCCAGGTCATCACAGGGCTGACACATAGACACAGACAACCATTCACACTCACATTCACACCTACGGTCAATTTAGAGTCACCAGTTAACCTAACCTGCATGTCTTTGGACTGTGGGGGAAACCGGAGCACCCGGAGGAAACCCACGCGGACACGGGGAGAACATGCAAACTCTGCACAGAAAGGCCCTCGCCAACCACGGGGCTCAAACCCGGACCTTCTTGCTGTGAGGCGACAGTGCTAACCACTACACCACTGTGCCACCCCACAATGTGCAGTATAAAGTGCAATATCTCTCCTGCTGGCCCCCCCTTCCCCCCTCCTCTTTTCCCCATATCTTATTCTTTTTATATTTGTATATGTAAAAAATTTAATTTATCTAGAAGTTTTTTCTCTATTTTCTGTTTATCCTGTAATGATGCTGCTGGAATCTTAATTTCCCTGAGGGATCCCTCCCAAAGGGATCAATAAAGATCTAATCTAATCTAATCTAATCTAACCAGAGAGGGAGGAGGCTTGTGAGGACAGTGAGTCGTCACATTCTAGGGATTCAGAGGAAGAAACTGCTGCAAGAGATGTGCATAATGGTAGATCCAAAATGGCTACCACTCCATGGTATCGATGCAGGCAGTGCTCTGACATGGAGTCCTACTGTTGTCAAGCACATGAACTCATTGCAGACCGCTTTGACGTCTGCATTACATCCACCCCAAATCTGCACGAGTATGTCCTTGGAAATGGCCTTCATTGACGGCATGATCTGCAGGTACCTCCAGGGACCAGCACCTGAATGGGAGCTGATGAACAAGCAAGTTCTCAGTCAAGTAACTTCAGAACACGTTGATTAAATATAGACCTAATACTTGTAATAGATCTTTATTTTATGGCACATATCTATTATTTCATGGCATTATGTGCAAGTAGATTTGCAATCGGACAAAACAACGACTGTGCGTCACTATCAGTGCTGGAACAGCCAGTGAAGGAGGCAACATGTCGCTGACCATGCCTGACTAGCGGAGCAGTGACTTAAAACTCGCGTGTACTTGACAAGAGCTTATAATGAATGTTACATGACTTGTTCTTGATTCTAAGATTCCTGTTCTTGGCTGGTAGGAATGGAATCCAATGTGGTCTTCAGCTGTTGCATGCTGAGATGCTTTTCTGTTCACCATGGCTGTAAAGAGTTGCTATGAGTTACTATACAGTTAGGTCCATAAATATTTGGACAGAGACAACATTTTTCTAATTTTGGTTCTGTACATTACCACAATGGATTTTGAACAAAACAATTCAGGTGCAGTTGAAGTTCAGACTTTCAGCTTTAATTCAGTGGGTTGAACAAAATGATTGCATAAAAATGTGAGGAACTAAAGCATTTTTTAAACACAATCCCTTCATTTCAGGGGCTCAAAAGTCTCATCTCATTATCTCTAGCCGCTTTATCCTTCTACAGGGTCGCAGGCAAGCTGGAGCCTATCCCAGCTGACTACGGGCGAAAGGCGGGGTACACCCTGGACAAGTCGCCAGGTCATCACAGGGCTGACACATAGACACAGACAACCATTCACACTCACACCTACAGTCAATTTAGAGTCACCAGTTAACCTAACCTGCATGTCTTTGGACTGTGGGGGAAACCGGAGCACCCGGAGGAAACCCACGCGGACAACATGCAAACTCCGCACAGAAAGACCCTCGCCGGCCCCGGGGCTCGAACCCAGGACCTTCTTGCTGTGAGGCGACAGCGCTAACCACTACACCACCGTGCCGCCGGGGCTCAAAAGTAATTGGACAAATTAAATAATTGTAAATAAAATGTTCATTTCTAATACTTGGTTGAAAACCCTTTGTTGGCAATGACTGCCTGAAGTCTTGAACTCATGGACATCACCAGACACTGTGTTTCCTCCTTTTTAATGCTCTGCCAGGCCTTTACTGCAGCGGTTTTCAATTGCTGTTTGTTTGTGGGCCTTTCTGTCTGAAGTTTAGTCTTTAACAAGTGAAATGCATGCTCAATTGGGTTGAGATCAGGTGACTGACTTGTCCATTCAAGAATATTCCACTTCTTTGCTTTAATAAACTCCTGGGTTGCTTTGGCTTTATGTTTTGGGTCATTGTCCATCTGCATTATGAAATGCCAACCAATCAGTTTGGCTGCATTTGGCTGGATTTGAGCACACAGTATGTCTCTGAATACCCCAGAATTCATCCGGCTGCTTCTGTCCTGTGTCACATTATCAATAAACACTAGTGACCCAGTGCCACTGGCAGCCATCCATGCCCAAGCCATCACACTGCCTCTGCCGTGTTTTACAGATGATGTGGTATGCTTTGGATCATGAGCTGTACCATGCCTTCACCATACTTTTTTCTTTCCATCATTCTGGTAGAGGTTGATCTTGGTTTCATCTGTCCAAAGAATGTTCTTCCAGAACTGTGCTGGCTTTTTTAGATGTTTTTTAGCAAAGTCCAATCTAGCCTTTTTATTCCTGAGGCTTATGAGTGGCTTGCACTGTGCAGTGAACCCTCTGTATTTACTTTCATACAGTCTTCTCTTTATAGTAGATTTGGATATTGATACGCCTACCTCCTGGAGAGTGTTGTTCACTTGGTTGGCTGTTGTGAAGGGGTTTCTCTTCACCATGGAAATTATTCTGCGATCATCCACCACTGTTGTCTTCTGTGGGTGTCCAAGTCTTTTGCATTGATGAGTTCACCAGTTCTTTCTTTCTTTCTTTCTTTCTTTCTTTCTTTCTTTCTCAGGATGTACCAAACTGTAGATTTTGCCACTCCTAATATTGTAACAATTTCTCGGATGGTTTTTTTTCTGTTTTTGCAGCTTAAGGATGGCTTGTTTCACCTGCACGGAGAGTTCCTTTGACTGCATGTTTTCTTCACAGCAAAATCTTCCAAATGCAAGCACCACACCGCAAATCAACTCCAGGCCTTTTATCTGCTTAATTGAAAATGACATAATGAAGGAATTGCCCACACCTGCCCATGAAATAGCCTTTGAGTCAATTGTCCAATTACTTTTGGTCCCTTTAAAAACAGGGTGGCACATGTTAAGGAGCTGAAACTCCTAAACCCTTCATCCAATTTTAATGTGGATACCCTCAAATGAAAGCTGAAAGTCTGGACTTTATGTCCATGTCCATTATATATGGACACGGACATAAACTTGAATATGTTTCAGTAAACAGGTAAAAAAACTAAATTTGTGTCAGTGTCCAAATATATACGGACCTAACTGTATCCTTCCTGGCAGCTCGAACCAATCTGGTCATTTTACTCTGACCCCTCATACCTTTGAAATACTCAAATAAACCAATCCATCTGGCTCAAACCAACACCCATGCCACAGTAAAAGAAAGTCACACTTTGAGATCACAATTTTTCCCATTCTGATGTTTGACGTGAACATTAACTGAAGTGCTTGATTTGTATCTGCATGATTTGATGCACTGTGCTGCTGTCAAGGGATTGAGAAAACTGCAGAAAACACCAGGTGGATGGCTGTTCCTAATAAAGTGGCCAGTGAGTGTATGTGATAGCATGTAACTACTGTCACATAGTGATGAGCAAACCTGTGTAGTGAAATGTTTAAAAAAAATTTCCTTCAACACCGTTCCCTGTAATAGTGAAATGGTATTAAAAGTCTTCAGTTGCAATAAAGATACATTTGGTCTTTATTTTTTTTTGAGCTGTAAATTAAATGATTGTGGTATGAGTGATGAAACACATCAATGCTGGTGTTAATATTGACAAAATTACCTTTTTTAAAATAAAATTAACATTTTGTGTGTTAGGGCGGCATGGTGGTGTAGTGGTTAGCGTTGTCGCCTCACAGCAAGAAGGTCCGGGTTCGAGCCCTGTGGCCAGCGAGGGTCTTTCTGTGCGGAGTTTGCATGTTCTCCCCGTGTCCGCGTGGGTTTCCTCCGGGTGCTCCGGTTTCCCCCACAGTCCAAAGACATGCAGGTTAGGTTAACTGGTGACTCTAAATTGACTGTAAGTGTGAATGTGAGTGTGGCTGGTTGTCTGTGTCTATGTGTCAGCCCTGTGATGACCTGGCGACTTGTCCAGGGTGTACCCCGCCTTTCGCCCGTAGTCAGCTGGGATAGGCTCCAGCTTGCCTGCGACCCTGTAGAACAGGATAAAGCGGCTAGAGATAATGAGATGAGATTTTGTGTGTTAAATATGGCTTTAAAAAGCCATCTAGTCGTTAAAATCATCCTAAGGTTACAAGGCCGATGCTGATGTAGAGTCGACTGTTTGGTACTTCTCTCTGGTCATGAAAAACCAGAGGTGGGTGCCCCACCTACCCCAACCTACACCCTTGAGTGAGAGTCTGTGAATCTGCGATCATTTCCAAATACTGTATGTTTCACACATCCATGCACCCCCTCCCCCTTCATCCCCTTGCCCACTTTTTTTTTATTTAAAAATTTTTTTAAGCATTTTTCCAAAATTATTGGAGCAGGTGGAGTTAGACTTTAAACGAGACCATTTTGCCCATTGGCACATTTAATATGTTGGGAGTTGAATGATGGACTCTGGTGTTTTTTGTATGTGACCTGTTCATCCTTGCAGTTCCTGTTCATTGTTTAAGAACAATGTGAAACGCTGGCAAAAATCATTTTACATTTGTGCAACAATAAATGGTTAAATAGATCTAGTAATTGTTAAACTCTCACTGTACATTTGCACATTGTGTGAAACATGCAGGATGTGTACCTGACTCTGAAAGCTAACGAACAGTACATCAGTTTTTCTATCATTTCTTTTTCAAACATTTTATTGATTTCATCGAATATAAAAGGATCTAAAAAACATGAATATGAAATAGAAACAGAACAAGGCATGACATCCATCCATCCATTATCTGTAGCCGCTTATCCTGTGCAGGGTTGCAGGCAAGCTGGAGCCTATCCCAGCTGACTACGGGCGAGAGGTGGGGTACACCCTGGACAAGTCACCCGATCATCACAGGGCTGACACTGAGACAGCCAACTATTCACACTCACATTCACACCTACAGTCAATTTAGAATCACCAGTTAACCTAACCTGCATGTCTTTGGACTGTGGGAGAAACCGGAGCACCCGGAGGAAACCCACACGGACACGGGGAGAACATGCAAACTCCACACAGAAAGGCCCTCGCCGGCCGCTGGGCTCAAACCCAGAACCTTCTTGCTGTGAGACAACAGTGCTAACCACTACACCACCGTGCCGCCCAAGGCATGACATGATCAAACAAATTAGATTAATTGACAGGACAAAAAAAACTGATCAGCTAGCACCAAGTAACTCCAATGCGACAGAATGAAACGTTAAGCCATTCAGACCCTGCATCTACGGCATTGCAACAGACATTGTGTTTTCTTCTTTTTGTTTAACGTTTTCCTGCACATAGCACCAACTGAGACCTGGTGTTCATCAGAATGGATGTTTAACAGCCAATCAAACAGCAGCTTAGTTCCTCCCACTGCATAAGAAAAAAAAAATCAGCACACTGACATGAGATATGGCAGTACTCCTCCTAAAGAGGTGGAGTCTTCTTATTCTTTCAGCTCCTCCTATTAGAGGTCGCCACAGCAGATCATCCAATTTATGTTCCACATATTTGATTTGGCATAGATTTTACACCAGATGCCCTTCCTGATGCAATCCTCCCCGAATCTATCTAGGCTTGGGACCAGCACTAAGTATGCACTGGCTTGTGCAACCCCAGTGGCTGGGTATTTTATCTAATCTGCATGTCTTTGGACTGTGGGGGAAACCGTAGCACCCGGAGGAAACCCACACAGACATGGGGAGAACACGCAAACTCCACACAGAAAGGCCCTCGCTGGCCGTGAGGTTCGAACCTGGAACCTTCTTGCTATGAGGCAACAGCACTAACCCCTGCACCAAAAGAGGCAAAGTAAGGGCTCATATTAACTTTTTAATCTTATTTATAACAGTTTTTCTCAGGTTATATGTTTGTTACATTAAGCGTTGGACTGGGAAATAAAAAGTTCGCATCTCATCTCATTATCTCTAGCCGCTTTATCCTGTTCTACAGGGTTGCAGGCAAGCTGGAGCCTATCCCAGCTGACTACGGGCGAAAGGCGGGGTACACCCTGGACAAGTTGCCAGGTCATCACAGGGCTGACACATAGACACAGACAACCATTCACACTCACATTCACACCTACGGTCAATTTAGAGTCACCAGTTAACCTAACCTGCATGTCTTTGGACTGTGGAGGAAACCGGAACACCCGGAGGAAACCCACGCGGACAACATGCAAACTCCACACAGAAAGGCCCTCACCGGCCACGGGGCTTGAACCCGGACCTTCTTGCTGTGAGGCGACAGCGCTAACCACTACACCACCGTGCCGCCCGAAATAAAAAGTTGTGTGGCGAATTTTGAAACGAAAAATATGACAACAACCCCGTACTGTTGAACACATCAAGACCTGACTGCAGGAACAATGGGACAAAATAACACGTGAAACACTGCATCATTTGGTGTCTTCGGTCCCTAAACATCTTTTAAGTGTTGTGAGAAGGAATGGCAAGTGGTAAATGCTTTACAGTTCCAACTTCTTTTTTTTTAGAATGTGCTGCAAGAATCAAAATTGAAATGTGTATTTTGGAAAAAAAAATCGTGAGGCAAAACATTGAATAATGTGCTGTTGTATTGTTTTAATGCAATACAGGTCAAAGATTATTTACATATTGTTTTCAGTTTTAATTTCTATTTCAACATACCGTCAACCATACAACTTTTTTTCTGATTTGAGTTTGTACATACTACAGGTACAAATGGTATACCCTTAACGATACTACACCAGTGATAAAGAAAGGTACAATTCAAGATGGTCTACATACTAAAGGATGTAGTTTGGTCTGGAGAAACAGTTTAGAGACTACTATAGGTTTAGATGGCTTCTTACATCAGGATTATTACACTTTCGTCTTCTGTAACCGCTTTATCCTGGTCAAGGTTGCAGAAGAGAGACTCGGCAGGACAATAACCTGAGGATTGAAGCCAGCACCCTGGAGCTGTAAGGTGGTGACACTATCCACTACACCACCCTAGCTGGTATTATTTGTATTTAATTTGCAGATTGTGAGAAGTGGTAGGTTTTCGTGTTTTTCCTGCTTTATGAAAAAGCTGTCTTACAATAATTATCTCTGAACAAGAAAGAGAACAAAATCAAAGTCTTCAATCTTCTTTGTGCCAAACAAACAAACAAACAAACAAACAAACAAACAAACAAACAAACAAACAAACAAACAAGTGTTGTATACAACAGGGGTTTTCAACATTTTCTGCCTTCCAAGTAGTGTTCGGGAATCAGACACAGTCTCAGCGTTTAAGTCTAGGCTGAAAGCATATCTGTTTTGTCAAGCCTTGTGTTAATGGTGTTTATGAGGTAAAGGTGTAGATCTGGAGGGTCCTCAGACAGAGTGTTTTGGTAAACTGGGATGTATGGATGCTGTCAGTCCCCCACTCACTTGCTCACTCGAGTTTGTTGACGGTGTAGTGGCTGCTGCTTTATGTCCCAGGGCTCCCTCATGCCTGTGTTACCTTCTGGCTCTCTCCTTTTAGTTATGCTGTCATAGTTAGTTGCCGGAGTCCCTGCTTGTACTCAGTGCAATATGTATACTGTTCCTACTTATTCAGGTGACATTGGGCATACCTAACAACCTGTGTTTTCTCTCTCTTCTCCCACCCCCCAAATCTGTCCCTCTGAGTTACATGTCGGTCCTGGGATCGAGATGGTGATCTCTTCTGCTCCTCGGACCTGCCTGATCCATCCTGGTGCCCTGTGTCTGGTTGGAGTCTCATCGCATCGCTCCTGTGGAGGACGGCCCCATGTGGACAGTTGGGGGTCGCGCCTGGAGGACGCTCTGGACTCTTGCAGTGGTGCTTTTGTGGCTGGGGACTGCAGTTGACTTGCTGACTTTAGGACTGCAGTTGACTTGCTGACTTTGGGACTATGGTTGTCGTAAACGGTTTTGCGCTTGGGTTTCCGTTGGTGGGGGGTTTATAGCATCAACGAAGCTGACTTTATGTTAGGACTGTTAATGTTATAGTCATGCTGTCTGTTGTTGCCCAGATGGGGATGGGTTCCCTTTTGAGTCTGGTTCCTCTCGAGGTTTCTTCTTCATGTCGTCTGAGGGAGTTTTTCCTTGCCACCGTCGCCACAGGCGTGCTCGTTGGAGATAGATTAGGGATAAAATTAGCTCATATTTTAAGTTGTTCAAATTCTGTAAAGCTGCTTTCCGACAATGTTTACTGTTAAAAGCACTATACAAATAAACTTGACTTGACTTTAAGGCCCACCTATTCATACTTGTAATGAGTCAGGGCCCATTAAAAAAGATCCCCAATTATTTTGGCTCATCTATTCTATTAGAATCTAATAATCTATTGTCAAGTATATTAATGGGATGCAACATCACTCCCTGTTACAGATGGGAGCCCAGGAATTAAATAAATACAATTAAAAACAAACTGTTTTCAGTGATAGGTATTGTATTTAAAACTGTATGGATGTACCAGAAGCCAACATCAAACCATGCATGCAGGGCATTCTCAGTCAAAAGGGGTTAATGATCCAAAAGTGGAGTCTGGTCCATTAACACAAGAATTTACTGCCATGTTTGTGTCCAGCAAACAAGCAAGTTATTAAAACCAAGAAGTACACTCAAAAAAGTGGATATAGAAACCACTCAATGGGATGCCATAGCCACCAAAATGCCTCATTTTCATTGATAACCCATCGCAAAGCATCGCGAGCTGTAGTGTGACCGTAACTTAATGAGGCAGATGTGACATCGGATGCAACTCAGCAATTGTACCCTACTACTAGTAAAAATTAGCTTCAACTTGAAAAAAAGAATTGCAGCCCACTAGAGGGTGCTTCGTGGCCCATTAGTAGTTGAGAAACACTGGTATACAACATAATAATCTTTGTATACAATATAAAAATTTTAATCTAATAATGGATAAAACTAGACAGCTAACTTGAAATAATTACTGAAGGTTGTGGAGCTAACCATATTTTACAACCAAGGCAGTCTCTTTTGTAACTGCTGGAAATTTTGCATGTGCTTGTATCTTCACTGAGTACCAACAGCAAAGTCACCAACTCATGATCGCAACCCTTGAGTGGTTATCCCATAAAAGGTTTTTGCTACATCACACTTACCCTCCACCCCTTCCTGGTCAAACTCTAGTTTGGTACTTGGCCTTCCTACTGATGTTTTGGAATACCAGGACAGTTTCCTTCAAAACTACCAGAGGATGTACAAGTTCAAGCATAAATAACACACTTTTCAAGACCTAGTTTTGTGCGTGCACACACACACACACACACACACACACACACACACACACACACACACACATTTATAAATGATGTAAATAGTTAGAACTTGCTTTAGAAATCTCACAATATCAATTTATAAACCCAGAAATAAATCCATATGCTTGTGCACATGCTTAGCTTTGAAAGCTGTCCTCACTAACACCTCCAAGGTCCAACCCAAAATTGCTTAAATTCCAAGATCCAAGGCCCAATACCCTAAATTCTTAGAGGAATTCAAGAAAAAGGCACTTTCAAACATTCCTGAAGGTCATCATCATCATCATTCATGAGCCACCCATGTCATGCCCAGACACTGAGCAGTCTGACTGTTATTAATGCAAATGTACACAACTGTTACCATCTACTGCGGTTTAAGAAATGTGTCTTTTTCTTCTGTGCTCTGTTTTTCATCCTGAGGTAGGTCCTGTTCCTCTGGTCTGTGTATGTTCTTGTCTACTAGGCGAAAAGATTCCATGAACTCATCAATGTCTATGTAGCCATCTTTGTTTACGTCTATGCTGACCACCAGGTCATTGATGGCTTCATTGGAAATCTCCATTTGCAGATAGGCACTTAGCAGCTTCCATGTCTGACAGAAGTCTTCAAAAGAGATGAGGCCTGGAGAAAAACAACATGAAAAAGCAGATCACTCATGAATGCAAACTACTTGGTTCAGCTCACAAAGAATGATAAGAAGTAGACCATGAGTTTATATAGGAGATAGTGAGTTTGGAATTGGGAGACGAGGATATGTTCTCATACCCGAGTTGTCTGTGTCCACTATTCTGAAAATGGTCTCCAAAGTGGACCGGTGCCTGTAAAGAGTCTCCAGCAGTGTCTGCTCAATGTACTGCATGCACAAGAAGCAGGCTATTTGATGGATAGTAAACACAGCACAAATCCTTTGACATAATGTGTTTATGCATGCAAACGATTCGTTAAATTAAAAGCATTTCTCATTCTTAGACAATCCAGATGTTTTTGGTCTTGCATTGCTGTAAATGCAATTAGAACAACTGGCTATCTTGGTATATTGTTTCATCTTTTTTTTTAACCTAAGATCATTTAAGAGTTGATCTTTTACTTCTTGCAAAAAGGCAGACAGGATTCGAGACACACAATATCCCCTGCTGGCAACTATGCCATAAATCTGGTAAAATGCGACTGAATTGAACGAAATTGGAATATGTGTATTACTGACATATAACAAAGAATCCTGCCAAGTTTCGTGAAATTCCTCCAAAAATTGAGAGAGGAGATGATTTCAGAAGGAAAACACAGTCATGAAATTGTCAAAGTATAATTTTGTTAATCAAGGGCTGTAACTCTGGTAAAATGTGACCAAATTTAACAAAATTGGAGTATGCGTATTACCGACATATACCAAAGAATCCTGCAAAGTTTTGTGAAATTCCTCCAAAAATTGTGAGAGGAGTTGATTTCAGAAGCTTCCCGGGACAGACAGACATCGCCACGACATAATCCCCCTTCGGACCTTTCGGCCAGCAGGGGATAAAAACTGCCAGGCTACTGAACTTCATTGTATGCCAAATTAGAGTGATCATTATATTGACCTTTTCCCAAAAAGACCTACTCCTTTCTAGTTTCAAAATATTTAAAATGAAATACTGATATACAGTGGGGCAAAAAAGTATTTAGTCAGTCACCAATTGTGTAAGTTCTCCCACTTAAAGATGAGAGAGGCCTGTAATTTTCATCATACAGTAGGTATACCTCAACTATGAGAGACAAAATGAGAAAAAAAAATCCAGAAAATCACATTGTCTGATTTTTAAAGAATTTATTTGCAAATTATGGTGGAAAATAAGTATTTGGTCAATAACAAAAAGTTCATCTCAATACTTTGTTATATACCCTTTGTTGGCAATTACAGAGGTCAAACGTTTTCTGTAAGTCTTCACAAGGTTTTCACACACTGTTGCTGGTATTTTGGCCCATTCCTCCATGCAGATCTCCTCTAGAGCAGTGATTCTCAAACTGTGGTACGTGGGCTCCATTCTAGTGGTACGCCAAAGAATCACTTAATTAAATATAAATAAAAAAAAAAATAAAAATAAAACGTGAAATACTATCCATAATATCCGAATGGATGAAAAATATCTTATCAACCGATGACAAGAAAATGAAAGGAGATACAAATTAAGTTAATAATTTTAAAAAGTTTGCAAGTGCTTCTGGGTAGCCATACGTAGCGTACGTACGCATTCCCACCGGTTCCGCTGACAGACGGTTATCTGCCATTGGTAGACTAGGCTGTGATGGGAAAAGGTGGAGGTGGCTTTGCTAATTATGACGAGTACGACAAAATTACTGTCGTGGCTTAAATCCGCGAATGGGAGCGTGGATCAGGAGAGAGGGAGAACTGAAGAGGACGTGTGTGAGCCGAGCGCAGATGCTAACGACAGTGGCAAAACCAGCCCCAGAACTGCTAGCAAACGGCAGAAACCAGTGAGGAGGAAGTATGACGAAAAATACATAAAACTGGGATTCATTTGGAGCGGGACAGAGGAGCTGCCCAGGCCGCAGTGTGTTGTATGCGGGGACGTTCTGTGCAATGAGTCCATGAAACCATCGCATCTCAAACGGCATCTTACAACCAAACACACAGCACTAAAGGACAAACCAATGGATTTTTTTTTTTACGAAAACGTAATGAACTGAAGCAGTCCAAGTCCACCATTCTGTCCTATGGTACACCTGTAGCCAAAGCACAGGAAGCTTCATATCGTGCCAGCCTCCTGATCGCCAGAGCCAGTAAGCTGCACACAATCGAGGAACTGCTGTGTTTGCCATTAGCCAAAGAGATGACACGCATCACGTGTGGAGAGAAAGCTGCCAGAGAGTTAAACTTGGTGCCGCTTTCAAATGACACCGTGTCAAGGAGAATAAATGACATGGCTGACGATGTTAAAAAGACACTGATTGAGCGCATTAAGAACAGTAGATAGTTTACCATACAGCTTGATGAGACTACAGATGTTGCAGATTTGGCCAATTTATTTGATTCATTATTTAAGTACAGTGTTTTATTTTCCTATATTTAAACAGTGTTACTGTTCAAAGTACTGTATGTAATGTTACAGTGGCCAACAATATTAAATATACTTGTTAAATAAAACCTCCACCTTGTTTTTAATGAATACTTAGGTCTACTACACTACTGTATTTTAATGTTGGTCATTATGGTGGTACTTGGAGAGCCAAGTATTTTCTGAGGTGGTACTTGGTGAAAAAAGTTTGAGAACCACTGCTCTAGAGCAGTGATGTTTCGGGGCTGTTGCTGGGCAACACGGACTTTCAACTCCCTCCAAAGATTTTCTATGGGGTTGAGATCTGGAGACTGGCTAGGCCACTCCAGGACCTTGAAATGCTTCTTACGAAGCCACTCCTTCGTTGCCCGGGCAGTGTGTTTGGGATCATTGTCATGCTGAAAGACCCAGCCACGTTTCATCTTCAATGCCCTTGCTGATGGAAGGAGGTTTTCACTCAAAATCTCACGATACATGGCCCCATTCATTCTTTCCTTTACACGGATCAGTCGTCCTGGTTCCTTTGCAGAAAAACAGCCCCAAAGCATGATGTTTCCACCCCCATGCTTCACAGTAGGTATGGTGTTCTTTGGATGCAACTCAGCATTCTTTCTCCTCCAAACACGACAAGTTGAGTTTTTACCAAAAAGTTCTATTTTCGTTTCATCTGACCATATGACATTCTCCCAATTCTCTTCTGGATCATCCAAATGCTCTCTAGCAAACTTCAGACGGGCCTGGACATGTACTGGCTTAAGCAGGGGGACACGCCTGGCACTGCAGGATTTGAATCCCTGGCGGTGTAGTGTGTTACTGATGGTAGCCTTTATTACTTTGGTCCCAGCTCTCTGCAGGTCATTCACTAGGTCCCCCGTGTGGTTCTGGGATTTTTGCTCACCGTTCTTGTGATCATTTTGACCCCACGGGGTGAGATCTTGCGTGGAGCCCCAGATCAAGGGAGATTATCAGTGGTCTTGTATGTCTTCCATTTTCTAATAATTGCTCCCACAGTTGATTTCTTCACACCAAGCTGCTTACCTATTGCAGATTCAGTCTTCCCAGCCTGGTGCAGGTCTACAATTTTGTTTCTGGTGTCCTTTGACAGCTCTTTGGTCTTGGCCATAGTGGAGTTTGGAGTGTGACTGTTTGAGGTTGTGGACAGGTGTCTTTTATACTGATAACAAGTTCAAACAGGTGCCATTAATACAGGTAACGAGTGGAGGACAGAGGAGCCTCTTAAAGAAGAAGTTACAGGTCTGTGAGAGCCAGAAATCTTGCTTGTTTGTAGGTGACCAAATACTTATTTTACCGAGGAATTTACCAATTAATTCATTAAAAATCCTACAATGTGATTTCCTGGATTCTTTCCCCCCATTCTGTCTCTCATAGTTGAGGTGTACCTATGATGAAAATTACAGGCCTCTCTCATCTTTTTAAGTAGGAGAACTTGCACAGTTGGTGGCTGACTAAATACTTTTTTGCCCCACTGTATAAACAGAAATACTAAAATATAATGTGCTTTAAAGTTGGCCGTCTTGTAAATGAGCTTATAAATTAAAGCAGGTCAGAGTAAGAAGGCGACTGCACCGTACCGCGAAAGGTAAATCCAGGACTAGAACTGACATTTTCTGCGTTATCACATCTTTATACTAAGCACTGTTTTACCTCGCAGTTCGGTTCCTTTATAGAGAGGTTATGGAACCAGTTGTGGTAATCCAGCATGTCGTTGGTAGCGTTGGTGAGGAGCTGAGAGCGCAGCATTCTTGAGGGCAATCTCAGGTGCAGCACCTGTTCTACAGCACTGCTCCAGGCATTCAGAGAGATTAGACCTGCGAATGGACCAAGAGGAAAAGCTTTTGCTAGTCTTCTTGTATTTATAATCAGGAGTTTACAATATATAAGTATAATAGGGGAAGCCATGGCCTAATGGTTAGAGAAGCAGCTTTGGGACCAGAAGGTCACCAGTTTGATTCCATGGACTAGCAGGAATGGCTGAAGTGCCCTTGAGCAAGGCACCTAACCCCTAACTGCTACCCAGGCTGCTCTAGGTATGTTGTACGTCGCTCTGGATAAGATAGTCTGCTAAATGCCATCTAATAAATATCATGGATTTGCTAATATAGGCAAAAATAGTATTTCCAGATGAGGACCTGTTTGTAGCAGGTATATTTTATTCAACAAGGGCAGGAGAGTTAAAAAAAAAACCACCCTGGACAGAGAGTACAAAGGTTGTTCCTTATATAAACATCAGAGGACCACAAATCTAACTATTTTACTATTTAATCTTAGGAGCATGTAAATATACAAGAAACCAATTCAGGATAACCTGCTTTGGTCCTCAATGACAGACTGTAGATGCAAATACCACATTTAGAATAAATTCCAGATCTTTAATAAACTCTTTTATGCATGAACTAAATATTCCATGACATACAGCTGACATATATATAAGTCACAAAGGAACCCATTATTTTACTCAACATGGGAGATGCTGTGTCCATCACTACAGAGCACAAATCAGTGAACAATTTTTTTTTTTCAGTCAAATAGCTGTGAAGAATTATTCATCAGAGTTTTAAAGGAAAAGTCCACCCGAAACAACCTGCCTATTAATCTTTACAATTAACATGTGATCTCCAGAGCGGCATCGTAAAATTTATTACGTAATGAAACTCGAAGTTGACTTTTCTAGTTTAGACATGTTGGTCAATTTTCACTTTGGCTATCAGTTTCCTAGATTACCCACAATGCCCTTTGACTGCCTGCTGATCATGATGCCAGTCACATTTAGCCCTCACTTCATCTCCAAGATGAAAAGAGACGAACGCAGCAGATCTTTAGTCTACTATTCTGTCCAGCTGTCTCACCTGCTCATGTGTACACTCTGCACAAACAGACCAGGTTCCAAAGCCTCAACTTTCATGCTAATACTGACATCATTGTGCTTGTTATCTTGCATATTTTGCTAACTAGCTGAGCCAAGTCTCTGGCGTAACTCAGTGCAACTATGTTGTATACAGTGGTGCTTGAAAGTTTGTGAACCCTTTAGAATTTTCTATATTTCTGCATAAATATGACCTCAAACATCATCAGATTTTCACACAAGTCCTAAAAGTAGATAAAGAGAACCCAGTTAAAGAAATGAGACAAAAATATTATACTTGGTCATTTATTTATTCAGGAAAATGATCCAATATTACATACTGTAATACCATTCAAAATTGAAACATGGCTGGATCAAGCAAAGAGTGCTACCACCCTTATTGAAGCAGCTCCCCCAAATTTTAATTTCATGAGTGCTACCCGACATGGGAAAGGTGGAGGGATCGCAAATATATTCAAAGCCTCTTTTCAATGTAAATGGTCCTCACTTGGTGATTTTACATCCTTTGAACACTTATGTGCACTTGTTACATGCTCTCCTAAAATATTGTTATTAACTATTTACAGGCCTCCGAGACATTCAGCCAAAGTTTTTCTGGAAGAGTTTGGTGAACTGTTGTCAGTCATTTGCTTAGAGTTTGGCTGTCTTATTATATCTGGGGATTTTTAACTTGCATGTAGATAATTCTGAAAACACTTATGCCAGAGAACTACTTGCACTTATTGACAACTTCAACCTAGTACAACATGTACAGGGGCCGACCCACTCTTGTGGTCATACCCTTGGCCTCGTTATCGCAAAGGGCCTTACTGTTTCTACTACTGTTGTTGACCTGGCCTTATCTGATCATTTCTGTGTTTTCTCTGATGTTTCTATGTCCCCTCACATTCAGAACAGCTCAACGACTATGGGTAGGAAAGTCATAAACGACAACACGTGTTCTCTTTGAGCAAGCTCTCTCACGGATCTCAACTAAAATGTCAGACTCTGTAGACGACTTACTGGAAATTTTTAATTTAAATATGACCCAAATTATGGATGATATTGCTCCATTCAAAATCAAAAGAGTCAATGACAAGCAGAAAGCACCATGGAAGCAATACCCAGCTGTTAAATTGCTAAAGAGAGAATGTAGGAAGACTGAAAGAAAATGGCGCAAATCTAAACTTCACATCCATTATCAAATCCATAAAGAGATGCTTTGTAAATATAATTATGAAATTGGTAAAGCAAGACAGTCTTTCTTCTCCAACATCATCAACAGGAATATGAACAATGCCCGTGTGCTATTTTCAACAGTAGAGAAGCTAACTAATCCCCCACCACAATTAGCACCTGAACTTCTCTCAGTTAATAAATGCAATGAGTTTGCATCCTACTTCAAAGGTAAAATTGATAAAATAGGGCAGAATATTGCTCATAATATATCTCAGTTGCAAATAACTGAAAGGCTGCAAATCACCAGTGACACAGACAGACAATTTCAACACAATGTCAGAATTTTGTTTGATTGATTACGAAAAAACTGTACAAAATCTCAGTTCCTCAACATCTGAATTGGATGTTCTGCCCACCAACTTTAATTCTGTTCTTCACCTCATAATTACAGATGTGCTTCAGATCATAAATACATCCCTAGAGACTGGCATTTTTCCTGTGTCCCTGAAAAAAGCTGTTGTAAAGCCCCTACTTAAAAAGAATAATCTGGATGCTTCAGTATTGAACAACTACAGGCCAATATCAAATCTAACATTCATCGGGAAAATCCTTGAAAAAATTGTCTTCAATCAATTAACTGCCTTCTTGATATCAAAGAGCTGTTTTGATAACTTTCAGTCAGGATTTCGTGCCAATCACAGCACTGAAACAGCGCTGATTAAAGTTATAAATGACATACGTCTTAATACTGATGCAGGCAAAACATCGGTCCTGGTGTTACTGGACCTCAGTGCAGCTTTTGATACTGTTGATCACAACATACTGCTATATTGACTTGAACACTGGGTTGGGTTGACTGGTAAAGTTATCAATTGGTTAAAATCATACTTAGAAGCTTCTTTGTTACCATGGGAAATTGTACCTCAACATCAATGTCCTTGACCTGTGGTGTCCCCCAGGGGTCGATCCTTGGACCATTACTATTCAACCTTTATATGCTCCCACTTGGACAAATTATCAAGAACAACTCAATTTTGTATCACTGCTATGCAGATGACACCCAAATTTATTTTGCTCTATCACCTAATGATTATGCCCCCCTTGAATGTCTCTACCAGTGTATCGACCAATCAACAACTGGATGTCACAAAATTTTCTTCAGCTGAACACAGATAAAACAGAAGTAATTCTATTTGGGAAAAAAGACGAAAGACTCAGGATTACCACTATTCTTGACACAAAGGGGATTAAAACAAAAGATATGGTTAAAAATCTTGGTGTTTTCACTGACAGCGAGCTAAACTTTTTGACAGTCACATGAAAGCAATCACTAAATCGGCATTTTATCACCTAAAAAACATTTCCAAACTAAGAGGACTTATGTCAAAAAATGATCTGGAAAAACTTATACATGCCTTCATCTCTAGTAGGGTTGACTACTGCAATGGCCTTTTCACAGGCCTGCCAAAAAAGACCATCAAACGACTTCAGGTGATTCAAAATGCAGCAGCGAGGGTTCTCACACGAACAAAAAGAACAGAGCACATTACTCCAATTCTAAGGTCCCTTCACTGGCTTCCAGTAAGCTACAGAATTGACTTTAAAGCATTGTTGCCGGTGTACAAATCTCTAAATGGTACAGGGCCCAATTACCTCTCTGATATGTTGCAGCGGCCTAACCCAATCAGATCTACCAGATCGCAGCAGCAAAATTTACTGGTAAAACCAGTTGTTAAAACAAAGTGTGGTGAAGCAGCTTTTAGCTACTATGCAGTACAGTGATGGAACCAACTCCCAGAGGACATTAAAAATGTTCCTGCTGTTGGCAGCTTCAAATCTAGATTAAAGACCAAGCTGTTCTCAGATGCTTTCTGCTAACTGATAAATATCATCTTTACATGTTTTAAACTTTACTTAACTTTTATTCTATTTTATTCTGCTGTTTTTTACTGAACTTTTACTTCATTTTATTATTTTATTTCTACTATTGTTTAATTCTTATATTATTTTTATTTTTCTCTCTTCTTCCCCCTTTATTTTATGTAATTTTATTTTCTATTGTTTACTGTTTTGCCTTTACCTCTGTAAAGCACAAATCTGCCACTGTGTATGAAATGCGCTATATAAATAAACTTGCCTTGCCTTACTGTATCTGTGAGTGGCAAAAGTATGTGAATCTCTAGGATTAACAGTTAATTTGAAGGTGAAATTAAAGTCAGATGTTTTCAATCAATGGGATGACAATCAGGTGTGAGTGGGTACCCTGTTTTATTTAAAGAACAGGGATCTATCAAAGTCTGATCTTCACAACACATGTTTGTGGAAGTGTATCATGGCACGAACAAAGGAGATTTCTGAGGAGCTCAGAAAAAGCGTTGCTGATGCTCATCAGGCTGGAAAAGGTTACAAAACCATCTCTAAAGAGTTTGGACTCCACCAATCCACAGTCAGACAGATTGTGTACAAATGGAAGAAATTCAAGATCATTGTTACCCTCCTCAGGAGTGGTCGACCAACAAAGATAACTCCAAGAGCAAGGCGTGCAATAGTCAGCAAGGTCACAAAGGACCCCAGGGTAACTTCTAAGCAACTGAAGGCCTCTCTCAGATTGGCTAATGTTAATGTTCATGAGTCCACCATCAGGAGAACACTGAACAACAATGGTGTACATGGCAGGGTTGCAAGGAGAAAGCCACTGCTCTCCAAAAAGAACATTGTTGCTCGTCTGCAGTTTGTTAAAGATCACGTGGACAAGCCAGAAGGCTATTGGAAAAATGTTTTGTGGACAGATGAGACCAAAATAGAGCTTTTTGGTTTAAATGAGAAGCGTTATGTTTGGAGAGAGGAAAAAACACTGCATTCCAGCATAAGAACCTTATCCCATCTGTGAAACATGGTTTAGTCCTGAACCATCATGTATATCATGATGGTTAGTATCATGGTTTGGGCCTGTTTTGCTGCATCTGGGCCAGGACAGCTTACCATCATTGATGGAACAATGAATTCTGAATTATACCAGCAAATTCTAAAGGAAAATGTCAGGACATCTGTCCATGAACTGAATCTCAAGAGAAGGTGGGTCATGCAGCAAGACAACGACCCTAAGCACACAAGTCGTTCTACCAAAGAATGGTTAAAGAAGAATAAAGTTAATGTTTTGGAATGGCCAAGTCAAAGTCCTGACCTTAATCCAGTCGAAATGTTGTGGAAGGACCTGAAGCGAGCAGTTCATGCGAGGAAACCCACCATCATCCCAGAGTTGAAGCTGTTCTGTACGGAGGAATGGGCTAAAATTCCTCCAAGCCGGTGTGCAGGACTGATCAACAGTTACCGGAAACATTTAGTTGCAGTTACTGCTGCACAAGGGGGTCACACCAGATACTGAAAGCAAAGGTTCACATACTTTTGCCACTCACAGATATGTAATATTGGATCATTTTCCTCAATAAATAAATGACCAAGTACAATATTTTTGTCTCATTTCTTTAACTGGGTTCTCTTTATCTACTTTTTGGACTTGTGTGAAAATCTGATGATGTTTTAGGTCATATTTATGCAGAAATATAGAAAATTCTAAAGGGTTCACAAAATTTCAAGCACCACTGTACATAAAGTTAAAAGATAGAGAGGGTGCACTTGTGCATTTGTCCATTATACACTTTATAATGTATTTCAATGTAATGTATTTCAGGGTGGACTTTTCCTGCTCACCATACTTAAGCGACTGCACAAGACCTAAATCCAATCTTGTACAAAACTACGGATAAAATGCATCATGCACTTTGATTCTGTGGTTTGTAAGAAGTACTGCACCTGTGTTCTCCTTATCATATTCCTGAAAGGTACTGATGAGCTCTGACTTGTGTGCAAACAGTTGCTCTCTCAGAACTTTAAGAGCAGAGTGCTCTGTTCCTCTGATACTGAACAGAAAAGAAATAGGACAGAATACTGACATGGTGCCAAAGAAGCAAGATGGCCTTCCCTCCAAAACTCATTCCCCACTGCAATGAGTAAAGTATCCACTAATGAGCACTTTAAAAGACGCAACCCATTTTACATCTCTACATGTAAACCTTTTGCATTTTTACAGAACATTGCACAACTTTAAGGGAAAATCCACCGAGAGAGCAGACATGGTGAAGTGCAACGATATTTGAGTTATTTCTGTAAAATGCAATTTCAGTTACATTTATTCCATGCTTATGAGAATTTAATTTTGTATGAGTTTAACTTTTTTGGTCACTTACTTTTCTCCTCTCTACATATATGCAGTAAATTAGAGAGAATTCTTAAATACAAACTCTGAAAACAGTGATTTAACAAATCCGACTAAAATAAAAATGCATAAATCTGTGTTGTACTGATGTGTTATATTGGTGTAAACGAACATGAAAAATCAGTTATTTACCTTTGTCCAAAGCTCATTTCCCGAGTCTTACTGTTGGTCTGGTACTGGATAAAGTAAGGTACTAGATCTGGACCTAACCTGACCAGAGCTCCCCTGTTACTGCCCACTTCATAGTAGTTAGATGCTGAAAAAATTGTGAGGACCTGCAGAGACAAATATGACAACTATCATCCTTTACAATAGCAAAATGTAACCTATATGTCAAATCAACCAGCTGATATTAAGAATATTCAATTAAATTCAACTGTATCTGTATCACACTTTAACAATATACGTTGTCATAAAGCTGCTTTACAGAAACCTGGATGTAGATTTAGATCCCTAATCAGCAAGCCAATGGTGACAGGGGCAAGGAAAAACTCCCTGAAACAGCATGAGGATGAAACCTTGAGAGGAACTAGATTTTAAATGGAACCTATCCTCATCCAGGTAACACCAGTGTGATGATAGATCATTCTTTCACAACTGTACGCTATAAAATCAAACAGTAGGCTACTACATGTGTTCTGAATTTGCGGATTTCATCTCAAACCTGGTTGTTTCCTTCGACAAAGCCTGAGTTGTTGGAAGCTTTAATATTCACTTTGATAATTCAGAAGACCATCTGAAAACAGCATTCGTGTCCATTCTAGATTCAATAGGGGTTAATTCGTATCTCATAGGACCTACTCATAATGGTGGTCACACTCTTGATCTAATTCGTATTAAATATAGAAAATATAGTCACACTTCTACAGTCTGAAGCTACCTCAGATCATTATCTCACCTCATTCAAAATATGTTTGAGCAATAATGTATGCACCTTGCCATGCTACTGTATCAAACGTACATTCTCGTCAACTACTGCTCAAAGTTTTATCAATAATCTCCCAGAGTTATCAAGTTTGACCAGGCAACTGAATGCTTACAGTCAAATGTTCTGCTGTACTTTAGATAATGTCGCTCCACTTAAAAGAAAAATAATTAGAGAGAAAAAACTAGCACCCTGGTAAAACGATGACACATGCACCTTAAAACAGACCACTCAAAAATCAGAACCTAAATGGCATCAAACAAAATTGGCAGTATTCCAAATTAGCTTGGAAGGAGAGCCTCCTGAAGTACAGAAAAGCTCTTAGTGCTGCTAGATCAGTGCATCTCTCCACCCTAATAGAGGATAACAAAAATAATCCTAGATTCTTATTTAATACTATAGCAAAATTAACTGGGAATAAGACCACCACAGAAATACATACACCTGCAATATGCAGTAGCGACGACTTCATGAACTTTTTCAGTGGCAACATTGAAAATATCAGACAAAAAATTCAAACTACTCATTTAAGGCCAGACAATTTAAATAACCTTTAAGATAACAACATAACTGTCAGATCAGCAATGAGAATTTTTTACTCCCCTTAGAGAAACTGAACAAACTTCACTAATTTCCATATCAGAATATTCAACTTGTGTACTAGATCCCTTACCTACATGACTCTTCAAACAGATAATACCAGAAGCAATCGAACCTCTTCTAAAAATAATCAATTCTTCTCCTAGCACTGGCTATGTACCTAAATCCTTTAAACTAAAAGTTATCATACCCCTGATTAAAAAACCTGACCATGACTCCTGGCAGCTGTCCAGTTATAGGCCAATATCAAACCTCCCCTTTATCTCCAAGATCCTAGAAAAAGCTGTAGCACAGCAGTTATGCTCATATCTGCATAAGAATAACATCCATGAAATGCATCAATCAGGATTTACACCTCATCCTAGCACAGGACAGCACTGGATAAAGTAGTAAATGACTTACTACTGGCCTCTGATCAGGGCTGCATCTCCTTGCTTGTATCGCTAGACCTTAGTCTTTGATACCATTGATTATTCCATTCTTCTTGATTGACTAGAAAATATTGTAGGAGTTAAGGGAAAGGCCCTCTCCTGGCTCAGGTCTTATTTAACTGATTGCTATCAGTTTACTGATGTAAATGGTGACTTTTCTATGCATACTACAGTAAAGTTTAGTATTCCACAAGGTTCTGGCTCTCCCTTTTAGTTATGTTGTCATAGTTAGCCTTGCTGGAGTCCCTGCTTACACTCAGCACACAATATATACTACTCAGTGATAGTCAATATGGATTTAGAGCAAACAGATCAACAGAGATGGCACTAATGGAATCAATTGAAGAAATCAGTAACTCCATAGATGATAAAAAATATGTTGCTGGGATATTTATTGATCTTCAAAAAGCTTTTGATACTATTAATCATGATAATTAATAAGATGGAACAAAATGGGATAAGGGGAGTTGTATTAAATTGGATAAGAAGTTATTTGAGCAACAGGACACAATTTGTGAAGTTGGGTGACACTCAACTCGTTTGAATATTGATTGTGGTGTCCCCCAGGGGTCAGTATTGGGTCCTAAACTGTTCATTTTTTATATAAATGATACGTGCAATGTATCAAAGATATTTAAGATGGTATTATTTGCAGATGACACATATATGTTTTGTTCTGGAACAAATTTACATGAGTTAGAAAACATAATCTCTTCAGAATTGTGCAGGTTAAAAAGTTGGTTTGATCGAAATAAACTATCATTAAATCTGTCTAAAACAAAAATCATGTTATTTAATAATTATAAAATAAATAAGGCAATAAATGTACAGGGAGATTGTGTTGATATTGAAAGAGTTTCTAATAATAAATTTCTTGGGGTAATAATAGATGATAGAATTACTTGGAAATCACAAATAAAATACATATTAATTAAACTATCAAGAAGCATATCTGTGTTGAGTATAGCTAAGCACGTCCTGTACTATAATTTACTCCACATTCTTTACTGTTCCCTGCTTTTACTGTACTTAAATTACTGCTTAGTGGTGTGGGGGAATACGTAGAAATGTTCACTTCATGCAATAACTATACTTCAAAAAAGAGCTATAAGAATAATTCATAGTGCTGGTTACCGAGATCATACTAATTCACTATTCTTAAATTCAAAATGTTTAAAATTCAGGGATATTATAGAATATAAAACTGCCTTAATAATGTACAAAGTAAGGAATTATAAAGTACCAAGGAATATTCAAACAATGTTCTCAAATAGAGAGGGGGGCTATAATTTTAGGGGGAAATTGAAATTTAAAATTCGCAGTGCTGGGACAATGTTAAAAATGTTCAGTATTTCTATTTGTGGAGTAAAGCTATGGAACAGTTTGAATGTGGAGCTCATGAAATGTACAACTATAAACCAGTTCAAAAAAAAGGAACAGATCTTTATGAGGTATAGGGAGGAGGAATTACAATAATATTCTATTGATAATACAAGTGTATATATGTGGGTATGGGTACGTACGGATATATATATTATAGAAAATGCATGTATGTGTATATATTAGTGTTGTGACGTTCGCGAACGACCCGATTCTTTTGAACGGCTCCTCGGCATGAACGATGAGAACCGAGTCTTGAGCTGGGGGAGCCATTCTTTCTGTCGTTCTTTTTCTGTACTGTGTTTCAGATGAAAAAGCTCCTCCTTTACTCCTCCTCCCTTCACTGAGTTAGGGAAAGGTTACGGTGAGGGCACAGTGGTGCCTATTTGTCTGATATGCAAATGTAGCTATCAGACAAATAGGCACCAATGTGACATCGGGGAGCGGGAGGGAGGTGACCGTCAGAGCGCAGCCCGTTGTGGTCATGCTGCTTGCACGTGCGCTCTCCAGAAAGAAAAAAAACCCTGCGTGGCTGTTTCAGAGGAGTTAATTGGAGAATTGGAGGGTTGGGGAGTTGGGGGAGGGATGGCACCAGTTGTGCACGCTGTCTTCACGTGTGCCCCAAAAAAAAAAAGTTCAAATTGTTTTGTATATAGTTTATAATGTTGTGTGATCTCAACTCATCTCATCATCTCTAGCCGCTTTATCCTTCTACAGGGTCGCAGGCAAGCTGGAGCCTATCCCAGCTGACTACGGGCGAAAGGCGGGGTACACCCTGGACAAGTTGCCAGGTCATCACAGGGCTGACACATAGACACAGACAACCATTCACACTCACATTCACACCTACGGTCAATTTAGAGTCACCAGTTAACCTAACCTGCATGTCTTTGGACTGTGGGGGAAACCGGAGCACCCGGAGGAAACCCACGCGGAGAACATGCAAACTCCGCACAGAAAGGCCCTCGCCGGCCCCGGGGCTCGAACCCAAGACCTTCTTGCTGTGAGGCGACAGCGCTAACCACTACACCACCGTGCCGCCCGTTGTTGTGTGATATTAATGATAATATTGTGGGAAAACTACTTTGCACGGACGTTCATTTAATTTATTCTATCGTCATTTTGTTTGTTCTATTTTTGTGTATTTTATGTATTTATCTGTTTGTCTAGTTGTATCTATTTTTCTAATAATAATATATTTTTTGCATTAATAGTTTGTTTTTTCCTATTAAAATAATCTTGTGTTCTTGTTATAACTTTATCTATTTATCTGACTGTTTAGTTGTATCTATTTTTGTTACAATTTCAATATTTTTAATATAGAAAGTTTGTTTTTTTCTATTAAAATGTTCTTGTGTGATAACTAGTTCTTGTATTATATTTATTGTAGTTGTATCTATTTTGTATCTCAGACTTAAATATTTTTGTAAAACAAGTGTTTTTCTATAAAATATTCTTGCGTTCTTGATAACTATGTTCTTGAGTGGGTTCTTTTACAGAAAAGCCGTTCTGCATGGACATTCATTGAAGCGCTCATTGTTTTTTAATGGTTATTTATGAGCGTTTAGGGGTTACAATAATGTAAGTCTAGGTTGCTTTATATAAAAGGTATGTCCAGAAATATTGATGTCACTGTCTAAGCAGAGGGATCTGTCTTCTTTAGACGCTGTCTTCTTAAAACTGAATAAATATTTAAAAAGAGCCAAATGAGCCAGTCTTTTGAACGGCTCTTTTCAAAGAACGGATCACAAAGATGCGGATCCCATCAAAGAGCCATAAATCCCATCTCTAGTATATATATGCATATGCATAATTGTATATAATATATATGCATAATATGCATAATTATGGGTGTCTGTGTACATATGGATATGTGTATAGTTATAGGTATGTGTCTATGTATGTACTGTATGTACGCATTGTATGTGTGTATATATGCATAACATAAGTATCTGTATATATGATTTGATTTGGTCGATATTATACCATGTTGGTATGTCTTGGTATGTTAGTATGTTTTCTTTTTTGTTGTTGCTTTTGTTTTCTTTTGTATATATAGTTTATTATGGCGGAAAGTGACGTTTGATTAGTGGTGGTATAGCGGGTTAGGGTTTGATAAGTTATTTACTTCTTCCTAATCCTTTCTGAACATTATTATGTTACTGCCTTGCGGCTATGCTATTCTGTTTGTTTATGACGATGTTTTGATTATTGCATTTTTTATTTTTTTGTTTTGTTTTTTTATATCTTCTTTACTGTTCAGAATAAAGCAATCAAATCAATATATACAGTACTGTTCTTAACCATTTGGTAACACTGGGCATACCTAACAACCTGTGTTCTCTCTCTCTCTCTCGAGTTACACATCAATCCTGAGATTCCAGTGATACTAGCTTCTCCTGCTCCTGCCTGATCCATCCTGATGCCCTACTTCTGGCTGGAGTCTCATCATATTGCTCCTGTGATGGATGGCCCCATATGGACAGTCTAAAAGATACACTTTGAAGATGGCTCTGGACACATATGCCGCTTTTCCATTACAAACGCGGCTGAGCCGTGCCGTGCTGAGTCGAGCTGAGTCGGGCTGAGCGGGGCTATTGAAGTTGCATTTCGACTACAACCGCGCTGAACCGTGCTGGCTGGAAGTGGGTGGACACATTGGGTGGAGTTAGCGAAAGTGGGTGGAGGTCACGTGATGTCGTTAAGCAGCGCAAACAGTGACATCAGTGACAGTGGCGGAACAAGTCAGAGCCGGGCCGGGGGCGGGGCAAATGACCGGGCCCTTTATTAAAGCTTATCATAACATCATTTTAGGTTACAAAATGTCCGCAACTGCGGTGTTTACCAATTTCAACACTACCAGGTGCAACTATGTTATTTAGTAGTACATCAAGTCCTTCAAACGAACATGTAACTCAGAAACAAAAAACATTAGGATACTGTACATGGCTCATAATAAAACATCAATAGCCTATACTGCGCACATTATTTGAAGGGCATACGAATGAGCGCTCAGAGGTTGCAACGGTGACAGGAAGAGTCAGAAATAAAAGGAGGGCGGTGCAAACCTCACTGAATGCACTGTGTTTACCAATTTCAACACTACGGGGTGCAACTATGTTATTTTGTACATTAAGTCCTTCAAACGAACATGTAACTCAAACAAAAAAACATTCGGCGACATACTGTACATGGCTCATAATAAAACATCAATAGCCTACTGCGCGCATTATTTGAAGGGCATACGACGAGCCTTGCGCTCCGCGAACTCGTCCACGATGCTCTGTCACTGATTCAGTGATCTTTTCAGCGGTAGTCTCACGACCCGGATAGTAAACAATAAACATGGAGGACATGGAGTCGTTAGTGTTGCTGGTCTTGGTGCTGTGGCTTGCTGTCACCGACAACGCCAACAGATACTGGCAAGAGCGTATAGATGAGGCGAGGCGCATAAGGCTTCAGAAATTCTCGTAATTCATAATTATTCTTCTTCCGGGTTTGCGGTGTTTACAGATCCCAGCGTGCTCGCGGGGCGTGTGTGGGCATGTGAGGACACTCCTCCTCACCAATCAGTGCACAGGGGAGTGTCTGCTCACGCCCCCAGCCTCACTCGGCACGGTTTGGCTCGCTTCAGCCCCACTCCAAAACGGTGCGAGTTTTAGGGGCTAAGCAGGGCTGAAGCGAGCTGAGTCGTGCTGGTTTTTGGTAGTCGAAACGCGAGCCGTGTCGGGCTGAAGTGAGCTGAAGCGAGCTGAAGTGAGCTGAAAAAGGGTAGTGGAAAAGGGCCATTACAGTTTTGCTACGATGGTTCAGGACTACAATTGACATGATAACTTTAGGACTGCGGTTGTCATGAACGGTTTTGCACTCAAGTTTCCATCAATGTACAGTTGATAACTTCAACAAAATAGACTTCATGCTAAAACTATAAGGAATTTCCTGGTTACACAGTTGTACATTGTGACTATCTAGGACACAGTTACAGAAGCAAGTTATTTATAATCATGCTATCTTTTATCACTCAAATGGGGATGGGTGTCCTTTTGAGTCTGGTTCCTCTCAAGGTTTCTTCCTCATGTCATCTGAGGGAGTTTTTTTCTTGCCACTGTCACCTCAGCCTTGCTCATTAGGGATAAATAAATTTATTAGGAATAAAATTACCTCATAAGTCTATTTTTCTCTAAAGCTGCTTTGCGATAATGTCTGTTATTAAAAGAGCTATACAAATAAACTGATTTGACTTGAAAGGATGTTCAGTATGTGCATCATAGTCTTTATAATTACAGCAGCAGTTGTTAGGTACAAGGCTACAGTTTAAGATTATCCAGTGAAGCAAGAGTGAGACTTGTCTATAAACTGTTTCTGGAACTGCACATCTTTTGGGGTTTCCATGTGGGACCAGAGCATTCTTTATATACCAGAACATAATTTACTAATAAATCACATGCATATCAGTAAATAAAACATTGTGAAATTAAAAAAAAAAAAACACTCTGGAAGGATCCTTTCCCTTCCCCTGCATAGGGCCAATTCTTCTTCTTCTCTAGATTGGCCATAGATATCAACAGTTTTTCCGGTGACTTTAAAGGGTTCCTTATGGCACCTAAAAATAAATTATAAATGACTGAACCTAGACTTCAGGATCAGTCCACAACAGCATTAGGCCTTGGCATCTTTCCATCTGTTCAATAAATTGACTACTTTGGATAAACTTCCACATAATTCAATATTTAAAACTGTTCCTTTGTTTACCTTTGTCAAAACAAATAACAGAGTAGCCTAAGTTATCATTAATGCATTTATGCTTTCAAGCATCTGCGATCTCACCTTGCGGTTGTGGCAGAACTCATATCCATCTTGCTTGCATTCGTGGGAGCGGATAATGAGCTGCAGGTTGTGTTTGTTTAAAAAGTTCTCAGTCACATTGGGGCCCCAGTAACAGCCTCCACCACGAACATTATTCGGGACACAGCCGTCTTCAGTCATGGGGTCACTCCACAGCAAGTCCAGGATCTGCACAACATACGCAACATACGGTAAATGCAAAAACAAAAGTACTTCTCTTTTACCATAATAAGGAGACTAAGCTTGCTAAGTTTTCCATTGCCCAGGTGGTGTTTATTAATAGAGAAAAATAAAGGGCCAAATTTAGAAGCAAAATAGAAGCAAAATTGTGTAACACTATTTTAGGCTCTGAAAAGTTTTCAGTGATGCCAACAAACTGGTAAAGGCCTGGTAAGTTCTAAACCAACAAAAAACATGTTTACAAGCCTGTCCATTACAAGTATCAAATGCTGCACTCCAAACCTACATTAACAAAACAAGTATATACACAATGCAAACACATATTCTACACTCTGACAATTCTAGAAACCAGGACTGAAATATACCATGCTTATTTAAAAACAGAACATATCCAACATTTTAAATAGAAAAGTTATACTGAAAAGTGTATCGTAAATGGGAAGAACAAAGGAAGTGGTTTCTTATGGAGATTCTTAACAAAATCTTGATTCAAAAACTTAGGAACGTGACGCAAGCCATTTGATGAACCTGTGAAATTTGATGAACATTTGATAAACCCTGACTTAGTTGTGTTGTGAAGTAATCTACCATACACTATATAGCCAAAAGTAAAGTGGACACTTGACCCTCACACCCACATGTGGTTCTTCTCCAAACTGTTGCTACAAAGTTGGAAAAACATAATTGTCTAGATTGTCTTTGTATGTATGGAAAAAAGTTATCTTCCTCTCTTACTGTTTAGTCTTCCCCCCACCTTCCTCATGTAATGCAACCTCGGGATTGTGAAAGGCGCTATAGAAATTTAACTGTCAGTATTAGTATTGAGAACGACAACGCAGAACAAACTACAAACATGGCCGCCCAAGACTACAATGCCCATGAGCCACAGCGGTGTATTGAACACAACTGAAGTTCATCATCAATCAGCACTACGCTACTTAAACCCCTCTCACACAAATACTCACTGGGGGGGGGGGGGGGGGTGAATGGTCAGGAGTTGCTTGTGGGAAGGGACAGAGTAGGAAGTGTGGGATAGATGAATCTGAGTGCGGGTTTGGTGAGGATGGGGGTCCCAAGCGTAAAAAAATCAAAGGGGATTAATAACAGTATTAATGAGAATATAGATACATCGGTGAGGAAGGAATCGTATAAGGTATTTATTACGTTGGTTAAAGACGGTGATTCGTTTATGGGTTGGAGTCCTATCCAGTTGACGAGGAAGGTGTATGAGGAGTTAGGAGAAGTTGTGCGTGCCATTAAAACAAGGAGTGGGTCACTTCTGGTAGAATGTATGGATGAGGCACAATTAATGAGAACAGTAAAGATGACTAAATTTGCTGAGCAGAATGTAAAGTGTGTGGTAGGCCGGGATAAAAAACTGATTAGGGGAGTAATAACTGGGATCCCTGTTGAGGATTCAATGGAAGACCTAATGGGTAGTATTAGAAAGGTCAAAGTAAAAGAGGCTAAGCGCCTAAAAATGAAAAGGGATGGGGTGTTGAGCGACAGTCTGTCAGTTTTGCTTACGTTTGATGAAATCATGCTTCCCCAAAAAGTGTTTATAGGGTTTATGAGTTTTGATGTAAGGGCGTATATCCCTCCTCCATTGAGATGTTTCAAGTGCCAAAGGTATGGGCATATAGCAGCAGTATGTAAAGGGAAATTAAAATGCAGTAAGTGCGGAGGAGAACATAATTATGGTGAATGTGCGGAAGGGTCAATTCAAAAATGTTGCAGTTGTGGTGGTAATCACAGTGCAGCGTATGGAAGCTGTGAGGTGTATAAACGAATGAGAGAAGTTCAGAGAATTAAAGTTGAGCAAGGAAAGTCTTATGCCGAGGCAGTTAAGCAAGTTCCTAAACCAGTTAATGTGGCAAAGAATGATAATGGCAGATCGAAAGGAGAGTGCACGACATGCAGAAAGATTCAAGAAGATTCACTGATTGTTAAGAAACGGGACTTTGTGTTTTTTATGGCCGATGTCATTAATAAAGCGGCTCAAACAAGTAGCAGAACAGACAGGATTAAAATCATAGTTGTCTGCCAGGAAGCTTTTGAACGTGCAAGGGCTGGAATGGACAAGTGTTGTGGATGCTCTTAATGAACAAGATGCTACTGTTGAGGAGTCCTCTCTTTATCAATCATGTTCAGGACCTTTAGTATCGTATTAATGGTGTTGCATATCCTTCAATGGAATGCAAGTTTGATTTCCAATGGCCAGGAATTTAAGAAGTACATTGAGAATCTTGATGTAATGCCTGATATTATTTGCATTCAGGAATCCTGGCTGATACCTAGGCTGGACTTTGTTATTAAAGGGTTTATTTCAGTGAGAAGGGACAGGGACTCTGGTATGGGTGGAGGTGTTGTTACCTTCATTCAGAGGGGGGTACAGTTTAGGGAGGTAAGGAAATAGAGATGACATGGAATATATTATTGTTGAAGTTTGGTGTGATGTTGGTAGAGTTTTAATTGTTAACTTTTATAATCCTTGTAGGCAGTTGGAAATGAGATCACTTGAAGAAATTTTTAAGGATATGTCTAGGAAAATAATTTGGTGTGGTGACTTTAATGCACATAGCACTTTATGGGGGGATAGGGATGATGGTAATGTCTTGGAGGAGTTCATGGGTGAAGAAGGATTAGTTTGTATAAATGATGGGTCTGCCACTAGGATAGACATTTCCAGAGGGACAGAATCAGCAATAGATTTGACCATAGTTTCCAGGGATATGGCTGATAAGTATGGGTGGGAGGTGCTTGATAGTAATACAATTGGGAGTGATCACTTCCCTATTAGGGTTCAGGTGGGGGTGGAGGTGCTAAAAGATGGGGTGACTAGAGGGGACAGATGGATACTAGAAAAAGCTAATTGGGAGACGTATACAGAGTTGAGTGATGAGTGGCTATCATTGGTGGATGATGATGTGGGTGTGGAAGAGATGTGTAAGGGAATTAGTGCAAGTATAGTGGCTGCGGCAGGGGAGGCTATCCCAAAGACAGAAGCCAGGCCTTTGAGCAGGATTGTACCTTGGTGGTCAAAAGAATGTCAAGATGCAGTGAAGAATAGGAACAGGTTATTCAGGATATTAAAGAAATCTCATAACTTTCAGTCTTTGAGTATAAGAGAGCGCAGGCTCTAGTGAAGAGGGCTGTGAAGAAGGCAAAAAAGGAGTATTGGAGGAGGTTTTGTGACTCCTTGGGGCGTACTACCCCCATAGAGTGAGTGTGGGGTACGATTAAGAAAATGAATGGCATTAACAGAAGTTATGACTACCCCTTGATTATTGATGGAGAGAATGTTGCAGCTACTAGCAAAGATAAGGCAGAGGTTATAGCTAAAACATTAGCTAGAGTGCATAGCTCTGATAACCTAAGTCTGGAGGAAAGGAAGGGAAGAAACAATCTTAAAATACACTGAGAATGTGAGTGTTGGTCAGGAAGAAAGTGGTTTGAGTGCCCTGTTTACAAGATTAGAGTTAAACAATGTCCTGAGGAAAATAAGGAAGTCTGCTCCAGGGAAGGACTCTATCTGTTATGAAATGTTGAGTAGGCTCAGTGATGGGGGAAAAGACAAGCTATTGCTGCTATTCAATAAAATATGGGTAGAGGGGGTGATTCCTAGGGAACGGAAAGAGTCTTTGATTGTACCAATCAGGAAACCTGGTAAAGATCCTCATAACCCAAGTAGTTACCGGCCAATAGCTTTGACTTCCCAGGTGGGAAAAACCATGGAAAAGATGGTAAATGATAGGCTGACCTACTGGCTAGAGACTAAGGGACTTCTCCAAAGCTACCAGAGTGGCTTTAGGAGAGGTAGAGGTACCATGGATCCAGTAGTGTGTCTAGAAGACTTCATAAGGACAGCCCAAGTAAATAATCAGTAGTAGCAATATTTTTTGATATTGAAAAGGCTTATGACATGCTTTGGACAAAAAGTTTGTTAATCAAGCTGCAGCAATTAGGGGTTGGGGGTGCTCCAGTGGGTGGAGGCTTTCCTGACTGACAGATGGCTAAGGGTTAAGATAAATGGGGACGTAAGCTCCAGCTATGTAACAGAAAATGGCACTCCTCAGGGAAGTATTGTTAGTCCATTACTGTTTAATATAATGATAGATCAAATATTTAAGAATGTACAGGAGCCTGATGGTGTAGCCTTGTTTGCTGATGATGGAGCCATGTGGAAGAAGGGGAGGAATTTGGGTTTCATTATAAATAAAATGCAGTGTGCAGTTAATGAAGTTCAGCAATGGGCGGTTCAGTGGGGATTTAGGATCTCAGTGGAGAAAACAAAAGTTATGATTTCCTCTAGGGGAAAAATTAGTCCTGAGCTTAAAATTTACCTGGCAGGCAGAGAGCTGGAAAGAGTCGGGTTTTTTAAGTACTTGGGGGTATGGTTTGACAGGAAGTTGACGTGGGCGTTCCACATCCAGAAAATGGTGGATAGGTGTACAAAAATTCTAAATGTAATGAGGTGCCTGTGTGGGGTTGAATGGGGTGCATCCGGTGCAGCACTGAGATCAATCTATACTGGCCTCATGAGGTCAGTATTAGACTATGGGTGTATAGCCTATGAGTCGGCTTCCAAGTCCTTGTTGCACAAACTAGATGTGATACACAACCAAGCTTTGAGAATCTGCTGCGGAGCAGTTAAAACATCACCAGTGGCAGCCATTCAAATTGAGGTTGGGGAAATGTCCTTATATTTAAGAAGACAGCAGCTTGCCCTGGTGTACTGGGCTAACCTCAGGGGTCACAATGATGGCCACATTACTCAGCCAGTCCTGAGATATTGCCAAGAGCGACTGTATGAGGGAGGGAAAAGCTTTGGGTGGACAGTCAGGGATTGGGCTATGAATATGGGATGAAGTGGCTTTAATATCTGCCCTACAGTATCATATTCTACAGTTCCCCCTTGGACCTTTGAGGAAGCTAAAGTAGACCTGGGGCTGCTTGAAGAAAGGCAGGAGTGTGAGGTGGACAAGTGGAGAGTTGATGGGTACAGTCATGAACATTACAGCAAGAGTATGTTCATATATACAGATGCCTCAAAGGGTCCTGATAAAAGGGTGGGAGTGGTGTATGTGGTACCCGAGCTGGGGTTGGCCATTAAAAAGAGAATAACTGATGACCTGGCTATGTATACAGCAGAGCTGGTAGCCATGTGGTTTGGCCTGCTCTGGATAGAGGGTAATGGGGATAGGCATAGCATCTGACTCTAGCTCTGCTCTTGTGAGTATTCAGAACTCACATTCCACATCCAGGAACGACATTCTTCTTGACATTTTACAGTTTACAAGTGTGTTAATGAAGGCAGGTTTTAAACTTTCCTTTTTATGGGTTCCAGCTCATGTAGGGGTGGAGGGGAACGAGTTGGCTGACAAATATGCCAAAAGAGCGGCAAGTAGGGACAATATAGATACTAATATACAGTATAGTAAGGCTGAAGTCAAAAGCATCATTAAGGCCAGAGTACATGGGAGATGGCAGCACCTTTGGGAGAATGGGTCTTCTGGGAGGCATCTTTTTAACATTCAGCCTGAAATGCATAGAGCTATTGGTTCACTTAATGCAAGACAGGAGGAAGTGGTATTGGCCAGGCTGAGAATTGGGCACTCCCATCTTAATAGTACTCCCTTTATTATGAGTAGGCATGCTGATGGTAACTGCGAGTATTGTGCATCACAAAGCCCAGAGACTGTAGAGCATGTTCTTATTCACTGTCAAAAATACTGTCAAGAGAGACAGAATTTTATTGCTCAAGTCGAGGCCAATAATACACCCTTTAATGTCAGAAATATCTTACAAAGAAGTAACGGGAAAATTTTATCTTATTTGTTTACTTTTTTGAAAAACACAGGATTATTAAAACGTATTTAATTTCTAGATAAGAAGCAACTCCTGTTCCACACTCTAGTCCAGCGGTGGCGGTAATACACCGAAACAGTTGTCAACCGCCATATAAATCAGAAGGAGAGAGAGAGACTCACTGTGGAGTATTGTTCTGTGTTCTTCAGTGCATACTAAGCCTTAGCTTCCTGACTACCTACTGTTATTCTGATTCTCGCAATTTTTCCTTGTTTGTTCTTCCTGCCTTGTCTACGTTGTCCAGTTCACCTATTGACCGACCCTTGCCTGTCCTCGACCACAATTTGGCTTTGTTACTGTTTGTTCTCCACTCTCCTTTGCGATTACATCTGTAAGTACCTGCACCCTGACATGAGATGATGATGATGATGATTATTATTATTATGAATACCATTAAGTGAAACTAAGAGGTCTAAACATGTTCTAGCATGACTGTCACTGTGTACAAAGTGAGGTCCATGAAAACACAATTTGCCATGGCTAATGTGAAAGAACTCAAGTAGCCAGAAGAACTCAAGTGCCCAGAGCCTGAACTGAACACCACTTGGATGAACTGGAATGTCCCCATAACCACAGCTAAGAGCTTGGGGAAATGCTTTCCTAGAAGTGTAGAGGCTGTTAAAGAAGCAAAGGGGAAATAACTCCTATTAATGACCATGGTTTGGGAATGGGATTTTCAGTGGTCAGGTGTCCATATACTTCTTTTTTTAAGGAAAAAAGTAGTAATCCACCTCTTTCCACTCATTGTTGATGTCTGGGGTGGTGTTGGATTCTGTGGATGTTTCAGACGACATGGACATGTCAAAGTGTCTATCTGACATGCTGCTGCCAGGCTGGGCTAAGCTGGTCTGCTTATGTTGAAGCTTGAGCTCTTCCTCCATGGTCCGTGCCACTGTAGCTGAGAAATCCTGCAAAGAACGGCACTGGAAAGTGTCCCGGGGAAACAAGGGCCTGAAATAGGTGAGCGAAGCCCGCCTTCTGCTCAAAATACTGTGCTTAGGGTTCATCGATTCATCTTCCGTCTCTGAGTCCAATGAAGACCGGGGAGACACGCTGCTCTTTAACTTCGGAGGCCTCAGAGCAGATATGTACTGCAGAGGAAAAAAAAAAACAGAAAAGCAACCAGATAATTAACTAAATAACATTTTATAAACATACAAGAATGCTCAATATAATTACCAGATTTGGTATTGTTCTATCCATTGCACATATGATCCTAAGTAAATACATAATATATGAATAAATCATGCATGAAAACTCACATGTAGAAAAAAAAGTGAAAATATAGGAATATTGTGGAATAACAACTTGTGAAAAATTCATGTTGGAAAAATTGTGTGAAAATAAACGAATGATTTGTAAAACATCATATGTGAATATAAAACAGCTATGTGGAAGGAAAATCACATGGAAACAATCGTGTGGAAATAAATGACTCATGCAAAACTCACTTGTGGAAAAATGAAATTGTGTATAAATCAATTGTGTGGAAAAAAAACAACCACATGGAAATAATGAATCGTGTTTAAAAAAATCATATGCAAACAATCACAGGAAAAAAATTTGTGAATGAATTATTGGTAAAACATTGTGAAAATTAATAAAAAAAACACAAATATAAGGCCAAAATGAAAATGTGAAGCATAATATGTGAAGTGTCTAAAACACATATTTTCACACTGTTACTGTATTCACATAAGGGTCTTCATAGGGTAACATGAGGGTATGTAAAGGTCTTCATAGGTGTAAGGGACATTATTGCACATGGGTTATTTAATTAACAACATTAACCCAATGACTTATTTCAGTTTACAGTGATTGTCTGTCTTTTATAGGTGTTAGTCTGCCTCAAGTACTGAGGTGCTGATCTGTTTGTGCTTAGTGTTTCTTGAACTCACTCTGTGTCTGTCCAGTCGGGCCACCAGTGCCAGGTCCGTGCTGTCTGAGATCCCTCCATGGACGATCAGCACCTTCTGATCGATCACTGTTACCAGGGGCAACCAGCTGAATATTTTCTGCAGCAGTTTTAGAATTCGTTTACCGTGCATCTGGTACACATGAAAAATAGTCCTCATAACCAGATTACAGGCAAAACAATGACGGGATAAAATATTGTATGTTTTATGACCATTTCTCCTGAGGGTAATCTCAGGACCAGTGACAATGCCAAACAAGGTACAAACTGTACAGTGGAAAACATTTATTTGCAAATAATTGTGTGATTTAATGATGCTTTAGAAATCATGTTTGTTTTTTTATGTATAAAATGATTTTTATTGTTTAGATGAGTAATTGACCTTCTTTGAAGCTCTGATCCACTCTTAGGAAATCTTCCCTTAATCACCTGTCATATCAGTAAGAAGGCAAGCCTTCTCTTTATCTTGATGTTAACAATAATAAAGCTTGTTTTTTTATGATTAAGGACCATAAAGTAAAAATGTAATCAAGTAATGTAAACTAATAAAAATCACTAGTGCACACACACACAGAGTGTGAGTGAGTTAATGCTGACACCTTTCTGTTTTAGTCAGCATTAACTTTTTCAGCAGTTTGTGATACAGTAGCTCTTCTGTGGGATTGGACCATATGGGCTAGCCTTCATGCTCCATGTGGATCAATAAGCCTTTGACACCCATGACCCTGTCACTGGTTCACTGGTTGTTCTTCCTTGGACCACTTGTGGTAGGTACTAACCACTGCATACCGGGAACACCCCAGAAGATGCGCCATTTTGGAGATGCTCAGACCCAGTCATCTGGCCATCACAATTTGGCCCTTGTCAAAGTCATTCTGATCCTTACACTTGCCCATTTTTCCTGCTTCCAACACATCAACTTCAAGAACAACTGACTGTTGTCTTGCTTCCTAATATATCCCACCCCTTGACAGGTGCCACTGTAATGAGATAATCAATGTTATTCACTTCACCTTTCAGTGGTTTTAATGTTATGGCTGATGGATGTATGAAGGAGGGAGGAAGGAAAGGCAAAAAGAAAGACTGCCAGTCATTGGAATGCTCTGATTTTAAAGTATTTTAAAGCATTTAGTTAATTTTTCTTCTCATTTTGGATGGTCTCCACCAATCTATACAACATATCTGGACACATTCGTATTCAAAGCTTACAAGCAAAATAGGGAGTAAACACTATTCTCAATTTCATGACTGTAGAAAATAAATATCCTGTTTTGCTGACTGCTCTTATACAGAGAGTTGCTGGCAGCTTATTTGAGCTTTTTTGTTGATGAAGCGCATTGGGATCTCCTTCAAGGTGCTAACACAGCAAGGTTAACAATCTACCATGCGAATTCCATTATATAAATGTTAGAAATTTAATTTGGAAAGACTTACCTTGTATTTGCCTAACACTTCCTTGGTGAACCCATACCTTATTTAAAAAAAAAAAGATATTCAGAATGCTGCACAGAACATTCTGAATAGAACAGAAAGGAATAAGATATTTTACACATTACTGGCCATTACTGTGAATAATATACCTCAGGTTTATTATGTGATCCTCGTGATTTCCTCGATTAAGATGAACCACTCCAGGATAGACCAACAAGAAGGTAAATAAAATAAGTAGAATTTCAATTGAATCCTTGCCTCGATCCACAAAGTCACCATTGAAAACATAAGGCTTCTCCAGTGATGGCATCCCATTCTACAGATCAAGAAACAATACATAATGTTACAAATTCTGTTTTTGTAATTAAATACATGAGACAGACAGGCATGCCCTATTAAAATATGCATGATTTAAACAATGTATTATAAAATAATTATCCCTTTCCAGCACAGTTAGAGAAGTACACTGAAAAAAAGTTTGATTAAACTAAAAGAAAAGTATTCATTTATCACAGCTATCTTTTTTTTTTCTCAAAAAAAAAGTTACATTTCAAAAATAGTTCAGAAATAGCATGTTGGGTTTTATGTTTATATAGTTTCTGCATCATTCTTCATCATGATGAAATAAGCAATAATAAGTGTTCTGGTAAAACTAAATCAAGCGAACGTAAAACACTTAATTTCTCGTCTAAAGGTTTTCTCCTAGGACACTATACTTACTTTGTAAAATATTAGCAGTAAGTCCTCTAATTGTCCATGCAAATCCCCTAAGTAAAATACATTGTTGAAAAGATTTAGGATCGTGAGAAAACCAAAACTATTTACAACATGATATTGATTTTTTTTTTAAAGGACAAAGGTGCAGGTTTCTCACCACATATTGTGATTTCTTTGCTATGGCAGGTAGAGATTCGGTTGATATTTGGCAGAACTTTGAGCATCTTCCACGTTTCAAGAAGAAGTTGGAGAACATAACGAGAGTGGAGCTGCTACTTTGCAAAAACAAATATATTTTATACCTTAAATTTAACTCTGTATAGTCTATAGTACATAATGAAAGGTGAATGAAAAGTTTCACATCCAGTATTGGCATGTGCTTTACCTACTTGTTTGTTTCTAAAAGCCTCGACGAGATCAGCAGCTTGATTTGCATCTAGTGGGAAGGTTAGCCTCGGGCCTGAATAGATTTCTGGAACGTTGATATTGGTGTAACTGAAGTATCTCTCCCACTCTGCATCATGACATATTTCATTTTCTCTGAAGATGTGAGAAATCAACTTTCCTACATCATGGAACCCATAAGGCAAAGAGTGGCCATTAAAATTTAATAGAAGATATGTACAATATATAACATTCAGAAAGCTGAATGCAATCCATTGATCTAATATAACTTTTGACATTATTAAAATATTAACACTTTTTGGTAATTTATATAGGATTACACATGGCCATATGTGTAGGAGTAAGTATCATTTATGTGATAATAAAGGAACAGACTATAGTTTTTCCATCCATCCATCCATTATCTGTAGCCACTTATCCTGTCCCACAAGGTCGCAGGCAAGCTGGAGCCTATCCCAGCTGACTATGGGCGAAAGGCGGGGTACACCCTGGACAAGTCGCCAGATCATCACAGGGCTGACACATAGACACAGACAACCATTCACACTCACACCTACGGTCAATTTAGAGTCACCAGTTAACCTAACCTGCATGTCTTTGGACTGTGGGGGAAACCGGAGCACCCGGAGGAAACCCATGCGGACACGGGAGAACATGCAAACTCCACACAGAAAGGCCCTTGCCGGCCACTGGGCTCGAACCCGGACCTTCTTGCTGTGAGGCGACAGCACTAACCACTACACCACCCCACTATATTTCTTATATCAATTATTTACTGCTAAGGGTATGCTGAATTTTGTACTCAACTATAAAATCATTGAAAAGCGCATTCATTTGGAACGTTAACAGCTTTAGTTCTTTGAAGGGGCACTATTTATAACTTTTATTTAAGAGAGTAACCTTCTGCTGTAGAACATTTCAGGGTTCTCTCAGAGGGACAAACCAAAGCTGCTAGGATGAAACTTTCCTTCTTATATATATATATATATATATATATATATATATATATATATATATATATATAAAACATACAGTGGGGCAAAAAAGTATTTAGTCAGTCACCAATTGGTTAAGTTCTCCCACTTAAAAAGATGAGAGAGGCCTGTAATTTTCATCATAGGTACACTTCAACTATGAGAGACAGAATGAGAAAAAAAAATCCAGAAAATCACATTGTCTGATTTTTAAAGAATTTATTTGCAAATTATGGTGGAAAATAAGTATTTGGTCAATAACAAAAGTTCATCTCAATACTTTGTTATATACCCTTTGTTGGCAATGGCAGAGGTCAAATGTTTTCTGTAAGTCTTCACAAGGTTTTCACACACTGTTGCTGGTATTTTGGCCCATTCCTCCATGCAGATCTCCTCTAGAGCAGTGATGTTTTGGGGCTGTCACTGGGCAACACGGACTTTCAACTCCCTCCAAAGATTTTCTATGGGGTTGAGATCTGGAGACTGGCTAGGCCACTCCAGGACCTTGAAATGCTTCTTACGAAGCCACTCCTTCGTTGCCCGGGCGGTGTGTTTGGGATCATTGTCATGCTGAAAGACCCAGCCACGTTTCATCTTCAATGCCCTTGCTGATGGAAGGAGGTTTTCACTCAAAATCTCACGATACATGGCCCCATTCATTCTTTCCTTTACACGGATCAGTCGTCCTGGTCCCCTTTGCAGAAAAACAGCCCCAAAGCATGATGTTTCCACCCCCATGCTTCACAGTAGGTATGATGTTCTTTGGATGCAACTCAGCATTCTTTCTCCTCCAAACACGACAAGTTGAGTTTTTACCAAAAAGTTATATTTTGGTTTCATCTGACCATATGACATTCTCCCAATCCTCTTCTGGATCATCCAAATGCTCTCTAGCAAACTTCAGATGCGCCTGGACATGTACTGGCTTAAGCAGGGGGACACGTCTGGCACTGCAGGATTTGAGTCCCTGGTGGCGTAGTGTGTTACTGATGGTAGCCTTTGTTACTTTGGTCCCAGCTCTCTGCAGGTCATTCACTAGGTCCCCCCGAGTGGTTCTGGGATTTTTGCTCACTGTTCTTGTGATCATTTTGACCCCATGGGGTGAGATCTTGCGTGGAGCCCCAGATCGAGGGAGATTATCAGTGGTCTTGTATGTCTTCCATTTTCTAATAATTGCTCCCACAGTTGATTTCTTCACACCAAGCTGCTTACCTATTGCAGATTCAGTCTTCCCAGCCTGGTGCAGGTCTACAGTTTTGTTTCTGGTGTCCTTTGACATCTCTTTGGTCTTGGCCATAGTGGAGTTTGGAGTGTGACTGTTTGAGGTTGTGGACAGGTGTCTTTTATACTGATAACGAGTTCAAACAGGTGCCATTAATACAGGTAACGAATGGAGGACAGAGGACCTCTTAAAAGAAGTTGTTACAGGTCTGTGAGAGCCAGAAATCTTGCTTGTTTGTAGGTGACCAAATACTTATTTTACCGAGGAATTTACCAATTAATTCATTAAAAATCCTAAAATGTGATTTCCTGGATTCTTTCCCCCCATTCTGTCTCTCATAGTTGAAGTGTACCTATGATGAAAATTACAGGCCTCTCTCATCTTTTTAAGTGGGAGAACTTGCACAATTGGTGGCTGACTAAATACTTTTTTGCCCCACTGTATAAGATAAATGCATAATCATACACACACATGTTCATTCTTCCTTAGTAATCCTGGATCTGGAGCCTATTTTGGGAACATTGGGCTTGAGGCAGGAATACATGTTGCATGAACACACACACACATTCACACACACACATTCACACACTTATTCAAACGTGGGGGCGGCACGGTGGTGTAGTGGTTAGCGCTGTCGCCTCACAGCAAGAAGGTTCGGGTTCGAGCCCCGTGGCCGGCGAGGGCCTTTCTGTGTGGAGTTTGCATGTTCTTCCCATGTCCGCGTGGGTTTCCTCCGGGTGCTCCGGTTTCCCCCACAGTCCAAAGACATGCAGGTTAGGTTAACTGGTGACTCTAAATTGACCGTAGGTGTGAATGTGAGTGTGAATGGTTGTCTGTGTCTATGTGTCAGCCCTGTGATGACCTGGCGACTTGTCCAGGGTGTACCCCGCCTTTCACCCGTAGTCAGCTGGGATAGGCTCCAGCTTACCTGCGACCCTGTAGAACAGGATAAAGTGGCTAGAGATGATGAGATGAGATTCAAACATGGGGCAGTTTAGCATAGCCAGTCCAACTACATGCATGTTTTTGGGAGATTGGAAGAAACCAGAGGAAACCCACATGAACACAAGGGGGACTTGCACAGAAAGACAGTATGCTAAGCACAGGATCAAACTGAGGACCTTGGAGAAATTAAATGGCAATGCTACCCACTATGCCCACACACACCATAGAATTGACCTTACGTTCATTGCTAGAGGGCGTGAAGTTATCCATGAGGTAACCAAGAAAATTATACAGCTATGTAAAGAAGAAAAAAAAGGACTAAACATTACAACCCATTTTATAAGCTTAAACTTAGTGCACGATATTAATATTATATTCATTAATTATGATATTAATTACCCAATGAACAAACAGACTGGCCTGATGCATCCTTTCTAATACGTGTGTGTTAGTGTTTACTTTGATTTGGTCCAGCTGCCCAGCGTATTCTATGGACTGGAAGATGTTCCAAGTGTATCTCCGCCTCATCTCCATGCGGCTCACGTACTGACGGTACCAGCGCTGGATCAGAACTGCAGCTCTTATTGCTTCACAGTCATGGAACAGAAAAGATTCAGCAAATGTTTTGAACTATGTACATGCTGCACTACAGCACATCTGGAACTTGTAATTCATTATGACATTCACATAAAAAGCTAATTAAAAAGCTAATACTTTTAGATTTGGCCTCCAGTGTTGACTGTGTTAAGGCCATAACTATCAGAGACATTGTCGGAGCATATCCCTTTGGCTATTTATGAACAACTCAATACATTCCATGGAGGATGCTCAGAAACCGTGATGCTGTAACTCATGGGTTTAGTGGAACTGTGACCCTGCAACCATGTCGTCCCAGGATGTAATCTCTGGTGTAAGCTAATTTCACCTCAAGGAACCTGGTGGGGGTTTTTTTCAAGTGTGGCTAAACTACAACCCTACACCCTGTAAGCTGACTCAGACAGGTTTAGTCAACACTCCAATAGGTCATGTCTCTTTTCTGAAATATTATTAAATGAGCAAGAGAGCATGACTCAAGGTGAGAGATTTGTACGTCATACTGTTACACTTTAGATTATAAACAGAAAATATTAAGGAAATAAAGGGGTATTACTACAAAAAGAAACATTGGATACTTACTTATGGCTGCTACATGTGTGAGCATGATAATGTAGAAAAATAATCAAGGTATACCATTAGTTGAGACACATATAAACTACTAAAAAGCCAATTAGTTCACTATTAAACTGTGCATGTACCTTTAAAAAAACAATCATACCATGATATTTTAATTTAATTTAACATTAGCAACAAATAATCTGTTCTAATATATTTGGAATATGTATTATATATACACCAATCAGCCATAACATTAAAACCACTGACAGGTAAAGTGAATAACACTATCTCATCTCATTACAATGGTACCTGTCAAGGGGTGGGATATATTAGACAGCAAAAGAACAGTCAGTTCTTGAAGTTGATGTGATGGAAGAAGGAAAAATAGCCTCAATGAGGCTGTAGCTCATACCGGCCACTGTTGTTGTGTGTGAGTTTGAAATCCGATCAATCCTGTGGGAGGAGTAGTGAAGTTGCATATAACCCCTGTGTAGCTGCATCCATGGTAGGTGGCACCACCTGGTGAACAACTCTTGTTGGAATATGTCTTTAGAGTCTTCTGGGCGAGTTTCAGTGAAAACATTCGAGCAGTTTATGAACAGTAGTGTTTGGTGTGATGAGTCACACAAAATTTTCAAACACCCATAAAATGTTAAATATGACAGGTGGCACCACCATCTCAACAACCTTTATACATACCAACCTGGAGAACATTCCACACGAGTTTGATCAAAATCTGATCACTCCTGTAGGAGGAGAAGCAATTTTTGTAAATTGTGGACAGATGATGACGGACTGACGAAGCATGATCTAAAAATGGGCAAGCGTAAAGATCTGAACAACTCTGACAAGGGACATTGTGATGGCGAGATGATTGGGTCTGAGCATCTCCAAAATGGCACATCTTGTGGGGTGTCCCCAGTATGCAGTGGTTAGTACCTACCAAAAGTGGAGCTACTGTAGCACAAACTGCTGAAAAAGTTAACGCTGGCTCAAACAGAAAGGTGTCACCATGAACTTTTTCAGCAGTTTGTGCGACAGTGGCTCTTCTGTGGGATTGGACCATATGGGCTAGCCTTTGTGTCCCATGCGAATCAATGCGCCTTTGACATCCATGATCTTGTCATCGTTTCACCAGTTGTCCTTCTTTAGACCACTTTTGGTAGGTATTAACCATTGCATACCAGAAACACCCCACAAGATGTTTCATTTTGGAGATCTTCAGACCCAGTCATCTAGCCATTGCAATTTGGTTCTAGTCAGAGTTGCTCAGATCCTTACGCCTGCCCATTTTTCCTGCTTCCAACACATCAACTTCGAGAATTGACTATTCTCTTGCTGCTTAATATATCCCACCTCTTGACAGGTGCCACTGTAATGAGATAATAAATGTAATTCACTTTACCTGTCAGTGTATTTAATTTTATGGCTGATCGGAATATAAGGACCAGATGTGCTATCCGATATCCTAATAGAGATGACATTACGGTACATCTATGGCAAGAAAAACAATGGAAGCAAATCTGTTGTCATGTGAAATAATCAATTGTTATACGATGCATAAACCTACAAATATACTCATGTGTAGAAATAGAAAATGCCTGTCGAGTCTCCTATCTTTCCTCAGTTTTACAAACAGGCACTGAGATTACCTTTGTTATGTGTTTTATGGAATTCACTTCCTTTTGTGACCCCACAGCCCATGATTCCTCCGAAGGAGGAGAAGTTAGTGTCTGCTTAAAAAATAATAATAGGTAAAATATGTGAAAATAAACAGAGATCAGACATTGAATGCTTGTTTTAAAGGCTATACGAGTTCACAGTGGAGTAAAACACCATGCTGTAGGTTGCACTGGACAGATCCAGGTGACAGATTAAACTCAGTTTGTACTCTAACCAGCTTGATTGTTCTTAATCCTGCTTACAGCATCATACAGTACTCAACACACCAACACTGAAAAAAATCTTAAATACAGAGAACCTTCACTTGTCACCACTCTCAAGAGAATCAGCTGAAAAACTTAGTGTTTTGGTGTAGCAGTGTAACACAGGTTATATTTTGTTACATCATGTTATAAATATAAATCAGAACACAAACCACAATGTTTGAGGATTTCATATAGTTTGAAATGAGAAGGTTGAGTAACAAATATTATACAACGACCTTCCCAAAGGCCAGATGTTGTTTAAAGGTACATTAAATAGTACATGATTGAGAATAATTTTACACTTATTTTCAAATCTACAATCCCAGTTTCAAAAAAGTTGGGACACTGTGTAAACTGTAAATAAAAACAGAATGTGATAATTTGCAAATAGTTCAAAGACAACATATCAAATTTTGAAACTGAGAAATATTGAAAAATATATGCTCATTTTGAATTTGATGTCAGCAACACATTTCAAAAAAAGTTGGGACAGGGGCATGTTTACCACTGTGTTGCATCACCTCTACTTTTAACAACAGTCTGTAAATGTTTGGGAACTGAGGAGACCAATTGCTGTAGTTTTGAAAGAGAAATGTTGTCCCATTCGTGCCTGATATACAATTTCAGTTGCTCAACAGTTCGGGGTCTCCTTTGTCGTACTTTGCGCTTCATAATGCGCCAAATGTTTTAAATGGGAGACAGGTCTGGACTGCAGGCAGGCCAGTTTAGCACCCAGACTCTTTTACTACAGAGCCATGCAGTTTTAATATGTGCAGAAAGCGGTTCCGCATTGTCTTGCTGAAAGAAGGAAGGCCTTCCTTGAAAAAGATTTTGTCTGGATGGCAGCATATTGCTCTGAAACATGTATGTATCATTCAGCAGTAATGATGCCTTCCCAGATGCACAAGCTACCCATGTCATGTGCACTAATGCACCCTCATACCATCACAGATGCTGGCTTTTGAACTGTGCACTGATAACAAGCCGGATGGTCCCTCTCCTCTTTAGCCTGGAGGAAGTGGTGTCTATGATTTCTAAAAATAATTTCTAATTTTGGGGCGGCACGGTGGTGTAGTGGTTAGCGCTGTCGCCTCACAGCAAGAAGGTCTGCGTTTGAGCCCCGTGGCCGGCGAGGGCCTTTCTGTGTGGAGTTTGCATGTTCTCCCCGTGTCTGCGTGGGTTTCCTCCGGGTGCTCAGGTTTCCCCCACAGTCCAAAGGCATGCAGGTTAGGTTAACTGGTGACTCTAAATTGACCGTAGGTGTGAATGTGAGTGTGAATGGTTGTCTGTGTCTATGTATCAGCCCTGTGATGACCTGGCAACTTGTCCAGGGTGTACCCCACCTTCGCCCGTAGTCAGCTGGGATAGGCTCCATCTTGCCTGCGACCCTGTAGAACAGGATAAAGCGGCTAGAGATAATGAGATGAGAATTTCTAATTTTGATCCCTCAGACCTCGGGACAATTTTCCACTTTGCCTCAGTCCATCGTAAAAGAGCTCGGGCCCAGAGAAGGTGGCAGGGTTTCTGGATATTGTTTATATCTGGTTTTAACTTGCATTTGTGGATGCAGTAATGAACTGTTTTCACAGATGATGGTTTTCTGAAGTGTTCCTGAGCCCATACAGTGATTTCCACTACAGACACGTGTCTGCTTTAAATGGAGTGTCGCCTGAGGGCCTGAAGATCACAGGCATCCAATATTAGTTTTCAGCCTTCTCTCTTGCATACAGAGATTTCTCCAGATTCTCTGAATCTTTTAATGATCTTATATACCATAGATTATGTGATCCCCAAATTCTTTGTAATTTTGCATGGAGGAACGTTATTCTTAAATTGTTGCACTGTTTGCCCATGCAGTCTTTCACAGAGCGGTGAACCCCTCCCCGTCTTTACTTCTGAGAGACTCTGCCTCTCTGGGATGCTCTTTTTATACCCAATCAGTCATGACCTGTTGCCAATTCACCAAATTAGTTTCTTTTAGCATTACACAAATTTTTCAGTCTTTTGTTGCCCCGTCCCAACTTTTCTGAAACGTGTTGCTGACATCAAATTCGAAATGAGCATATATTTTTCCAGAAAACAATAAATTCTCTCAGTTTCAACATTTGATATGTTGTCTTTGTACTATTTTCAATGAAGTATAGGGTTTCTATGACTTGCAAATCTTCACATACTGTTTTTATGTTTTACACAATGGTCCCAACTTTTTTGAAACTGGGGTTGTAATATAATAAGCTGCTGAGGTTTAACTTCAACTCCTTTTACAAATAAACACAAAGACTACCTAAGACTAACCCAAGTATATGTATTGTAGCTGTAGAGAAGAGGTTTCCAGTTTCGCCTGCTGTCCTGTAAGCTAGCATGGTTTTACTGGACACAATAATTGTGATGAAATGTGACTTTCAATAAAGTTGAGTCATCTCTACCACCTCATATTACAGCTACAAGCTACAGATAATAAAGCAAAAGCAAATATAAAACAAGGTAAATGTTGCGATAAGTCAAATAGGTAAAATCAGAAATTATGTTATTCAAATATGCAGGAATTATGTATGTTTCTTTTGTTCTGTATATATTTGTGTCACTCATGTTTCTCAACAGTACAAAGGTTCCTTTTGAAATTAACAAGAGTTAGTGTTTTCTATTAAATAATCTAAAGCATCCATTAGAATAGCTCACCTGGTGGTTGTGTTTTCTCAAGAACCCCCCCCAAAAGGTTTTATGATTACTTGCTAAACATGCCATGCAAAGCAGTGGTTGTGGCTGTGTTTTCCAGTGGATTCTTCAGGTGGATCATGCAAAGTAAACAACACAAATTAAGCCGAGGCATGTTTACATGATGGTCGGTTGTCTCTGACAATCCCCATTCCATCCATCGGTGACCCATGATCCTATGAAGATCTTTTTCAAGCAAAACCTACTACTATACTACTGTGGCTTCTGCTTCTTTCACAACTAGAGCAGACTGCTGAAAAGCAAGCCCCAAGAGGATTAGGTTAATAGCTTGATGAGACTACACTGAGCTTTATATACAAAATGGCATTCTGTTAAAGGGCAGTCTTTGGCACTACTACACATTTATGATACTATCAGAATGGTCAACTAGCAGGTGAACAGAATGGCGTATTGTGAATGTTTTCTGCTGCAAGGCAAATACCCCTCTGTTGAACGAATCTTAAACTTTTGCTTTTTTCCCCCCGATTCATGAACACCAAGTTTTGATTCATCATGGGGATTTTAGTATTTAGAAAAGCAATCACAGCACAATTTATGGGTTGTTGAGGGTAACTACTAAACATCGAGCACTGTTTCTCAAAGTGTGGTCCGTGAGCGACCCCTGGTGGTCTGCGAATTGATGTCATAAAATATCATGTTTTATCAGTGTTTCTCAAATCGCCTATGCGACTCCAAAAGCAAAGTTCTGAGTAGCACAGATGAGTTGTTTTCTATATTAAATAAAGTCCTATGTAAATTCAAATAGTATCCTATTATTTGAATTTGCCAGACATTAAGCAAGCCAACAGTTTTGCGACACTGACGAAAGCTACGTCAGTTTAGCTTACACTTTTATATGAACCAGACGCGCAGCTTGTGAACAGGCAAGGCAGGCAACTGCTTGGGGCCCCCTGGTGAGAGTCAGGGCCCGAGGGCTTATTTATTTTGGGTTTTTTTAATTGTTTTTTACCATTGTATTTTCACATTTGGAATTTTAAAAACTTTGGTTTCATACATTTTTCGTTGGTGTCAGATTATTTATAACATATTGGTGATGAACACTGGTCAGAAGGGCCCCCTGGAAATTTTTGCTTGGGGCCACAACAGACTCTAGAATTGCCTCTGATATCAGCGTCACCTCTGAACGTGGAGGGAATGTGGGATGCGGAGAAACTAAAAGTAATCAAATTAGACTTAGCATCAAACTGTCAAAAAGATAACAGTTCAGTGGCTGAAGACTGGGTCAGTCAAAAGAAAAGCACAAGAAACGTCCAACGGGAGCAAGTGCAAAGAAATGATTCTTTCTTTGAGAAAACAAAAGCAGCACAACCGGCTCACCGTGGCCCCCAGTGTGAGATTAAAACTGTCCAGTTTGGAGTCAGACATTGCTTCACTGATGTATCAGAATAAGCAGCACCATTCTTCCCGTTAAAGGGCGGCATGATGGCGTAGTGGTTAGCACTGTTGCCTCAAAGCAAGAAGGTTCTGGGTTCGAGCCCAGTGGCCGACAGGGGCCTTTCTGTGCGGAGTTTGCATGTTCTCCCCGTGTCTGTTTGGGTTTTCTCCGGTTTCCCCCACAGTCCAAAGACATGCAGGTTAGGTTAATTGGTGGCTCTAAATTGACCGTAGGTGTGAATGTGAGTATGAATGGTTGTTTGTCTCTATGTGTCAGCCCTGTGACGATCTGGTGACTTGTCCAGGGTGTACCCCGCCTCTCACCCATAGTTAGCTGGGATAGGTTTCAGCTTGCCCATGACCCTGCACAGGATAAGCGGCTATAATGGATGGATGGATTCTTCCCATTAAGAGAAGGACAACAATGAGTGAATTGACTATACTATTTGTAAAACTGTCATTTCATTAGTACATAATTTGTAATATACTGTTGAAGCAGGCTTATTGTTTTTTGTTCCAGATTTTTAGGGGGTTAGGTGGTCCGCGAATTTTTTTTTTTTTAGCGAATAAAGCTGGTCCTTGGTCTGATAGAGAGTTTGAGAAACACTGACATAGAGCAATTTATAAGTCAATTCAATAAAGCTATATGAAAGATCAATTTAAGTGCAAGGCATAAATCATAGTACATAAAATATATACATAATTTCAGTAGTTTCTTTCTCAACAAGACAGAAAAAACAGCATTGGGTCTGTTGAGATTTTCTAATTTTTATGATAGATAGATCTTTATTGTCCCTCAAGGGAAATTTGTCTTCACCAACTGTCAGACTTGGAACAGCTACAACATATAAGTACAATAAAGACATAACCAACATTAAACAGGTATAAAATGTGTACACACAGACAGAAGACATTCAGACAAAAACAAGCGACAGGCATCAAGACATTGAACAGATATCAAATCAAATATCAAATCAGATCTGCTCACTTAGACAAGAAACCATTCAGACAGTAGGCCTACAACATATCTGCATCAGACAGTCCGTCACTATTTACCCAGTCCAGGAAAGTCCGTACGGGATTACTGGGGGAGGCAGTTCAATGCATAGATGGCAGACAGTACAAAACTCTTACTAAAATGTGCCCGTCTCCATCTTAAAGTCCTATACCTGCGGCCAGATGGGAGCAGTGTGAAAAGAGGGTAAAGAGGGCGATTGTGGTCTTCAATTATTGACACTGCGAGGCGTGTGACAGCTTTGAGGTTGAGCTCAGCAAGGTTGCGTGTGGGATGGTGAATGATTTTGGATGCTGTGTGAGATTTTTGTCAGTTTGTTTCTGTTGGAGGTGGAGAGCATATTATAGAAGCAGGGTGAACAGTACAGTAGAATAGGCTGAATGATGCTGGAGTACAGAAGGGACAGAAGATGAGGGGCGACAGAGAGAGCACTGAGCTTGCGGATGACAGAGCCTTTGTTGAGACCTCTTGTGGATGTTAGTGATGTGTTGATCAAATGTCAGCTTATTGTCTATGGTGAGTCCCAGGTACTTGAAATGGCTGACCTGTTCAACCTTCTGATTATGGATGAGAGTGGATGGCAGAACAGTGGTGTCTGAATTATGAAATACCATTTCCTTTGTTTTTGCCACATTGAGTTCCAGAAAGTTATCTGTGCACCACTGGTAAAAAGGGAGATGGATGATTGGTAGGCCGTGATGGAGTCATTGTCGCTCAGCAAACCTAGGATGGCAGTGTCGTCGGAATATTTAAAATATGTGGTGACAGGTGAGGGGCTGATGCAGTCGTTGGTGTAGAGGAAAGGGCTAAGAACGCAGCCTTGCGGAGCTCCCGTGTTAGTGATAATGGTGGATGATGTCACTGTGCCTATCCTGACAGCCTGTGGTCTGTTGGTGAGGAAGTTGTGAATCCAGCGGATGAGGGGTGGTGGAATGTTGAGGTGGCAGAGTTTCTTGATCATCTGGTGGCGCTGAATGGTGTTAAAGGCTGAACTAAAGTCTACAAAGAGGATGGCTGCGAAGTTGCCCGGTGATTCCAGGTGTTGCAGGAGGGGGTGGAGAAGGCATGCAACAGCATCCTCCGTCCCCCTGCTGGCCCTGTAGGCAAACTGGTATGGGTCCAGCAGGGGGCGGACAATTGGCAGTATGGTGTGGAGGATGAGCTTTTCCAGGCATTTCATGATGATGGAGGTGAGTGCAACCGGCCGGTAGTGGTTGGGTTCACAGGGGCGTGTGTTCTTAGGTACAGGGATGATAGCTGAGGTTTTCCAGATGGTGGGTATGGTTGTTGACCTATACGAGTCCCAGAAGATGGCATGGGGGGGGGGGGGGGGGGGCAGTTCTGTAGCACAGAGCTTCAGCACCCTGGCTGAGATGTTATCTGGCCCAGGTGCCTTTCCAATCTTGCATCTGCTCAGCTGCCACTGTACGTCCTCTATTGTGAATGGGGGGTGACTGGGTGTGTCCGAGGGTAGGGCGTCAAAAAGCTCCTCACATGTGGCTGAGTGGTCTTGTGTGTCGAACCATACATAGAGTTCAAGGTGGCAGCAAAGTTGGTGGGATCTATAATGGTGGAGTGAGACTGACTAGCTGATTGTCCTGTGAGCATTTTTAATTTATGGAAGGCTTGTTTGGTATTCATGGTGCTGAATTCCTGTTCTAGTTTGTCTTTGTATTCATGCTTGGCTTTAATGATGTCTATTTTTATTTGTCTATTTAGTGAGTTGACAGTAGCCCAGTCTTTACGTTGAAAAGCCTTGTGTTTCTCTCTCAAACCGTTTTTAATGTGATGGGTGATCCAGGGTTTGGAGTTGGGAAAACGTCTGACGGTTTTTGTCAGAATGTTGCATGAGAGACAGAAGTTGATGTAGTCCGTGAGCACTGTCGCCCTGCGTTCAGGGTTATGGTGGTGGTTCTCAATGAATGCAAGACAGGAACACACCCTGGTGAGGATACCAGTCGCCATCACACATTAATTTAACACTCATTCATACCTAGGAACAATTTAGATTAGTCAATTCACCTCCATGTTTTTGCACGGTGGGAGGAAACTAGAGAACCCAGAGGAAACTCATGTAGACACGGTGAAAACATGTAAAACTCCAGTGTCATGTCTGTGTTTCTCTCAGATTTCAGTCCCAAATTATTTGTAATGTTAGACTTTTTCCATTGTTTTTCCACGAGTATGTTATGCTGTCTGCAGAATAAACACATCAGAGCTTTTACACCCATCCATCCATTATCTGTAGCCGCTTATCCTGTTCTACAGGGTCGCAGGCAAGCTGGAGCCTATCCCAGCTGACTATGGGCGAGAGGCAGGGTACACCCTGGACAAGTCACTCGCAGGGCTGACACACAAAGACAACCATTCACACTCACGGTCAAATTAGAGCCACCAATTAACCTAACCTGCATGTCTTTGGACTGTGGGGGAAACCGGAGCACCCGGAGGAAACCCACGCAGGCACGGGGAGAACATGCAAACTCCACACAGAAAGGCCCTTGCCAGCCACTAGGCTTGAACCCAGAACCTTCTTGCTGTGAGGCGACAGTGCTAACCACTACACCACCGTGCTGCCCCAGCTTTTACACCCATTTGTGGAAAAAACTGACAATAATTGTATCAAAATACATCACTGGTGAATCCTGCATGTGTATAGATTAAATTAAATATTTATCATTAGAACTCTCTGGGACATGTTCATTCATTCTCCACTTTTTCTGTTAGGAGCCACAGTAGAAGCAGGCTGAGAAGGTCAGCCCAGACTTCCCTATACCTGGTACCAAATTCCAGTTCCTCCTAGGGATCCCCATATGTTCCAAGGATAGAACCTCTCCAGCAGGTCCTGGGTCCAGTGGGATGTACAGTACCAGTCAAAAGTTTGGACACTCCATCTCATTCATGGGTTTTTTTGTATTTAGCCCATTTTCTACACTGTAGAACAATACTGAAGACATTAGAACTATGAACCAACATCTGGAACATTTATGGAATTATGTGGCTTAAAAAAAGGGTTTAAAAAAAAAGGAGTCTCATATTTTAGATTCTTCAAAGTAGCCAGTGTTTACCTTGTCACTTTACACACACTATTGGCATTATCTTAACCAGCTTCATGAGGTAGTCACCTGGAATGCTTTTCAATTAACAGCTGTGCCTCGTCAAAAGTTAATTAGTGCAATTTCTTGCCTTCTTAATGCATTTGAGATCAAACAGTAAATAATAAAAATACAGTAAATAGCCCTATTCCACAACTGTAGTAATCCATAGTATGTCAAGAACCACTCAACCAAGCAGACAAACGACAGCCATCATTACTTTAAGACATGAAATGACTTAATAAAAATAAAGAAAACCCATTGAATTAGAAGGTGTGTCCAAACTGTCCCTGATAATGGGATCTGACCAAAAGGCATCCTTCCTTGTAAGCTGCCTGAACCACCTTAACGGATTCCTCTCATCCAGTCTCTCCCAAATTGGAGAGCTTCTCACCACATCACAAGCTCATTGTTTCACTCACTATCCACAGCTCATGACCATTGTAAATAAAATTGTATGCCTTTATGTTAATGTATTTCAGCATTAGAGTAGATGGGAAAGGGTTTATATACACAAGGCAAAAGTAAATTGGTAAATTTATTAATCTTGTTGGTTGAGTGCACAAGTTAACATCATTACACACATGCAGACTCCAAATTTAAGACATATCTAAAAGGTAAGCCCATGTGATGAACATTATGTTACCGCAATTTAACATGTACAAGTATATAAAAATTTACAATCATAAACAATTATAAAATCTATTATTGCAGAGAGGTCAGTGACCCGTTACCACAGAATTAAATATACAGTAAAAATTTGTATTAAAATTGTCTCATTTGAAATATCATGTGAGATGCAATGTTGTATGTGATTTTGAAACTACTGTAAGTTTGGTGAAGGTTTTAGTTTCTACCGTCGACCTTTGTCAAAAAGGACTCTCCACATGTCTGTGAACAGAGAGAAAATTGGGGCAAAATGATGAATAAACATTTACCCTAGTTTTGATTTGGCAATGTCATTAAAAATAGCTAATGCAACCATGAAAACAGTCATAAGACCGTTTGGAGAAATGGTGGTGACTTTCAGTTTATTTATATATTTTTATATCAACATAATCAAATGATCACTGACTCATGGGGGGGGGGGGGGGGGGGGGGGAGTCTTGCTGTTTTGACATTTGAGACACGGGAGTACCCACTGCTACTGCATAGCAAATATACTGCAAATTCACAAACTAACAAGATTTTCATTCCACTTTTATGGAAAACAAACTAGAAGGGCATAATGTCATGATAATTTGTAAGAAGAAACAAGCCAAAGGTCAAAAAACAAGCCAAGCCAATATGCACTATGTTAATTATTAACTACATGGAGTATGTATGGTGCACTGCTGTGTGTTTATACCTCTCTAACCACGGTTCTGTACACCTCTGGGGCAGCTGCACTCATCACAGTCGTGTAGACCGTTATCCTGATCACCAGGTGAACAGTGAAATTAGAGAACAGTGATTTATTACAGGTTTTTTTTTTGTGAAATACAAGGACTAAGCACAATTGGAAAGCATTCATGTACAGTACTGTGCAAGAAAGTCTTAGGAACATATAAAGAAATGCTGTAGACCAAAAATGGCTTTAAAAAAAAATGTTTCAACATTAAAAAAACCCCCCAAAAACCCCACAACTATAAAAACAGCAGTAAGCCATAACAAACAGTCAATATTTGGTGTGAGATGACCTTTTTCTTAAAAAAAATTTTTTATATATATATATATATATATATATATATATATATATATATATATATATATAAAATTCAGGTCTCAGGTACAACTAGTCCAGTTTTATAAGGAACTGAGCTGTAGGTTTTACTGAGCAGCTTACAGAAGCAGCTACAGTTTTTCTGGACACTGTCACACTTTACTTCTTAAATTTTGCACCAAAACCCAGTAGCCTTCATTATGTTTTCTTTTTTAACCCTTTGATGCAAAACATATGCACACCCCTTCTAATGCACAACATGGGTCAAAAGTGACCCGCATTCATTTTCCAGGTTATTTCATGCTGACTGAGTTTTTCTTTGCTCTTTTGAAATCAATTTATTTTATGATGGAATATTCCAAGTATTCTTTAAATATCTTGTTTTTAATTACCACAAATCATTAATTTAATTTCTTTCCTACTTTATGAACAAAAACACATATTACTACACATGGGTCATCCAAGTGTGATTTAAAATTAAATGTCTTAATACTATAATAATAATTTGTTTCAAGTAATTACTTTAGCAGTGAATGGGGCCAGTTATTTATTTATTAACTATGTAGTTAGCTAAGCCAACTACAATAAAATTAGCTAACTAAAGTAGAATGTCAACAGCTAGATAGCTAATAGTAATTACTTGTAACTTTCTGACAAGTAATCTACTCACGCTCAAGGTAACCTAAACATAATCCATTTTTTTCTAAGGTAATGTTAGAACAATTGAAAAACATTACTTACATGTATTAGATGGGCAAAAGGGCGCTGTGCTGAGCTGTGAAATGTCTGACACAAGCACAATTCACAGTTCCCACCAAACGCTGGAGTAAATGCATGCGGGTCGTTTCTGACCCATGTGTGTAAACTTGATGTAGAATTACAAAAGCTGTGCTTGTTCATAACTTAAGAAAGGAAAAATAAAAATGATGATTTGTGCTAAACAAAAACAAGATATTTACTGCATATTTGGAAAAGTAAATGACAAAATGAATTTCAAAAGTATATCATAGAAACACTCAGCCATACATGAAATAACCTGGAAAATGAATGCAGGGCGTTTTTGACCCATGTTGTGCATTAGAAGGGGAGTGATACAAAAAGGGTTTTTATTCAAAAAGTAAGAAAGGAAAAAATAAAATAAGGATGTATGATGATCAAAAACAAGTTAATTGAGGAATACCTTGAATACTGAATGATGGAATTAATTTATTGCAAAGATATTTATTTTTTTTATTTTTTATTTAACCCTTGTTTAACCAGGAAAGGTCCCATTGAGCCACAATGGCTCTTCTGCCAGGGAGACCTGGCCAAGAATAGCAGGCAGATATTAATACAAAGACAAGGACAAAAACAAGACACTAAATAAAACTAAAAAAAAAAAACCAGAAATTTAAAAAAAAAAAAAAAAAAAAAAAAAAAAAAACACATGGGACGTACACCAAATACACAACTGACAATGCAGCCAGGAATAATTAAAAACAAAAGACAAGAGAAAACAAGACGCACATAGAAGGTAAAACAAAAACTGAACAGCAATAAAATGATAAGTGAAAACATGGGCACCCTATTTAAAAGCAATGGCAGTTCTCTATAAAAGTTGATTGTAAAAGATTTTTAAAAACACTGACAGAGGGAAGTGTCTCTAGGTGAAGTGTACTCTGTAGTTCATTCCACATATATGGTGCATAGTATGAAAATGATGTCTTGCCAAGTTCAGTTCTTATTGAGGGTACAGTCAATAGTAACTTATTTGTTGACCTTGTACTGTATACACTTGTGTGAAAAGAAAGCAGAGTCGAAATGTATTGAGGTAAGTTACCCAGTAGCGCTTTTAAAATAAAAATAAGAAAGTGAAATTTCCTTCTAAGAGAAAGAGAAGACCATTGTACCATTTCATGCAACAAGCAACGATGAACTCTATTTCCAGTCCCTGTGATAAAACGCAAGGCAGAATTATATACAACATCCAGGTTTTTTTAGCAGTACTAGTGAGGAATGCATATAAATGATATCACCATAATCTAACACGGATAAGAAAGTACTCTCTACCAACCTTTTTCTTGCTTTGTAAGGAAAACACTTTCTTTGTCTAAAATAAAATCCTAATTTAGGCCTGAGTTTCTTTAAGAGGCTTTCAATATGTGTACTAAAAGACAATTTATCATCTAGCCATATTCCTAAGTATTTATAGGAAGAGACTTTTTCTAACTGCATTCCATTTGTGGTAATAATAGAGCTATTACAGGGTGTGTGAGCGCGTGTGAAAACCATGAATTTAGTTTAGCATTTAGAACCAACCTAAGTCCCACAAGAGAATTTTGTATCTGGTTAAAAGCAGACTGTAAGTAGTTCACAGCTTCCTGTACTGATGATGCGGAAGTGTACACTACTGTGTCATCTGCATAGAGATGTACCTTTGTGGGACTTAGACCCCTACCCAGGTTATTTATATATATATATATAGAAAACAAAATGGACCCCAGAATTGATCCTTGAGGCACACCCATTTTTAGCTCTAGAGAGGATGAGGTGCAGTTATCAATGATCACACGCTGCGTTCTACCACTCAGACAGTTAGAGAACCAGTTAATAACAGAGGGGCTGAAACCTATATCTTTTAATCTTTGTAAAAGAAGGTCATGACAAACAGTGTCAAATGCCTTAGACAAATCAATGAATAGAGCAGCACATGATTTTTTGTTGTCTAAAGCAGTAATGATATCATTCATCACTGATGCTACTGCGGTTATAGTACTGTGCCCTTGCCTAAAACCAGACTGCATGGGGCTTAAAACGCTATGTTTAGTTAGGTATTTTTTTTTATTTGTTCATTTATAAGTGACTCAAATAACTTAGCCATGACAGATAGTCTGGATATGGGACGGTAATTGTCTAAATTAGTAGGCTCACCACCCTTTAATAGTGGGAGGACAAGAGCAGATTTCCAAGACTTTGGAATAGAGCCACTGCTCAAACTGAGATTTAAAATAGCAGCAATAGGATCAGCTATCAATCTTGCCGCCAGTTTGAGAAAGTAGGGCTCAATCTGATCAGAACCAGCGGATTTTTTGCAATTTAAATGTATAAGTGCTTTTTCTACCTCACAAGCAGATATGTAAGTAAAGTTAAAAACATCCAAAGAACTAGAAGACTCTAAGGATTCACTATCCACCCTGGGGGGTGGGAGGATCGCCTGTGTAACAATTCCTGCATTTATAAAATGTTTATTAAAAACCTCTACTAAATTTTCTTTACCCCTCACTTCTCCTAGTTCTGTTATAACAGCTTCAGGTGTGGCGGGGGGTGGGATATCCCCTGATGTAGATTTGACTAGTTTCCAGAACGTTTTGGGATCATTTAGGTTTTCTTGTATTAAGTTTAAGTAGTGCTCACTTTTTGTATTTTTTATTAATCTAGTACATCTATTTCATATAGCCCTGTAAGTTAACCAGTGCTTCTCATCATTAAACCTTTTGGCTTTAGCCCATGCCTCGTTTCTTTCTCTAATGGCTACTGCAAGAGCGTCGTTGAACCAGGGGTTATCCCTACCCTTCACTCTATGTCTGCGAAGAGGTGCATATTTATTAATTATAGATAGAAATGTGCTTTTAAAATAATCCCATGCCAATTCAACATCATCCATGCAGCATACTCTATTTAAGTCACTTTGGTAGATGTCATGCAAAAAAGCCTGCTCATCAAAACGTTTATAATTTCTTTTAAAAATAAATCGCGGTTTCACTTTAATTGCTTTACAGTTTCTTACACAGACGACGGCACAGTGATCACTGATGTCATTGGAGAAAACGCCCACAGCAGGGTACTTATATGGGGCATTTGTAAGAATAACGTCTATTAGTGTAGATTTGTCCATTTTTTTCAGATTGAGGCGTGTTGGTGATTGAACCAGTTGTGTTAGATGCAACGCGTCGCACAAGTCCCTTAATGTAGAGGTAGATAACCAGTCCCAATTTAAGTCTCCTAAAACAACATACTCGTTCTGAAGTTTCCGTAGAAAATCTGTCAGTAGAGTGGTCGCCTCAGCCACAGCCGAAGGTGGGCGGTAACAGCCGACCACTGTCAGATGTGCGTTGTTGGAGAGGTTTACTTTGATGGCACACAGCTCAAAACATTTAGGTTTAGTCATTGTTTCAAGACAACAACAGTCCAAAGATGCTTTGGCATAAATAGCAACTCCTCCCCCTTTATGCATTCGGTCTGACCTAAAGAGATTATATCCATCGATATGGAGCATATTGTTTGAAATTGACGGTTTAAGCCAAGTCTCAGAGATAACCATAATGTCACTTTCTGTCAACTTCGCCCACAGGCGAATTTCATCAATTTTATTTACCAGACTACGAGCGTTTACGTGAAAAAAAAACGCAAGCCACTGCTGGTTTTTAGTTCGTGAGGGTTCATGAGTTCAATTCGCTCTGGTCCCGGATTGGGGTGAATGTTACCTGAGAGAAATAGGAAAATACTATAGAAGATATAATAGATATAGAAGATAAAAACCTCAGCCGGGTCACTTTTGACCCATGTTTTGCATCAAAGGGTTAAATCTGAAAAATGCTCTCTTATGTAATGTGCTGCTCAGATGCAAACATTTTTTTCCCTGTAACATTTCATTTTGTGCTGGAAAATGAACATTTGTACTCTAAAATGTTTTTGGACTGACTCGATAATGTAGAAGTCATAAAATAGAAATCTGTAACCAAGTTTATATGAAAAAAAAAAAGGGTGCCCAAGACTTGCACAGTACTGTATATCTAAATATATACATGTTTAGCAAAAAAAAAAAAAAAAGATTACCTGAATAGATCAAATACAAAAATCCCTTCAAGTGTATTGAAATAAGATCAACTACTAGACAGATGTGATGATTTAGCACAATACTCAAAAGATTTGAACAATAAGTTCAAAGTAAGTTTGAATGGAGAATATGAAGTAGGGCAAAGATCTGTCCGAGTGGTTAAGCCTGACAGGGCCTAGTCATGTTCAGTTCCTTATTACTGCAGTTAGTTGTTAATACCACATGCCTTCAAAAAGGGATATGAGGTAAATCTGCTCAACTTTAATAGGGGAAGTAAAATTACAAACAGAAAAGAAGAAACCTTTGTCACATGCACACTTCAAGCACAGTGAGATTCATCCTCTGCATTTAACCCAGCTGAAGCAGTGAACACACGCGCACACACCCAGAGCAGTGGGCAGCCACACTACAGTGCCCAGGGAGCAGTCAGGGGTTAGGTGCCTTGCTCAAGGGCACTTCAGCCCAAGGCTGCCCCACGTTAACCTAACTGCATGTCTTTGGACTGTGGGGGAAACCGGATCACCCAGAGGAAACCCATGCAGACACAGGGAGAACATGCAAACTCCACACAGAAAGGCCCGTCGGCCACTGGGCTCGAACTCAGAACCTTCTTGCTGTGAGGCGACAGTGCTAACCACTACGCTGCCCAAATACAACCCCTTGCTCTGGCCCAACAGTAAAAGGCTGTGTGAGCAACAATCTGACACTGAATTAAAGATCCACAAATACAATCATATATAACACTGTTCTCACCCGTTGCACACCGGGACCACTGATAAAACCTGAAAGAAAAGACCAAAACTGCAATTAAAAGGCTGATGACACGAACATGACTCTATGCAATTTCTTAAATAAACTATACAACATGGCAAACATGTTAGGTTTCTGTTATAATTACGTGAAAAGAAGCTGTTGTTACGCAAATATCCAACTTTTAATTGCACAGCGCAAGAAAACTGGGTCTGTGGCTCGCGGCCATGTTGTGACGTCAGCGGGAGAACACGCTGCGGTTCACTGGCTGTTCTACTCAGACATCCTATGGTTCTACTCAATGGAAATGGCGCATGAAAACGCCGGTGAACTCTCTAGTGCTAGCTCTTCCTCTTCTGGGAGTCTAGAATTGTGTTGATCTCTTCCAAATAGAATCTATGATAGTCTACCCTCTTTACCCTTTGCCTCTCGTTGCTAGGCGGCAGTTACATGAAAGCCGCAAGCTTTCACAAGCAAATACATGACTGATATCACGCTGACTTTATGATTACATTTATGATTATCATGTAGAATCTATAGCTCTACGTACCTTTATCTTATGTCGTTTCACAACACATGTTCTGACAGGAGGACTGTCTTTGGATCCGGCATAGCTACTAGTAGACCCCCTCTGGAATACTGGCAGTGTTGCCAGATTGGGATTCTTCCCTCCCAGTTGAGCGGTTTCAAGTGCATTTTGGTGGGTTTTGAACATATTTTGGGCTGGAAAACGTCAGCAGTATCTGTTGCCAGATACTGCTGACGTTTTCCAGCCCAAAATATGTTCAAAACCCACCAAAATGCACTTGAAACCACTCAACTGGGCGGGAAAAATCCCAATCTGGCAACACTGTGTAGGCACTGCTGATGGTAGTAATACACGTTTGTGATGAACTGAACACCCAAGAGATTCTTTTAAGCTGGGAAGGGTGTCAAAACAATCCAAATCGAAGTGTTCAGAGCACAGGACGGATGTTGATGAGGGCTCCCACTTGTCACGAGTGCACCTGACTTGCTTCACCCACTTCGCATGCAGCTCGGGATCTCTGGGAAACTTGAATAAACTTACCCCATTCCTTGTAGGTTTTGGAGCAAAAGCCGGCAACACAACGCGAAGGCATAATAACTTATATATATATATATATATATATATATATATATATATATATATATATATATATATATATATATATATAAAATAAAAATACTAATAATGACAAACTGAACACCTGTCGCATCAACAACAAACTGGTAAGTTAGGAGGAAGGTTCTTTCACTGACGTCATATAGCTCCTCCTCCTCTTTCATCTCCTGGGTGCTGCAGCCCCGTCAAATTTGTCCAAATAGCCGTGTTTATCATCATAACTTGTAAAATAGGCGCCTTCGTGAATTAATATATGGATCATCGGGAATTACTTTTTATGTTATAAAACATCGCCAAAGATGTCAAAAATGTGTCATCAGCACTTTAAGTCACATATAGCAAGTTATAGCATGCTACAAAACACATATGCTATAAAATACCCAACATCTAGGAGAGTTAAATAAGTGCTTTACATTTAGATTAAAGCATGTAATGTAACAGAGACATGTTTGTTATTCCAAAGCAGTTGTTAATGTATACAGGATTATATGAATTGCATCTATCCAGCCATCTATTATCCATAACCGTTTATCCTGTGCAGGGTCGCAGGCAAGCTGGAGCCTATCCCAGCTGACTATGGTTGAGAGGCAAGGTACACCCTGGACAAGTTACCAGATCATCACAGGGCTGACACATAGCCAAACAACCATTCACACTCACATTCACACCTACGGTCAATTGCTGGGTTTCAGTCACGTGACTTTTCTTAGCGGTTTTACCGGAATTGAAATAGCTGGTGGTCTAAACAGCTGCCATAGTGCAAACAACTAGCAATAACTTTAGAGTATGCTCGTAATCTAGAAGCCACTGCTGGCTTTAGATATATTCAGAAGATTGCTATGTGCAATGGAATCGACCCCTACAGTCTGGGGAAAAAAGGATGTCATACAATCTGGAAAACTACCCTTCAGTCGAGTTCCCAGACATCTCGAACCATCTGGTGTTGCACACGTCCTTCTACACCGCAAAACAGATGAAAGCGTGGAATAGTATGGAGGCTTACAACTTTTTTGTATGTGGCTGGGTAAAGGTCCTCAGTATCAAGTCACTGCCCAATGAATCCTGTATTGTTTTTGCCCGTGTAAGTATGTTTTTTTTAAAAAGCTTTTTGTTTGCGTCTTTACAACGAAGCACTGCAAGTTGAAGTGTAAACAAACAGTTGGCTTGATTCTCACTTGTGTTGGCTCTTATCTCTCAGGTAAATCATTCACAAAGATCATCAGAAACCCCTTTAAAGGCCTGGATCTTAGTTAAACAAGACGGAGAAGTGATCACAGCGCATTGTAACTGTACGGCTGGGGAAGAATTTTGTTGTGACCTTCATGCATATGGACTTTGTGAGGAGGAAACATAGAAACAGCTGGGGACTTTAGCGCTTCGTGACTAAAAAAAAGTACCGTAAAATAACGACACATAGCAAGAAAAGTACTAGGAAAACACTAAGGCCATAGCTGAGAGGGATATACAAACCTTTCACCAAGTGATCACTGCAAACTCGAGCATGCTTTGACTCGGCTCCCTTCAATTTCAGTGAGAGGTTCAAAAGCCACCTTTCTTGACATTTTTTTGTGAAATCCTGTGTTCGTTCACCCTTTTTTATTAGTTCACAGGGAACCCTGAAGAAACTTATCAGTTTCATGGTTTGATCGATTCAAACAACCTAAAACAATACAAGTGTAAGGTATTTTTCATGCGAGCAATGCACCTTCTTCATACAAATGTTTTGTCAACTGAGCTTTGGTAGACCACCAGCTAAAGTTTTGAATAACTAATGAGGCGGATGTGACGTCAAGTGAAACCCAGCAATTTAGAGCCACCAATTAGCCTAACCTGCATGTCTTTGGACTGTGGGGGGAAACCGGAGCACCTGGATGAAACCCATGCAGACACAGGGAGAACATGCAAACTCCACACAGAAAGGCCCCTGTTGGCCGCTGGGCTCAAACCCAGAACCTTCTTGCTGTGAGGCGACAGTGCTAATCACTACACCACCGTGCCACCCATTGTATAAATTGCAATGAATCAAAATTTACAGAAAAAAACAAACAAACAGGAGTGAAGTTGGATGTGAGAGACGGTGGTGGTGTTATTTATATTGAATGGGACTAATATACAACTGTATTACTGACAATCGATAATGAAATAGATTTAGCTGTTTACCTGATAAAGAGAATGTAAGTTGATGTTATTTTGACCTGTAGCGTTCAATGCTTTTTTAGCCACTTCTCTAAACCAGAAAAGAAAGCATAAGCAGATACACTAGGATAATAGAAGAGAATATTATTGAAATAATTTATAATAAAACAAGTGAAACACACACCTTCTAGTGTCTTGTTTGGGTGGGGGCAGCCAGTGATCGTAGTTTGTCTCAACCCTGTACCAGCTACAAAAATTAATTCAAATATAAAATGAAATAGTTCTGTTGAGTCCTAACTTATATTGATGACAAAAAGTTACAGTAAAGTAAAAAAATTGTACCATTTTCATGGGTTCTGATCTGATCAACTAATGCTGCCCTGTGTTTATCCCAGGACTCTTATTCAGTATGTTGATACTGAACATCCTTTCAACAGACTTTACTTACTATTATTTGACTTTAATTTTGAATGCCTCCCCATCTTTACTTCTGAGAGACTCAGCCTCTCTGGGATGCTCTTTTTGTATCCAATCTTTTTGTTACTGACTAATTTTGCCAATTAGCCTAATTATTATTATTTATTTTTAGCATTACACAACTTTTCCAGTTTTTTGTTGCCCCTGTCCCAACTTTTTGAAACATGAGCATATATTAAAAAAAAAATAAATAAATAATAATAATTCTCAGTTTCAACATTTGATATGTTGCCATTATATATATATATATATATATATATATATATATATATATATATATATATATTCAGTAAGATATAGGGTTTCCATGATTTGCAAATTATCACATCTCAACTCATTATCTCTAGCCGCTTTATCCTGTTCTACAGGGTCGCAGGCAAGCTGGAGCCTATCCCAGCTGACTACGGGCAAAAGGCGGGGTACACCCTGGACAAGTCGCCAGGTCATCACAGGGCTGACACAGACAACCATTCACACTCACATTCACACCTACGGTCAATTTAGAGTCACCAGTTAACCTAACCTGCATGTCTTTGGACTGTGGGGGAAACCGGAGCACCCGGAGGAAACCCACGCGGACACGGGGAGAACATGCAAACTCCGCACAGAAAGGCCCTCGCCAGCCACGGGGCTCGAACCCGGACCTTCTTGCTGTGAGGCGACAGCGCTAACCACTACACCACCGTGCCGCCCCAAATTATCACATTCGTTTTTTAATTATGTTTTACACAGCATCCCAACTTTTTTGGAATTGGGGTTGTATCTCTACAACTATGTAGAGATACAACCCCAATTCTGTATGTAGAGATACAACCCCAATTCTCTACAACTATGTAGACATACAACCCCAATTCCAAAAAAAGTTGGGATGCTGTGTAAAACGTAATTAAAAACAGAATGTGATAATTTGCAAATCATGGAAACCCTATGTTTTATTCGTATTATATTTAACCCTATATTTAAGCTTAAGGCAAGGTGTAAAAAGAATAAATGAAGATCAGTTGATTCTTACTTTCCATAGAGCGTATCCAATGGCCAAAGGTCTGCAGGGCCATTCCTGTCTCTGGTGATGACCACACCCTCTCCTGGATAAACACCACCCACAATGTAATACACATCACTGATGATGGGTATTTTAGACAACTGTATGACTGCATTCAGGAAGTCTGAGGCCTCCTCAAGAGTCTGGAAAACACACACACACACACACATGACCACAAATGAATCCAAGTATCTATGAGAAGTAGGAAAATCAGTTCAATTTAATTTTGTGTAAAATAGTCATTGGATGTGCAAGTTTAAAACTAATCTGATTAGCTTTAAAGTAGCTGTGCTATTAGGTTTTACCTCTCTCACTAGCCAGCTAACAGGAGAATTCTTTAACAGGACAGCTGAAATGATATTGTCCCACCAGTGGCCCTTATCTGTGAAGAGAATATCCATTGGTAATTTGAATGGATGTAAAATTGCTGCAGGTGAAAAGACTTCAGGAAGTGGACTAACTAACTTCGCTCATTCCCAGTCACAGTGAACTTGTTTTTACTTTGCCCAGTCCATAACCCGACATAACCAGCAAAAGATGTGCCCCTATAGGCCACCTAGAACAGATACAGCAATACAATTAGTGTTCAGTTACAGCTAATTTTTCTCTCTTTTATAAGAATTCATTTCACATCATGGCACTGTGATCTGATTTAGTCACTTTGATAACTGCATTTAAACATGCAAAACACATTGAAGGAAGATGCCTTTCAAGACAAATAATGTATTTTTAATACAAAAACAGGAAGGCTGTAAAAAGTCATGTTACGTCTCCATTTTTGATGAATAGAACATCAATCGTAAGATTCTTGAGCACTTCATGGGGGTAGTCCAAGTTTCGACCGTGATAGATTTTTCCTTTGGTGTCTTGAGCCACAATACTCGTGCAGAACCTATAAGAGATGGACAAAAACATGAGAATCAGTAGTATGTGCTTGAAAGACAAACCATATATTGTAAACTGGCCTCTGCTGGTATACTATGCCCAAAAAAAACCCAACCTGAAATATGATAGCAACTGTCAAATAATCCACTGTCCAATGCTAGCAAAATGATTCATTCATTCCCATAGTTTGGGTCGATGTGAATTTCTTACAATCCAACTTTTTTTTTTTTAAGTGGTTAATGAAGATGAATTAAACATAATAATTCACTTCAAATCCAATGAAAGGTCTATAACTCCAGGTCCACCATCATAGAGGTGGGGATTCAGGCAATTCATCGACTTGTGAAATAGGTCTACTGATCAAAATATTCATTTTCAGTAACTGCTATATACTGGCTGCAGTGGATTTGGAGCCTATCCTGGGAAGCATGTGCATGAAATATCTTTGTTAAAAACATAGGCACTGTAGTATTATATACTGCCATTCTGATTACTCATACATACCTAATAAATTATATCTAGCCCACATTCATGTAAACCTTCAGTGTTGCACTGAAGGCTCATTTGAGTCCTATGACTTTAGAGCAAATGAAGTCGATACAGTAATGTGACCAATAATTTTGCACCCACCACAAACAGTAAAACTGATATTCTGCAAATGCATCCCTGACCTATTCATAATTTAACGTTGCCATCTCATGTATAAATACTTAGACACACCATTGTTATGCTATAAACAAACTGCATGAGCAACAGATTTACATACGCAGAAACTTCATAGGCAAAGTTGAGCAAGATGATGTCGGAGATGTCACTGCCATATAAAGCTGCCAAGCCTCTGATCTCAGTAGCGTAGGGCTGAGGGATAAACTGCTCCAGAGCTCTCACCACAGGTTTGATAGCCTGGTGAACCCATGCCGGAACCGTAGAACTAAAAAAGTTCAGCAAAAGATAAGGCAAAACGGTTGTTCATTTAAGGTGAGACACTACAGGTATGAGAAAACAGGTCATTTCAACAAATTTTTCTCTGAAGAGTGTGTCTTCACAATGAAATAAATATTTTAATTCTATCATCCTCCTCCTCAAAAGATTAGATTTAAAAAAAAAAAAAAAAAAAAAAAAATGCACATTTACACATTTAATTAGATGAAGCCTTTTTTTTGGCGGCACGGTGGTGTAGTGGTTAGCGCTGTCGCCTCACAGCAAGAAGGTCCGGGTTTGAGCCCTGTGGCCGACGAGGATTTTTTTGCTCCTCCTACTCAAGCGAGTAGGACACTTCTTTGCTTTGCTCCTGCTTGATCTTTATTTTACTTTACTTTCTCATCTAATTTCCACTATTTTTTCATTTTATTTTTCATCTTTATAAGATAAGTTAGCTTTTAAAACAAAATGCCAGGGGGCAAAAAATCCAGGAGATCCTGCAGAAAATGCACAGAACTAGAACAGAGGATTTCTATCCTGGAATCAAAGATTGATGCTCTGACAAAGACGGACGAATTAAGAGCGATATCTCAGGAAAGGAGTACAGAAACAGTGGCTGAGAATGCAGAGAATGCACCCCGACGGCATTGCAGATCGAGTGGATGAATTCATCGATCTAACAGGGCAAAATGTGAGTACAGAAAACTGGCACATGATGGGTGGCAGACCCAAAAATAAAAACAGAAGAGTAATTACCTCAACACCAGCTCGTTCTGATACTATGCATGACAGCCATGCTATTAGAAATAGAGCTAGGTCTACAAATTACAATAGGATTTACAATCCTATGGAAAATCCACAGCCCATAAGGCTTCAGAACAAATTTGAATGCCTCAGGGATGTGGAAGCGGAATTTTCAGGCGGACAAACACATCGTAAAAAGAGATCGCACCAAAACCGAAGAGCTGTGGGAGGAGGCAAAAAGCAGCTCATAACACCACCTGATCCCACAACCCTTGTTCTTGGTGATTCCACTGTAAGACATTTAAAAGGACATGGGATGATTATTTGCTGCCTTCCAAATGCATCCATCTCTCACACCAAAGACAGCATTTTGAAGCTCATGTCCGAGCATAAAACTATCAAACGTATTGTTGTGCATGTGGGAGCAAATGATGTTTTCAGAGAACAGCTGTTTGTCCAAGATGATTTCAGAAAACTTTTTTTCTGATCTCTATAAGACTGGAATACAATTTTTTATCAGTGGCCCACTCCCTGCAAGGGGAAGCTTTGCATTTACTCAACTCTTCAGTCTTGACACCTGGCTTGGAAAAACTTGTTTTTCATCTGGTATGAACTTCATAGACAATTTTAACCTTTTCTGGAATTGCAGAGAATTCTTCAAGCCAAATAGCACTGAACTCAGCTGGATTGGGACCAAAGTCTTAGCAGATCATTATAGACTTGCAATTTTCTCTCAGCCAACATTGAGGAAAACAGTTGATAAGATGTCGCAGACTGACCTAGTTACCTCTGCAAAGCCAAAACAATCATCTATGCAAGTCTTCACCAAGGACACACAGCCATCTGGGGCAGACTGCCAAGAACCATCTGGGGCAGACTACCAAGGACATCAACAATCACACGGAGAATGTGAGCATGCGATTTTATCATGCGATTCCATCCAGATTGAGGACCTGACTAGAGATAATCATGTCAAGGCTGCATCATCCACATCTCGACCCCATGCAAGTATCACAGAGACTATCAGGGAGACAGTCACCACAGAGACAGTCATGGAGACACTTACAAAGACCTCACCAAAGTCTCGCTCTTCTGATTTTATTGTACCATCTCCGTCTCCCCCTTGCATGGATTTCCCTAATAGTATGCAGAGACTGCTGCCAATGGCTACACTCTTTTTCCAGCCCAAATCTGTCACGACAAGCAGTGTACCCAGTTCATCAAAAATTAACCAACAGACTGAACTGTGTTTGCCCAGGACTTTCAGCTGGCTACCAATCTTTTTCACCATCTAAAAAGATACATGACATCTCCAATTCTTTCACCGTCAAACCAAATGGAACATGGGTCAATGACGGATAAGGATTTTCAACTTGCAAATTTTAAAATATAAAAAATATTAATTTCTATTGAGAATGTTCAAATATTTACAATGTCAGGTATCCATAAATCTATTTTTTAGTGTTTATGTACATGAATTGGCTACAACCTTAAAAAATGTCATGTGGTGCGACCGAGAATAACCTCAAAATTGTTTTATTTTCCAAAACATGGTTTGGATATTAATCTAAGTTCTGAGTAGTATGATGTGTATAGAAACAACCCATTGACATTTATTTTGACTTTTAATGCATACTGTTATTTTCTTTTGATGTCCAATATGGCAGTCACCTGCTTGCGTCTAATTAAAACAAGACTTTTCCTTATAAAATGTACAAAATGAAGAAAAAAAAAAAATACCTGAAGAGCAACATCCACCCAAGTAAACTTTGTCAGTTATTAAAATTCCAGCCATAGAAGTGAAATGCCATATTCTTATTTTGAGAAAATTACTGCTATTTTTGGTCGTGCCATATGATGCATGGTCGCACCAAATGACAGGAAATCCTCATATTGGCAAAACAAATAGCAATAAATTAGTAACAGATAAAGTTCAGGCAACATGTATGATTAAATCAAATTTTATCGTCTTTTAACACTCAGTGAAAATGAAAATTTAATCTTTTTTTCCATTTCATGTCTACTTCTTTTCACAACATTGTCATTTCAGTTTTCACTTTTTCTCATTCACAACAGTGCACAACAAGTCTACAACATGTGCAAAGTTTTTGTCTCCATTAGTTGATGTCACCCGCTCCCATTGTTCCCAGGATGTAGTCTCACAGTTGTCTGTCTCCGGGAAGACGATTTCATCAAAGCAGCATTCGGGACACACACGATCCATACATGCTTTGTTTTTGGGGTCACACACAATCATTCCCACTAACTCCGAGACACTGGTTGTCTTCAGCAGCCCTGTCTTTGCTAGTTTGTTCGCCAACAGTCGGCTGTTCTCATGTTCTGAACATGCACATGTATCTCGGTCCCGTAACTTTGGCTCTGTAATGTAAAAGGGCCTGTGTCGGGTAAACTGTCTGTAAGACATGGACAGGTGCTGTTCTACCTCTGTTTGATACTGTGTGTGGAGCTCTTTGAGAGGCTTTGTCAGGACTCTTCTTTGTACTCTTTGTTTATTTTTCGTGATTGTGTCTTTTTTTCCCCAGGTAGAAGGCAACTGTTTTCATCTCTCAGCAAAAACTGTATAACAGCTTGCTTTCTCTCAACTGACAGTCTCTTCTGACCCTTTTGTTTGACCTTTCCACTTCTCACTTTCCTTTGCATTTCCATCATTCTCATCTCACGCTTTCTACTTTCATTTTTCATTTTTTGCATTTCCATCAGCGTTTTCCTGAGATGCAAGACTTGCTTTTTAAGCATTATCTTCTCCCGCTGCAATTTTTTGCAAAATTTCTGGCCTGACTTATCCCTTCTCTCATCTCTCACTGGTGTGGACAACACTGGTGGACTAAAATCGTCATTCAATATTGGGTCCACTAGATTCACATTTCCAGATGGGTCGGGAGCTACAGCTACATTAAGGAGAGCTGGTGGAATGCTCTCCATAGATGGCGGGGTGAGGTCTAATACTGCTGGGTCAGAGTTGACCTGCTCCCTATGGCAGGCAGTCTTTATTTTGCTGGACAGTGGCATCTGATTGAAAAAAAAAAAACATTAAAATATTATATATATATATATATATATATATATATATATATATATATATATATATATATTAAAAAAATAGGAAATATATGTTATCGCAGTGACAAGATCTCACTTACTTATGTTTTTTCTAATTATACTATGAAATATGAATTATAACTTGTTGTTCCTGGAATACACAAGAAATACTCAAAAATGGGAAAAACACATTTTACAATCAATCAATCCTTTGTTTGTATTAATCATGAAAATAACTTTTGAAGCACAATAAATGTAACTCTTCAATGTATAAAAGTAATTAAAAGTATCCTGCAATGGTCGCACCACATGATATTGGTCGCACCAAATGATGTTTTCTAGATTCAGTGAAAATTTACAGACATAGCATTAGCCACTGTAACGAAACTAGCTGGTTTCTGACAGAAGGTCACCTTGAACTATATTATCAAAATATACATTTGTAAATAAAACTTTATTATAGTTTTCTTTTTGGGGTCATACCGCATGACATCCAAATATGGCAACAGCATCACAGCACTTAAAATCATTACTTTTAGAAATGTATGAAAGAGGGATGGGCAATTCCATGTAAATGTCAACCTCACCATGCAAAAATAAAGCAACAGGTAATACATCAAAACCACTCCCAGAGATATCACCTAGGCCTGTATTTTACAGATGTGAATAAGTTGAACCAATTTGTAACCAACCTAATATGTCACTGTCAGTCTTTCTTTCTTATAATGTAAAACCCAAGCTAAAATCAACTTTGATCATGTACAATTCTATATTATTGCCACAAGCCACAGAAATGTATGCTAAAATCCACAAAACAGCAAAACAATAGCCATCCTAAATATTATTTAAGAACTTTGATAGTTTTAGCTGATATTTAGAGAGTTTTTCAAAGGGTTATGGTGGTTAAATTGCTGATTTTCTAAACATATGCCATGTCTATTTCAGACGCGTCACATCCATAACGGAATTTCGTCACATCCATAACGCTGACTTTTCCTTCCGAAACTCTGCATGAAATACAAAATATTTTAAACAAAGATTTTTTTAATATTCACCTTGGACCCCTCTATCAAATGGATATCTCCATTTCAACATTAGGTTTACGATTTCACAGAGTTTGATAAAAATGTACAGTCACCCAAGAAAAGTGATACTTTTTCTGTCACATCCATAACGCATCTTTTATTGGCATTTTCTGGCATGCCCTAGATGTACTATGGGAATTGTTCTTGTTCTATCACTTCTCCAGTATGGTACAGCCTTAAAATATGCAACACCTGTTTAAATACTGGGAGACAATAAAACATGCACTGAGTCATTTGTTGCCATTTTGAGTTCAAGTGTCACGTCCATAACGCTGGAATTGCTCGGTTACAGACCTGCCTGTTGATTCCATGTGTCCTTTGCCTATTGATGAATGATGCAACTTCATGTCTTTCACTTGGATTTAAAATAAAAAAGTCCCAAAATGGTCATTTCTTGATGGTCGCACCACATGATATTTGGAAAAATAGACAGGCTCGGACATTTGTTTGTATATTATGGGGGAAATATATATTCAAGAAAGCTGAAATTTCATGTGGGACTACAAAACACTTCAGAAAATATGCCAAAAAAGAAAGACAATAAATTTGATTAGATTTAGAGTAATTTTTAAAAAGTTTAAAAATCAGCAGTTAAGGTCAGACGGTCGCACCACATGACTTTTTAACACTGAGGACAAAAAATTGCATGCTAACTAATTATTTCTGAAAAAAAGATTTAGTTCCATGGAGGTGACATGTACTACATATATGTGGTAAATTATTATGAAATTTAAACACTTTTTAACTGAAGAAATTGCAGTTGGACTGAAAATATAGGCGTCATGTCATTGACCCACATACAGAAAGTCTTGTATGATGTGCTGTGGGTCCCTGCATTGGGTGTAGTTTTGAAAACAAGCTGGGACCCAGTATGCCTATGTCATTCTCTATTCCTGTGTTGATAAGAAATAGAAAACATAGAGCATATTTAACCCAGGGGGTAAACCAGTCTAGTCTCCTTCCTGTTTCAAAACAATATCAGAATGCCCAAGCGGATATTACTTCTAGACTTTCTGTAAAGCTAGCTCTTCTGAACGTTAGATCACTTTCAAACAAGTCATTTTTAATGATCTTATCTGCAAACACAATCTTGATTTTTTGCTTCTAACTGAAACTTGGCTGGATCAAGCAAATAGTGCTACCACCCTTATTGAAGCAGCTCCCCCAAATTTTAATTTTATTAATGTTACCCGACAGGGGAAAGGTGGAGGGATCGCAAATATATTCAAAGCCTCTTTTCAATGTAAACAATCCTCACTTGGTGATTTTACATCCTTTGAACACTTATGTGCACTTGTTACATGCTCTCCTAACATATTGTTATTAACTATTTGCAGGCTTCCGAGACATTCAGCCAAAGTTTTTCTGGAAGAGTTTGGTGAACTGTTGTCAGTCATTTGCTTAGAGTTTGACTGTCTTATTATATCTGGGGATTTTAACTTGCATGTAGATAATTCTGAAAACACTTATACCAGAGAACTACTTGCACTTATTGACAACTTCAACCTAGTACAACATGTACAGGGGCTGACCCACTCTCGTGGTCATACTCTTGACCTCGTCATCACAAAGGGTCTTACTGTTTCTACTACGGCTGTTGACCTGGCCTTATCTGATCATTTTTGTGTTTTCTCTGATGTTTCTATGTCCCCTCACATTCAGAACAGCTCAACGACTATGGGTAGGAAAGTTATAAACGACAACACGTGTTCTCTTTGAGCAAGCTCTCTCTCGGATCTCAACCAAAATGTCAGACTCTGTAGATGACTTACTGGAAATTTTTAATTTAAATAATGACCCAAATTATGGATGATATTGCTCCATTCAAAATCAAAAAAGTCAATGACAAAGAGAGAATGTAGAAAGACTGAAAGAAAATGGCGCAAATCTAAACTTCACATCCATTATCAAATCCATAAAGAGATGCTTTGTAAATATAATTATGAAATTCGTAAAGCAAGACAGTCTTTCTTCTCCAACATCATAAACAGGAATATGAACAATGCCCATGTGCTATTTTCAACAGTAGAGAAGCTAACTAATCCCCCACCACAATTGGCACCTGAACTTCTCTCAGTTAATAAATGCAATGAGTTTGCATCCTACTTCAAAGGTAAAATTGATAAAATACGGCAGAATATTGCTCATAATATATCTCAGTTGCAAATAATTGAAAAACTGCAATCACCAGTGACACAAACAGATAACTTCAACACAATGTCAGAATTTTGTTTGATTATGAGACTCTTGAGAAAAAAAAAAAAAAAAAAAAAACTGTACAAAATCTCAGTTCCTCAACATCTGAATTGGACATTCTGCCCACCAACTTTAAGTCTGTTCTTCATCTTATAATTACAGATGTGCTTCAAATCATAAATACATCCCTAGAGACTGGCATTGTTCCCATGTCCCTGAAAAAAGCCGTTGTAAAGCCGCTACTTAAAAAGAATAATCTGGATGCTTCAGTATTAAACAACTACAGGCCAATATCAAATCTACCATTCATCGGGAAAATCCTTGAAATTGTCTTCAATCAATTAACTGCCTTCTTGAGGTCAAACAGCTGTTTTGATAACTTTCAGTCAGGATTTTGTGCCAATCATAGCACTGAAACAGCGCTGATTAAAGTTATAAATGACATACGTCTTAATACTGATGCAGGCAAAACATCGGTCCTGGTGTTACTGGACCTCAGTGCAGCTTTTGATACTGTTGATCACAACATACTGCTATATCAACTTGAACACTGGGTTGGGTTGACTGGTAAAGTTATCAATTGGTTAAAATCATACTTAAAAGATAGAAGCTTCTTTGTTACCATGGGAAATTGTACAACATCAATGTCCTTGACCTGTGGTGTCCCCCAGGGGTCGATTCTTGGACCATTACTATTCAACCTTTATATGCTCCCACTTGGACAAATTATCAAGAACAACTCAATTTTGTATCACTGCTATGCAGATGACACCCAAATTTATTTTGCTTTATCATCTAATGATTATGCCCCCCCTTGAATGTCTCTACCAGTGTATCGACCAAATCAACAACTGGATGCCACAAAATTTTCTTCAGCTGAACACAGATAAAACAGAAGTAATTCTATTTGGGAAAAAAGATGAAAGACTCAGGATTACCGCTATTCTTGACACAAAGGGGATTAAAACAAAAGATATGGTTAAAAACCTTGGTGTTTTCATTGACAGCGAGCTAAACTTTGACAGTCACATGAAAGCAATCACTAAATCGGCATTTTATCACCTAAAAAACAATTCCAAACTAAGAGGACTTGTGTCAAAAAATGATCTGGAAAAACTTATACATGCCTTCATCTCTAGTAGGGTTGACTACTGCAATGGCCTTTTCACAGGCCTGCCAAAAAAGACCGTCAAACGACTTCAGGTGATTCAAAATGCAGCAGCTAGGGTTCTCACACGAACAAAAAGAACAGAGCACATTACTCCAATTTTAAGGTCCCTTCACTGGCTTCCAGTAAGCTACAGAACTGACTTTAAAGCATTGCTGCTGGTGTACAAATCTTTAAATGGTACAGGGCCCAATTACCTCTCTGATATGTTGCAGCGGCCTAACCCAATCAGATCTACCAGATCGCAGCAGAAAAATTTACTGTTAAAACAAAGTGTGGTGAAGCAGCTTTTAGCTACTATGCAGCACAGCTATGGAACCAACTGCCAGAGGACATTAAAAATGCTCCTGCTGTTGGCAGCTTCAAATCTAGACTAAAGACCAAGCTGTTTTTGTCTTTAATCAGTGCTGTTTCAGTGCTGTGATTGGCATGAAATCCTAACTGAAAGTTATCAAAACAGCTGTTGGATATCAAGAAAGCAGTTAATTGATCGAAGACAATTTTTTCAAGGATTTTCCCGATGAATGTTAGATTTGATATTGGCCTGTAGTTATTCAATACTGAAGCATCCAGATTATTCTTTTTAAGTAGGGGCTTTTTTGTAAAATCACCAAGTGAGGACTGTTTACACTGAAAAGAGGCTTTGAATATATTTGCGATCCGTCCACCTTTCCCATGTTGGGTAGCACTCATGAAATTAAAATTTGGGGGAGCTGCTTCAATAAAGGTAGTAGCACTCTTTGCTTGATCCAGCCATGTTTCAGTTAGAAGCAAAAAAATCAAGATTGTGTTTGCAAATAAGATTAATTAAAAATGACTTGTTTGAAAGTGATCTAACGTTCAGAAGAGCTAGCTTTACAGAAAGTCTAGAAGTAATATCCGCTTGGGCATTCTGATATTGTTTTGAAACAGGAAGGAGACTAGACTGGTTTACCCCCTGGGTTAAATATGCTCTATGTTTTCTATTTCTTATCAACACAGGAATAGAGAATGGCATAGGCATAGAAGCAGCTTTGGAACCAAAAGGTGACTGGTTTGATTCCCTGGACCAACATGAATGGCTGAAGTGCCCTTGAGAAAGGCGTCTATTACCCCCAATTGGTCCTCAGGCTGCTCTGGGTATGTTGTATGTCGCTCTGGATAAGAGCAGCTGCTAAATAAATTCCTGTAATGTAAATGTTCCAGTACAAAAAGTACTATCAAGAATATTAGCTGGCAAAAAGTGATGTTTATTGTTTTAAAATATTATCCTATTCACCTGTAGTGTCCAGAGAGCTTGCTCTTTCTACCAGCTCTAAATGAGATTTAAAAAAAAATCTGCCTTTATACACCTCTGTCTATGAAAAACAGAGCAAAAACAAATCTAGATGCATACTACAGAATAGTACAATGATCATAACATGTTAATGTGACTATTATTATTAGAGGTTTTGAGGGGCTTTTAGTGTCTTATAAAGCAAAAAGTTTTGCAAAAGTTAAAAACTAAAGCCAGACTGGTTACAGATGAAGAGCTCAAAGGTTTAAAACATGACCAACAAGCGATTCACTCACTCGATCACCTGAGCTGCTGCTTTCTGTAAGAAATCTCTACTGAAGAACTTTTTAAGCGGCAACCATCTGATCTCTGGAGCCTGATCCAGACTGATGTTCACCACCGGAGGGGAAAAGTTCGCACCGCACACTGTCAGCGTGAACAACAGCCACAAAACCCCTGACTGCATGATCCAAAGCCCAAACCTTCTCTTGTCTTCACGCCGTGGTTTCCAGCGGTTTAAGTGCCAGTGAGTACAAACCGCTAGTTGTGTTTATGTTGACAAAACTTCCGGGTCCACTCTAATATGACAGAGAGAAGGCGTGTCTTTGAAAGCGTGGGCGTGTCTTTGAGACGCGCTGAGTGGGAGGGCCATACACAAGACTATTATTAGGTTTCAGTCACGTGACTTTTCTTAGCTCTTTCACTTCCGGTAAAACTGCTGGTGTTCAAGCAAACCAAAATGGCTGCCGTAGTGCAAAAAACTAGAGATAATTTATCAGAGTATGCTTGTAATTTAGAAGCCACTTCTTGCTTTAGCTACATTCAGAAGATTGCTATAATCAGAATGTGAATTTGGGCGTGTTTTTATTCCATATTTGGTCATCTTCAAGTAGGAAAGAAAGAAAGAAAGCACAACTTTATTCATCACACACTTGTGAAATTCCTCTCTGCAATTAACCCATCTGAAGCAGTGAACACACACACATACCCAGAGCAGTGGGCAGCCATGCTAACAGCACACGGGGAGCAGTTGGAAGTTAGGTGCCTCGCTCAAGGGCACCTCAACCCAAGGCCATCCCATATTAACCTAACCTAAGAAATGTATAACTTGTATATTCAGATGCACATATACAGTACCAGTCAAAAATTTGAACACACCTTCTAATTCTTTTTTTGGGGGGTGGCACAGTGGTGTGGTGGTTAGCACTGTTACCTCACAGCAAGAAGGTTCTGGGTTCAAACCCAGTGGCCAGTGAGGGCCTTTCTGTGCAGAGTTTGCATGTTCTCTCCGTGTCTGCATGGGTTTCCTCCGGGTGATCCGGTTTCCCCCACAGTCCAAAGACATGCAGTTAGGTTAACGTGGGGCGACCTTGGGCTGAAGCGCCCTTGAGCAAGGTACCAAACCCCTGACTGCTCCCTGGACGCTCTAGTGTGGCTGCCCACTGCTCTGGGTGTGTGTTCACTGCTTCAGATGGGTTAAATACAGAGGATGAATTTCACTGTGCTTGAAGTGTGCATGTGACAAATAAAGGTTTCTTCTTTTTCTTTATTTTTTATTAAATAAAAGACACTTCATGTCTTAAAAAGTAATGACAGATGTCTTTTCTTTTTACTCAGTTGATCGTTTCTTTACATAGATAGATGGGTAGCTTGGCGGACGAAGTGAGGCAAGAGTCACCATGGAACATGATGCTTGCAGATGATATTGTGATATGTAGTGAAAGTAGAAAGGAGGTTGAGTTGGGTTTGGAGAGATGGAGGTATGCATTGGAATGAAGAGGAATGAAGGTGAGCAGGAGCAAAACAGAATGCATGTGCATCAATGAGAATGGGGATGAGAGTGTAGTGAAGATGCAAGGAGTAGACATACAGAAAGTTGGTGAATTCAAGTACCTGGGGTCAACTGTGCAGGAAAATGGGGGCTGCGATAATGAGGTGAGAAAGACAGCGCAGGCAGGGTGGAGCAGTTGGAGAAGGATTTCGGGAGTCATTTGTGATAGGAAAGTCCCAGCAAAAGTGAAAGGTAAGATGTATAAGACAGTAGCGAGACCAGCTGTGATGTATGGATTGGAGACAGTACCCTTAACGAAGAGACAGGAGGCAAAGTTGGAGGTGACGGAGTTGAGAATGTTAAAGTTTGCGATGAGAGTGACAAGGTTGGACAGTATAAGGAATGAGCACATCAGAGGGACAGCACATGTGGAGAGCTTGGGAATTAAGCTAAGAGAGATGAGACTGAGATGCAGAGCATGTTGGAAGGAGAATGTTGAGGATGGAGCTGCCAGGCACACGAAAACGAGGAAGGCCAAAGAGGAGATACATGGATGTGGTAAGAGAGGACATGAAAGTGGCAGGTGTGGTAGAGAAGGATGCAGAAGACAGGGAGCAATGGAGACGAAAGATCCGCTGTGGTGACCCCTAATCGGGAGCAGCTAAAAGAAGAAGAAGATCAGTTCTTTACATAATATAGATTACTACAGTTGTGGAATAGGGCTATTTATTGTATTTTTATTATTTATTATTTGATCTCAATCACATTAAGAAGGTAAGAAATTGCTCTAATTAACTTTTGACGAAGCACAGCTGTTAAAGTGGAACTGAAGTCATTTTTAAACTTGCTTTATTTCTTAATTAACGTGTTATTCAATTACATTTTCAGTTTTATTAACATTATATCGTGACTTGTATTGGCATATTATATTAGACTTATCAGCCTTTTCGGTTTTTAGCCATGTTGAAGTTCATATGGTCCACGACAGGTGTCGCTTATCCGCACGATCTTCACGAGACTTGTGCGAGACTTCAAACGTGAAGTGTCAGCACCGCCATTTTGAAAACTGTTTACACAGCGGCCAGATCACCACATCATTCCAATTTGAGATTTGCCAGCTTCATCAGTGATGGAGATTATTCCATATGACTTCAAACCAACGTGGAGTAGAGAAGAGTTGGAAAGATGACAGGATAAGGACTATTCCATTGCGCTGGCATTTATGTCATTACTGTCGCGCAATTAAAACGTGCCAGATCAGGCAGTTGGTGGGTTTTCAAAATAATAAATACATATTATACTGAGCGCATTTCCCACATAATCCTCACTAAGGTTTCAGACAGCACTATAAAATGGCGTCCCCACTATATAGTGCCCTATATAGTGAGTAGGGAGCGATTTCGGACACGGAAAACTTCCGGCCTGATTACGTCAGCATTCGAAGGAGGGTGCGCACATCTTTTGACAATGTTGGCAGATGTTGGTCACTTTGATTTCCGCTGGATGTTTTACTTCCGTCCTATGAAGTCTCGCACAGGTCTCAGCGAATCTCGTTTATGCCCATTGCTTTGACATATGGACTGATATATTACAGAGCATACAACCCCGATTCCAAAAAAGTTGGGACAAAGAACAAATTGTAAATAAAAATGGAATGCAATGATGTGGAAGTTTCAAAATTCCATATTTTATTCAGAATAGAACATAGATGACATATCAAATGTTTAAACTGAGAAAATGTATCATTTAAAGAGAAATATTTGGTGATTTTAAATTTCATGACAACAACACATCTCAAAAAAGTTGGGACAAGGCCATGTTTACCACTGTGAGACATCCCCTTTTCTCTTTACAACAGTCTGTAAACGTCTGGGGACTGAGGAGACAAGTTGCTCAAGTTTAGGGATAGGAATGTTAACCCATTCTTGTCTAATGTAGGATTCTAGTTGCTCAACTGTCTTAAGTCTTTTTTGTCGTATCTTCCGTTTTATGATGCACCAAATGTTTTCTATGGGTGAAAGATCTGGACTGCAGGCTGGCCAGTTCAGTACCCGGACCCTTCTTCTATGCAGCCATGATGCTGTAATTGATGCAGTATGTGGTTTGGCATTGTCATGTTGGAAAATGCAAGGTCTTCCCTGAAAGAGACATCGTCTGGATGGGAGCATATGTTGCTCTAGAACCTGGATATACCTTTCAGCATTGATGGTGCCTTTCCAGATGTGCAAGCTGCCCATGCCACATGCACTAATGCAACCCCATACCATCAGAGATGCAGGCTTCTGAACTGAGCGCTGATAACAACTTGGGTCGTTCTTGTCCTCTTTAGTCCGAATGACACAGCGTCCCTGATTTCCATAAAGAACTTCAAATTTTGATTCGTCTGACCACAGAACAGTTTTCCACTTTGCCACAGTCCATTTTAAATGAGCCTTGGTCCAGAGAAGACGTCTGCGCTTCTGGATCATGTTTAGATATGGCGGCTTCTTTGAACTATAGAGTTTTAGCTGGCAACGGTGGATGGCACGGTGAATTGTGTTCACAGATAATGTTCTCTGGAAATATTCCTGAGCCCATTTTGTGATTTCCAATACAGAAGCATGCCTGTATGTGATGCAGTGCCGTCTAAGGGCCCGAAGATCACGGGCACCCATTATGGTTTTCTGGCCTTGACCCTTATGCACAGAGATTCTTCCAGATTCTCTGAAACTTTTGATGATATTATGCACTGTAGATGATGATATGTTCAAACTCTTTGCAATTTTACACTGTTGAACTCCTTTCTGATATTGCTCCACTATTTGTCGGCGCAGAATTAGGGGGATTGGTAGCCTGGGCCCGCCCATCCTAAGTGTGACGCAACATGAGGGCCTGTTGCGAGCTTAGTCTGGCCAGGCAAGCTATCTACAGCTCTTCCAAGCTCCCGAAAAATTGGGAGCCAATCAACTTTGAGCATCTCCAACGGCCCTGGGTAGAGGCGTGTTCAAGGCAGTGACGTAGTAGAACTGTGACCGGAAGCCATAGATTGTTAACAGAATCTATGCCGGAAGCGCTTCATTCACTAGAAACATTACGAACATGGAGCAAGTTCTCATTGAAAACGGAGCAAAGAGCAGCCCTGGAGGTATTTATTGAAAGGAAGGACGTTTTCGCCTTGCTCCCGACCAGCTTCGGTAAGAGTTTAATCTACCAGTTAGCCCCGTCGCATCACATACGTCAGAGGAAAGCCAATCAACTTTGAGCCAATTGGTTTAAGTTTTGTCACAGCCTTTTCTGGCTTCGACCAGTAGCAAACTGAGGCATTTCAGGGAGGCGGGTCAACCACGCACTTTAGGAAACGGTTTAATATCTTTGCCAGACCAAATGCTCGAAGAGCTTTGAAGTCGCGTTAGCCAGACTAGGGGATTGGTGATCCTCTTCCCATCTTTACTTCTGAGAGCCGCTGCCACTCCAAGATGCTCTTTTTATACACAGTCATGTTAATGACCTAATTGCCAATTGACCTAATGAGCTGCAATTTGGTCCTCCAGCTGTTCCTTTTTTGTACCTTTAACTTTTCCAGCCTCTTATTGCCCCTGTCCCAACTTTTTTGAGATGTGTTGCTGTCATGAAATTTCAAATGAGCCAATATTTGGCATGAAATTTCAAAATGTCTCACTTTCGACATTTGATATGTTGTCTATGTTCTATTGTGAATACAATATCAGTTTTTGAGATTTGTAAATGATTGCATTCCGTTTTTATTTACAATTTGTACTTTGTCCCAACTTTTTTGGAATCGGGGTTGTATTTCAAACACTCATAACTTGCTATAGCAGTGGCAAAATAGCTGTCAGAAATGCATTCCTACATTTTATAAAATGAGAAATAGAATTTTGATAATAAAAAATTTGCCTTCAGTTCCCCTTTAATTGAAATGCATTCCAGGTGACTACCTCATGAAGCTGGTTCAGATAATGCCAATAGTACGTAAAGCGTCATCAAGGTGGCCAATTTAAAGAATCTAAAATATGAAACATTGTTTTTTTACACTTTTCTTTTCTTATTTCATAGTTTTGATGTCTTCAGAATTGTTCTACAATGTAGAAAAATAGTCAAAATAGAGAAGAAAAAAAACTATGAATGAGTACCATAGGTGTGTCCAAACTTTTGACTGGTACTGTATTTTCATTCATTCATTATCTGTACCACTTATCCATTGTGGTTTGTGGGTAAGCTGGAGCCAATCCCAGCTGATATTGGTCAAGAGGGTACACTCTATACAGTTGACCTACCTATTGCAGGACTAACACAGAGAGACAGACAGCCATACACACTCACATTTACACCTATGGGCAATTTAGAGTAGCCAGCTGACCTGGTCTACATGTTTTTAGATTGTGGGACAAAAGTAGAGCACCTGGAAGAAACTAACACAGGCATGAGGAGAACATGCAAACTCCAAACAGAGTTGACTGGCAAGCTCTAACCTGGAACCTGCTTGCTCTGAGGTGACAGTGTTAATCAATGCAGCACCATGCCATCCTGTGTATTTTCAGTCATGTTGCATTTTCACTGGTAAAAAGCTAGCCAGTCACCTAACATGAGTTATCCTGACAGGATTTCTGATGAGATGTCTTGGGTCATATTCATAGATATTCATTCATTCATTCTGCACCTGTCCTGGAAACACTGAGTGCTAGGCAAGAATACACCCTGAATGAGAAGCCATCAATCACAGGACACCATACACACACATGCACACACACACATGCACACACACACACACTTTCACACACTCATTCACACCAAGGGGCTAGTTATCATATAGTCCACAGCATAGAATTCAATCGTAAAGCCCAACATAATCAGAAATGATTATTCTATTTACAGATAAAACATGCCCTACACAGACAAAACCTTCTCAGCTGTAAGATGACATCATTGGACTACTAAAGACAATGAACAATGTGAAAAGAGTGCCATGGCTTGTTTACTCTATTTCTGTAGAGAGTGACAGATGGCACTATAATCAAACAGGCTAAAACTGATCCTCATTTCTCCTGAGGCTGATTTATGATTTTGTTTAGGTGGTCTGTTATCAAAATTATTGTATTTATTATCTACTTTTATAGTTATCAGTTTAAAGGGCCACTTGATCTCATTAACTCAAGTAAACAGGTTTATAACTTGAAAGTAGTGATATCTAATTTACATTACATTACATTATAGGCACCTAGCAGATGCTGTTATGCAGAGTGATGTACAACATACCCAGAGCAGCCTGGGGAGCAGTTGGAGGTGAGGTGCCTTGCTCAAGACCACTTCAGCCACTCCTGCTGGTTGTGTGAATCAAACTGGTGACCTTTTAGTCCCAAAGCTGCTTCCCTAACCATTAGGTTATTGCTTCCTCTAATTTAATATGGTTCGTGGCTGTACAAGGTTGTGGTGGATATAAAAAGTCCATTTTTATGGTGGACATAAAAATGTAGCTGCAGAATGTTGTGGTCGTGATGCTGGTTAAATGTGCCTTCAATTCTGAATTAATCGCCAACAGTGTCGCCAGTAAACACCTCCACACCATCACACCTCCTCCTCCTCCATGGTTCATGGCGGGAACCACATATGCAGATTCCATCCATGTCCTTTTTCTGAGTTTCACAAAGACACAGCAGTTGGAACCAAGAATCTCAAATTTGGACTTGTCAGATTCGTGTACAGAGTTCCACAGGTCTCATGTCCATTCCTTGTGTTTCTTGGCCCAAGCACTTTTCTTCTTCTTGTCCCTCAGGGGTGGTTTCTTTGCAGTAATTCCACCACAAAGACCTATACTATGTGTCTGCTCTTTGAACTCTGTGAAGTCTTCACGTAGGCTCTAATCTGAGGTAATGCTAACTGGTGATTTCTGAGACTGGTGACTCGAATGAACCGATCCTCTTGGTCTTCCTTTCTTGGGACATTCCTCGTGAGAGCCAGTCTCATCAGAGCATTTGATAGTTTTTGCAACTGCACTTGATCCATTCAAAGTTCTTGCAATTTTCTGGACTGACCAGCCTTCATGTCTTAAAGTAATGATGGATGTCATTTCTCTTTAATTGGTTGAGCGATATTTAGAAATAATAAAGGCATAAGGCCTCTTTGAAGAATTAAATATTAATAAATTGGATTTTACAGATGTTGTAAACAACGCATCCCGATTTCATCCCAAATTATTTCTGATGCACATTTAAAAAAAAAAAATCAGGATGATTGCAAAGAAGGTTCTGGGTTTGAGCCCAGCAGCCGGTGAGGGCTTTCCTGTGTGGAGTTTGCATGTTCTCCCCGTGTCCGTGTGGGTTTCCTCCAGGTGCTCTGGTTTCCCCCACAGTCTAAAGACATGCAGGTTAGGTTAACTGGTGACTCTAAATTGACCGTAGGTGTGAATGTGAGTGTGAATGGTTGTCTGTGTCTATGTGTCAGCCCTGTGATGACCTGGCGACTTGTCCAGGGTGTACCCCACCTTTCGCCCGTAGTCAGCTGGGATAGGCTCCAGCTTGCCTGCGACCCTGTAGAACAGGATAAAGCAGCTAGAGATAATGAGATGAGATTTTCCAGAGCATCAAGATAAAGAGGAAAGTACTGATGCAGAACTTGTGGAATTCATGAAAGCATTTGAATCTGATCACACAGACACATCAGGTAAAGTCTAAAGTACTAATATACCTGAATATACAAAATGTTGTAAGAAGATAATTATATATAAGCTGTTTCATATCAGATTACTATAGTTAAACAGTTGTCAGTGATTTTATATAATTTTTTATACATAATTTTGATCACACTAATATATACACATGCATACATATACATAAATCAATAATAATAATAATAATAATAATAATATGTATATTTATACTGTTTGATTTTAAAAGCATGCATAGCTACGTGGATTTTGGTAAGTATGACATATTGGGGTTTGGTTTATTAATTAACATTTATCTATGTATTAGCTGTATTTTTTTCTTTTGGTTGTGTGGATTAGTTGTGTAGTTGCTTTATATCTAAAAATACATCTTTTTGCTTTTTTAATATCCTCTCTATTTCTGATTTTTTTTCTAGATTGGAAGGAAACTTATCTATGTAGAGTTAGGTCCATATATATTTGGACACTGACACAAATTTAGTTTTTTTACCTGTTTACTGAAACATATTCAAGTTGTAGTTATATAATGGACATGGACATAAAGTCCAGACTTTCAGCTTTCATTTGAGGGTATCCACATTAAAATTGGATGAAGGGTTTAGGAGTTTCAGCTCCTTAACATGTGCCACCCTGTTTTTAAAGGGACCAAAAGTAATTGGACAATTGACTCAAAGGCTATTTCATGGGCAGGTGTGGGCAATTCCTTCGTTATGTCATTCTCAATTAAGCAGATAAAAGGCCTGGAGTTGATTTGCGGTGTGGTGCTTGCATTTGGAAGATTTTGCTGTGAAGAAAGCATGCGGTCAAAGGAGCTCTCCATGCAGGTGAAACAAGCCATCCTTAAGCTGCGAAAACAGAAAAAAACCCAGCTGAGAAATTGCTACAATATTAGGAGTGGCAAAATCTACAGTGGGCGGCACGGTGGTGTAGTGGTTAGCGCTGTCACCTCACAGCAAGAAGGTCCGGGTTCGAGCCCCGTGGCCGGCGAGGGCCATTCTGTGTGGAGTTTGCATGTTCTCCCCGTGTCCACGTGGGTTTCCTTCGGTGCTCCGGTTTCCCCCACAGTCCAAAGACATGCAGGTTAGGTTAACTGGTGACTCTAAATTGACCGTAGGTGTGAATGTGAGTGTGAATGGTTGTCTGTGTCTATGTGTCGGCCCTGTGATGACCTGGCGACTTGTCCAGGGTGTACCCCACCTTTCACCCGTAGTCAGCTGGGATAGGCTCCAGCTTGCCTGCGACCCTGTAGAACAGGATAAGCGGCTAGAGATAATGAGATGAGAAAATCTACAGTTTGGTACATCCCGAGAAAGAAAGAAAGCACTGGTGAACTCATCAATGCAAAAAGACCTGGACACTCATAGAAGACAACAGTGGTGGATGATCGCAGAATAATTTCCATGGTGAAGAGAAACCCCTTCACAACAGCCAACCAAGTGAACAACACTCTCCAGGAGGTAGGCGTATCAATATCCAAATCTACCATAAAGAGAAGACTGCATGAAAGTAAATACAGAGGGTTCACTGCACAGTGCACGCCACTCATAAGCCTCAAGAATAAAAAGGCTAGATTGGACTTTGCTAAAAAAACATCTAAAAAGCCAGCACAGTTCTGGAAGAACATTCTTTGGACAGATGAAACCAAGCTCAACCTCTACCAGAATGATGGAAAGAAACAAGTATGGCGAAGGCGTGGTACAGCTCATGATCCAAAGCATACCACATCATCTGTAAAACACGGCAGAGGCAGCGTGATGGCTTGGGCATGCATGGCTGCCAGTGGCACTAGGTCACTAGTGTTTACTGATGATGTGACACAGGACAGAAGCAGCCGGATGAATTCTGAGGTATTCAGAGACATACTGTGTGCTCAAATCCAGCCAAACTGATTGGTCGGCATTTCATAATACAGATGGGCAATGACCCAAAACATAAAGCCAAAGCAACCCAGGAGTTTATTAAAGCAAAGTGGAATATTCTTGAATGGCCAAGTCAGTCACCTGATCTCAACCCAATTGAGCATGCATTTCACTTGTTAAAGGCTAAACTTCAGACAGAAAGGCCCACAAACAAACAGCAACTGAAAACCGCTGCAGTAAAGGCCTGGCAGAGCATTAAAAAGGAGGAAACACAGCGTCTGGTGATGTCCATGAGTTCAAGACTTCAGGCAGTCATTGCCAACAAAGGGTTTTCAACCAAGTATTAGAAATGAACATATTTAATTTGCCCAATTACTTTTGAGCCCCTGAAATGAAAGGATTGTGTTTTAAAAAATGCTAAACCTCACATTTTTATGCAATCATTTTGTTCAACCCACTGAATTAAAGCTGAAAGTCTGAACTTCAACTGCATCTGAATTGTTTTGTTCACAATTCATTGTGGTAATGTACAGAACCAAATTTAGAAAAATGTTGCCTCTGTCCAAATATTTATGGACCTAACTGTAGATGCTTACATGTTTTATGATCAGTTAACTTGAATCAATGTAATCTTAATGAAAGTATTTATGACATACATCATATAACCGTCAGTTTTGTAAATTATAATGGTGATTTTTTTTTAAATTACATATTTTAATAAACATTTTTTGGATCACTGAAAACTTTTACATATCCCTTTTCCATTTTCAAAACAATAATAATTTCTTTTAGTGTGTGTTGCTGATGATGGATCAACCTCCAAGGCCATCTCTACTGCATCAGAACCCCACAAAGAGAAACCGGCGAATGTGACCAGAGAATCCAGTGATGCAGACAAGTCAACCCAGGTTGCCGAAGGTATGATAGTTACGTAAAAATTAGTTTTAAATCTACAAGTTTTAACCCATCTGTATATCTATATGTAACAATGTCACATGTTGGAAGATGACCTAATACTTGAGACCTGATAATCAGTTTACTTATCAACAATCATTTGCTATATGCATGCCTTATCATATATGTGCTAGAATTGTTGTTGTTTGTTACTAGTGAGAGAAAATTTGTGAATTTCAGCTAGTTTCTAACACACGATGTTCAAGGAAAAATTGTGTAAACCATCTTTTTATGTTTTTTTTTCTCGTATATTTTCACAGTAGTCCTTCCTGATGGCTGGAAGCAGTCGTTGCCGGCAGCTGACCATCAGTGGATTGCTAAGGCTCTCTTCAGGCTGCCCAAGAAGAAGAAAGCAGAGCTTGCCTGGGAGCGTGTGGACAGACTCTGGTGGTATCCTCCACAACCATCGCTCATACCCAGTCAGTTGCCTCGTCCTGATCGCTATTTTAGCTGGCGTCTCCTCTTGTGGATGCCCAGGAAACTTTGCCAGGTTCGTCTTGCGTGTCCGAACTCCAGCTGTAACAACCATCAACTTACATCTGCTGGCATCTACCCGAGAGTGCGCCAGGTCCTTGATCTCGATGGGTACTACAACCTCACTGCTGAGAACCTGGAATGCAGCAAGTGCAAGAAGTTGTTGATCAGCTGGAGTGGTGCCATCGTCCGACAGCTTGACATGGGTCACCGACTGCCGTTTCCTGTCCTGCTGACCAACCGCTATGCATGTGACATTTGGGTGGCCAGACTCTTACGTCAACGTGGTCTTGGCAACAGCACCTCCTAGCTGCATCGGAAGCTGGTCGAGTAACATGGTGAGACGTATGGACAGAAGATTATTCACTACCTCACCGACCGCCAGATTTTTACTCATGCCAACACGAGGAATCTTCTGACCCAGCGTGATGTCCATGAACCACCACAGATGGCATCTATCCCTGGTTACAAGTGGCTGCAGAGTCTCTACTGCAATGATGTGATCATGCGTCTGGACGAGGTGAAGGCCGCCATCACATCCGTGTTCGGGAGTGTCCTAAAGATGGACTCTAGGAAGAGGGTAAATTTAAAAGCTTAAATGTGATTTTTTTTTTTTTTAAACAGGATTGAAAAATGATGCACAGTGTGAAATAAATATCAGTGTGTTATGAAATATTAATTCTATTTCATATCAACATTATTGGATGCTAAATATTTTTGTTATTCACATGAAACTTCATTTCATTTGTTACATTGTTCATTACATTGCTGATAAACTCTAAAAGATAGTTATTTGTGTATATATTTCAGGTCGTCAAGAAGCTAGCAGGGCACAGTGCAGGAACTGCTTCATGGGCCATGAACGTGGGTAACGAGTACGGGCAGGTGCTGATGAGCACGCTCACCGCCAGTGAAGGCTGCGGTCTGGGTCCTATGATCTCAGGCATCAACCGAAGGTACCGTGAAGCCGGGGTCAAGCCTCCACAGCTGCTGTACGTGGACCGAGACTGCTGCGGGAATAACTCGTCACTACGGGAGATGTTCACCGACTGGCCAGATCTCAAGATCAGACTGGACATTTGGCATTTCATGAAGCGGTTTTCCAGCGGGTGTATGACAGACTCCCACCAACTGTATGGCGTCTTCATGCGTCGTCTGTCCGCTTGCATCTTTGAGTGGAGCGACGAAGATGTGTCGTCTTAAAGACGCCAAACGTGCTGAGCTACACCGTCCAAGCGATTCAGCCGTCTACACCCATATCACGAAGAATGAGCTGGCCCTCCGCTGCAGACGTAAGACCAGAGGTGTCGAGGAGACCACTACCCTCATACAGTAGCTGCTGAACACTCTGAGCGGCGAGCAAGGCTGCGACACTCTGGGCGTGCCCCTCCTGGACAGTGAGAGAATATGGGACATCTGGGAGTCTCTGAAGAGACATATTGCCTGCATCCAGGACCCAGACAACTTCTTGCTCTACACAGAGACGGGCCAGACGAAGAAGGGAGGTGTCTTGCTGCCGGTCTTCAGGTGTGCCAGAGGATCCACTTCTCTGGAATCATTCCACTTGCATCTCAACCAGTTTATCCCAGGTATATATTTTTTTTCAAACAAGCAAATGCTTCATCTGAAATTATAGCCAAATTGATGAACAAGTTTCTTTTTATGAAGTGTTGGATTATATATATATATATATATATATATATATATATATATATATATATATATATATATATATTACACACACAGTGGTGCTTGAAAGTTTGTGAACCCTTTAGAATTTTCTATATTTCTGCACAAATATGATCTAAAACATCATCAGATTTTCACACAAGTCCTAAAAGTAGATAAAGAGAACCCAGTTAAACAAATGAGACAAAACTATTATACTTGCTCATTTATTTATTGAGGAAAATGATCCAATATTACATATCTGTGAGTGGCAAAAGTATGTGAACCTCTAGGATTAGCAGTTAATTTGAAGGTGAAATTAGAGTCAGGTGTTTTCAATCAATGGGATGACAATCAGGTGTGAGTGGGCACCCTGTTTTATTTAAAGAACAGGGATCTATCAAAGTCTGATCTTCACAACACATGTTTGTGGAAGTGTATCATGGCACAAACAAAGGAGATTTCTGAGGACCTCAGAAAAAGCGTTGTTGATGCTCATCAGGCTGGAAAAGGTTACAAAACCATCTCTAAAGAGTTTGGACTCCACCAATCCACAGTCAGACAGATTGTGTACAAATGGAGGAAATTCAAGACCATTGTTACCCTCCCCAGGAATGGTCAACCAACAAAGGTCACTCCAAGAGCAAGGCATGTAATAGTCGGCGAGGTCACAAAGGACCGCAGGGTAACTTCTAAGCAACTAAAGGCCTCTCTCACATTGGCTAATGTTAATGTTCATGAGTCCACCATCAGGAGAACACTGAACAACAATGGCGTGCATAGCAGGGTTGCAAGGAGAAAGCCACTGCTCTCCATAAAGAACATTGCTGCTCATCTGCAGTTTGCTAAAGATCACGTGGACAAGCCAGAAGGCTATTGGAAAAATGTTTTGTGGATGTATGAGACCAAAATAGAACTTTTTGGTTTAAATGAGAAGCATTATGTTTGGAAAAAGGAAAACACTGCATTCCAGCATTAGAACCTTATCCCATCTGTGAAACATGGTGGTGGTAGTATCATGGTTTGGGCCTGTTTTGCTGCATCTGGGCCAGGATGGCTTGCCATCACTGATGGAACAATGAATTCTGAATTATACCAGTGAATTCTAAAGGAAAATGTCAGGACATCTGTCCATGAACTAAATCTCAAGAGAAGGTGGGTCATGCAGCAAGACAACGGCCCTAAGCACACAAGTCGTTCTACCAAAGAATGGTTAAAGAAGAATAAAGTTAATGTTTTGGAATGGCCAAGTCAAAGTCCTGACCTTAATCCAATGGAAATGTTGTGGAAGGACCTGAAGCGAGCAGTTCATGTGAGGAAACCCACCAACATCCCAGAGTTGAAGCTGTTCTGTACGGAGGAATGGGCTAAAATTCCTCCAAGCCGGTGTGCAGGACTGATCAACAGTTACCGCAAACGTTTAGTTGCAGTTATTACTGCACAAGGGGGTCACACCAGATACTGAAACAAAGGTTCACATACTTTTGCCACTCACAGATATGTAATATTGGATCATTTTCCTCAATAAATAAATGACCAAGTATAATATTTTTGTCTCATTTGTTTAACTGGGTTCTCTTTATCTACTTTTAGGATTTGTGTGAAAATCTGATGATGTTTTAGGTCATATTTATGCAGAAATATAGAAAATTCTAAAGGGTTCACAAACTTTCAAGCACCACTGTGTGTGTGTGTGTATATATATATATATATATATATATATATATAACTTTTTCACATTTTTCCACCTTACAACCACGAACTTAAAAGTTTTTTTTTTATTGAGATTTTATGTGATAGACCAACACAGAGTAGCACATAATTGTGAAGTGAAACAAAAATGATAAATGGTCTTCAAAATTTTAAACAAATAAAAATCTGAAAAATGTGGTGTGCATTAGTATTCAGCCCCCCTGCGTCAATACTTTGTAGAGCCACCTTTTGCTGCAATTACAGCTGCAAGTCTTTTGTGGTATGTCTCTACCAGCTTTGCACATCTAGACCCTGAAATTTTTGCCCATTCTTCTTTGCAAAATAGCTCAAGCTCAGCCAGATTGGATGGAGAGCGTCTGTGAACAGCAATTTTCAAGTCTTGCCACAGATGCTCAATGGGATTTAGGTCTGGACTTTGACTGGGCTATTCTAACACGTGAATATTATTTGATCTAAACCATTCCATTGTAGCTCTGGCTGTATGTTTAGGGTCATTGTCTTGCTGGAAGGTGAATCTCCTTCCCAGTCTCAAGTCTTTTGCAGCCACCAACAGGTTTTCTTCCAGGATTGCCCTGTATTTAGCTCCATCCATCTTCCCATCAACTCTGACCAGCTTCCCTGTCCCTGCTGAAGAAAAGCATCCCCATAGCATGATGCTGCCACCACCATGTTTCACAGTGGAGATGGTGTGTGCAGGGTGATGAGCAGTGTTAGTTTTCCGCCACACATAGCGCTTTGCATTTAGGCCAAAAAGTTCAACTTTGCTCTCATCTGACCAAAGCACCTTCTTCCACATGTTTGCTGTGTCCCCAACATGGCTTCTGGCAAACTGCAAACGGGACTTCTTATGCCTGTCTTTCAACAATGGCTTTCTTCTTGCCACTCTTCCAAAAAGGCCAGATTTGTGGAGTGTACGACTTGTAGTTGTCCTGTGCACAGATTCTCCCACCTGAGCTGTGGATTTCTGCAGCTCCTCCAGAGTGATCATGGGCCTCTTGGCTGCTTCTCTGACCAGTGCTCTCCTTGCTCGCTCTGTCAGTTTAGGTGGACGGCCATGTCTTGGTAGGTTTGCAGTTGTGCCATACTTTTTCCATTTTTGAATGATGGATTGAACAGTGCTTCTTGAGATGTTCAGAGCTTGGGGTATTTTTTTATAACCTAACCCTGCTTTAAACTTCTCCAGAACTTTATCCCTGACCTGTCTGGTGAGTTCTTTGGTCTTCATGATGCTGTTTGTTCTTCAGTGTTCTCTAACAAACCACTGAGGCCTTCACAGAACAAATGTATTTGTGCTGAGAATAAATTACACACAGTAGGACTCTATTAACTAATTAGATGACTTCTGAAGGCAATTGATTGCACTGGATTGTATTTAGATGCATCAGAGTACAGGGGGCTGAATACTAATGCACACCACATTTTTTTCAGATTTTTATTTGTTTAAAATTTTGAAGACCATTTATCATTTTCGTTTCACTTCACAATTATGTGCTACTCTGTGTTGGTCTATCACATAAAATCTCAATAAAAAAACTTAAGTTCGTGGTTATAAGGTGGAAAAATGTGAAAAAGTTCAAGGGGTATGAATACCTTTTCAAGGCACTGTATGTATTTTCCAGGTACCAGTGCAAGTGGTATGCATTTTCAGGCATACCTTCTGGAAGGTCTTAAGTGCTGGAATGAAGATGGGGTGATGCTGCTGTCCGTGCAGATTGTTCCTCAAGTCCCACCATCCCGCAATCTTACTGTACAGTGGACTTTTAAAGCATGCCACTAACAAGCTGAGCTGTGCTGAACTGGGAAGAGCAGTCCATCCGTCATACCGAGAGCCACACAAATATACAGGTAATGCTTCCTAACACCCACATCCATCCATCCATCCATCCATCCATCCATCCATCCATCTATCTGTGTGTTTGAGTGAGTGTACATATCATGATTTATCATTATTAGTTATAGATAAGAAAGGATGTTGTTTCATATTATTTTCATTGAATGTATTTTTTTGTTTATACAGGTGAACTTATAGGTGTTGAGTACCTGTATAGCCAGACTGGGGAGGTGCTGCAGGACTTCACTTTAGATCCTGACAGTGAAGAATCTGCCCACCTGGATGCCTGCCGAGAGGAAGAGGACAATGAAGGCTATGAGGAGAGCAGCCCAGAGGAGGACCCTACCCTGTCCTCAATCCTTGTGGTGCCACGAGCACATGCTAGTCTCCATCTAAAGGTGCCGGTTGACAATCCCTCTGATGAGTGTAAGAAAGATTTTAATTAGTATACACCTAATCAGCCACAAGATTTTCTGTTTTTAATATGTCAGTATTTTGGATATTTTCCTTGCCATGTGTGAAAAGATAGATTATACTGACCAGCAGAATGTAATTTCATATGTCATAGTGAATGTTAATGAAGATTTTTATTTCCATTTTCATGTGTATTATTGTAATTTAATTTGTTATTGTTATTAACATCATCATGATTTGTAATATTGTTATTAATTCTACTATTATTACTTTCAGTTTTGGAATATATGAGACAGTCGAAGGTCAAGCGCCAGCTTTTTCAAGGTGACAGTTCAGCAAGTGTGGGAGCACCTCCACCGCTTTTGCCATCAAAGACGAGTGTGGCACCGCCTGACGGTCTGGCGTCACAATCTGCTGGCAGTCCAGTATCTTCCCCATCAGAAGCTGAGGTAATTTATGTGTCACAAATCTTTTGTGTGTGGAACATACATACCGACACTTGAAGAAATAAATATTTTGACGTTGTGCCATGGGCGGCACGGTGGTGTAGTGGTTAGCGCTGGTTGAACATTACTTTTTAAAATGATTTTCTGAAGCAATATTTTCTTATGTTAAATCTTATAATTCACAGCACACATAACTGATGGTGGAATTTTACACTAACATTTCAGTAATATGGTTACATTTGTAATTATGCATATACTTAGTATTTTGCCATTCTTTCCCTTTCAACGCAGATGTTTCTTGGGGCAGAATGCTGGACCAGCACAGTGGCCTGACTGCAATAGGTATGTCGAGTGTCTCATCTCAAAGCTGTGCGAGGACTGCCCATCGTCTGTGCGCAAGAACGGGGCCACCATTCAGCGCTGAACTCTCATCAGCCGTGCCTACAGAAATATCAGGCAGAAAGTCCTCAACAATGCCAGGGTTATGCAGGGCACCACCATACAGCTGGTTGAAATAAACCGCACCACCCTCACCCAATAGTAAATATTTAGAATTATCACTCCTTAAACAAACACGCTCTTGAGCACATCTATTTCAATTCTTTACAATTACATAGCTTTAGTTGCTGATAAAGCACTCTCACTGATCAAAATGATCTGCATGTTGCTTATTGTTTATATAATCGATTTCAGGCACAACAAAAAGGCTAAGAGGCAAGAGAAACAGATCCTGGAGCAAGGCATCACACTGGCGCCGCCTGCACCCTGCACGTCTTTTCCTCTCCCTCCTCCTGTGCAGAAACTGACCGCCATGCTTGTCCCTCCACAGCAGCGTCTATTCGTGTTCTCCCTTCCAATCAACACTAGTGGCCAAGCCAGCCTCCTGTCACCCTTCTTCTCCTGTCTGGAGAACTTGCACAGCCTTCGCCCATCAGCCCTCGGTCGACTAAGTGGTACCAGGAGAAGAAACACGCGAGAGAAGAAGCAGGCCACGTCTGTAAGAAATACATCAGATTCTGATGATCAGAACCAATGAGATGTCGTCGTGCCGGCAGTGTGGCAAAGAAAGAACAAGGGAGACGAACAAGGGAGACGCACAAGCAGTACTACGGAAATTGGTTTTGCTAGGAAACATCCAACGTTTTGTATGAAGAATGACGAAATCAATTTGCTGATAAGAAATATGGAAAGAAGAAATGAGCATTGTAGCTCATTCCAGGAGGAAGTGGCAAAAAACATTTAAAAACAATAACAAAAAAAAACATTAGAATCATGAAAAACAAACAAAAAAAAACATAATGTGGCCTAATTTTATCAAAATGTGAGATCTTTTACTTTTTGTTAAGTTAGAAGGTCCCAAGCACGCAAAAGCAGAGGGGAATGTTACAGTGTAATTAGAATTAAACAGCTAAGAGTCTCGTCTCGTCTTCATCCGCTTATCCGGGGCCAGGTCACAGAGGCAAGAGTCTCAGCATGGAAGCCCAAACTTCCCTTTCCCCAGACACCTCAGCCAGCTCCTCGGGAAGAACACAGAGGTGTTCCCAGGCCAGCCGAGAGACATAGTCCCTCCAGCGTGTCCTGGATCTTCCCCGGGGCCTCCTCCTGGGGGGACATGCCTGGAACACCTCCCCAGAGAGGCGTCCAGGAGGCATCCAAAAGAAACAGCTAAGAGTATTTTTGAAAATGAAACCACATTGCAAAGTTCCTTACTAAGGAGATAGAAGACCATCATGAAACAATTGATTTCCACTTTATCTAGGTTGATAATATCAAAATTGTATCTCAATATGTTCCTAATAAAGTACTTTCTCTGTTTAGACTATATACATGTTCACCGATTTATGAATACATACTTCTCACACACACACACATATATATATATATATATATATATATATATATATATATATATATATATATATATATAAAAACCCGATTCCAAAAAAGCTGGGACAAAGTACAAATTATAAATAAAATATATAAACCCGATTCCAAAAAAGTTGTGACAAAGTACAAATTGTAAATAAAAACGGAATGCAATCATTTACAAATCTCAAAAACTGATATTGTATTCACAATAGAACATAGACAACATATCAAATGTCGAAAGTGAGACATTTTGAAATTTCATGCCAAATATTGGCTCATTTGAAATTTCATCACAGCAATACATCTCAAAAAAGTTGGGACAGGGCAATAAGAGGCTGGAAAAGTTAAAGGTACAAAAAAGGAACAGCTGGAGGACCAAATTGCAGCTCATTAGGTCAATTGACAATAGGTCATTAACATAACTGGGTATAAAAAGAGCATCTTGGAGTGGCAGCGGCTCTCAGAAGTAAAGATGGGAAGAGGATCACCAATCCCCCTAATTCTGCGCCGACAAATAGTGGAGCAATATCAGAAAGGAGTTCGACAGTGTAAAATTGCAAAGAGTTTGAACATATCATCATCTACAGTGCATAATATCATCAAAAGATTCAGAGAATCTGGAAGAATCTCTGTGCGTAAGGGTCAAGGCCAGAAAACCATACTGGGTTAGTCTGGCTAACGCGACTTCAAAGCTCTGCGAGCATTTGGTCTGGCAAAGATATTAAGCCCAACCGTTTCCCAAAGTGCGTGGTTGACCCACCTCCCTGAAATGCCTCAGTTTGCTACTGGTCGAAGCCAGAAAAGGCTGTGACGAAACTTAAACCAATCACATCACTCTTTCCTCTGACGTATGTGACGTGACGGGGCTAACTGGTAGATTAAACTCTTACCGAAGCCGGTCAGGAGCAAGGTGAAAACGTCCTTCCTTTCAATAAATACCTCCAGGGCTGCTCTTTGCTCCGTTTTCAATGAGAACCTGCTCCATGTTCGTAATGTTTCTAGTGAATGAAGCGCTTCCGGCATAGATTCTGTAAACAATCTATGGCTTCCGGTCGCAGTTCTACTACGTCACTGCCTTGAACACGCCTCTACCCAGGGCCGTTGGAGATGCTCAAAGTTGATTGGCTCCCGATTTTTCGGGAGCTTGGAAGAGCTGTAGATAGCTTGCCTGGCCAGACTAAGCTCACAACAGGCCCTCGTGTTGCGTCACTCTTAGGATGGGCGGGCCCAGGCTAATACTGGGTGCCCGTGATCTTCGGGCCCTTAGACGGCACTGCATCACATACAGGCATGCTTCTGTATGGAAATCACAAAATGGGCTCACGAATATTTCCAGAGAACATCATCTGTGAACACAATTCACTGTGCCGTCCGCCATTGCCAGCTAAAACTCTATAGTTCAAAGAAGAAGCTGTATCTAAACATAATCCAGAAGCACAGACGTCTTCTCTGGGCCAAGGCTCATTTAAAATGGACTGTGGCAAAGTGGAAAACTGTTCTGTAGTCAGACGAATCAAAATTTGAAGTTCTTTATGGAAAGTTGTTATCAGCACTCAGTTCAGAAGCCTGCATCTCTGATGGTATGGGGTTGCATTAGTGCATGTGGCATGGGAAGACACCATCAATGCTGAAAGGTATATCCAGGTTCTAGAGCAACATATGCTCCCATCCAGACAACGTCTCTTTCAGGGAAGACCTTGCATTTTCCAACATGACAATGCCAAACCACATACTGCATCAATTACAGCATCATGGCTGCGTAGAAGAAGGGTCCGGGTACTGAACTGGCCAGCCTGCAGTCCAGATCTTTCACCCATAGAAAACATTTGGCGCATCATAAAACGGAAGATACGACAAAAAAAAGACCTAAGACAGTTGAGCAACTAGAATCCTACATTAGACAAGAATGGGTTAACATTCCCATCCCTAAACTTGAGCAACTTGTCTCCTCAGTCCCCAGACGTTTACAGACTGTTGTAAAGAGAAAAGGGGATGTCTCACAGTGGGAAACATGGCCTTGTCCCAACTTTTTTGTGATGTGTTGTCATGAAATTTAAAATCACCTAATTTTTCTCTTTAAATGATACATTTTCTCAGTTTAAACATTTGATATGTCATCTATGTTCTATTCTGAATAAAATATGGAATTTTGAAACTTCCACATCATTGCATTCCGTTTTTATTTACAATTTGTACTTTGTCCCAACTTTTTTGAATCGGAGTTGTATATATAGTGTGTGTCTAAGTATGAATACACACACTCACTCACACACATATATACATATATGTTATTTACCAGCTGGGAGGTCCGTATCGTGAAATACCGTGACCGAGGTCTTGAAAGTACTGAGCCCCTCTGGGCCGAGGTCAGTATTCAAGGCCGAGGTCACGGTATTTCACCATACGGACCGACCTTAAGCTGGTAAATAATATATTTAAATTTTTCTTTACCAAATTCTAACAGAAAACGAGAGCGCCCGAAAGGGAAAACCAAGGCGAGCCGCCATTTTGAATCCTCATTCACAGCTATAATGCAAATTGCTTCCTCCTCGATATACAAGTGCACTTCCATGGCAGGAAAACAACTACATTTTGCCTCCTATGTAGTTCCCTATTTATACAAATAGGAGTCATTCAGGATTCAGCCATGTTTTTGCTCGGTGTTAGCAAATTACAGGTTTTTAGTTTTCTCCTGAAATGTTTTCTATTTCTTCTTCCTCAGGGTAGTAAAACTCGCTTTCGCTGTGAACAGTCGTTATCGCTATCCATGCTGTAAAATTAATGCTATTCTCCTGAGAAATGCTGGCAAAAATGTAAGATTTTTGATAATCTTATAAATAAATCTTATAAAAAAAAAGATAAACGTTGACAAAAAAATGCTACTATGTTTGTTGTTGTGAACGAGCGAGTCGCCAGAGAGCCATAACCAGGGTCCGTATCGTAGGATACGGAGCCGCTCGCCAGCCAATCAGAGTGCAGGATTTGATGGAAACCAGACCGCGAAAAAAAACAATTATTTACCAGCTTAAGGTCGGTTCGTATGGTGAAATAGCATGAGCTCAGCCCAGAGGGCCTCGGTCAGTACTTTCAAGACCTCGGTCACGGTATTTCACGATACGGCCCTCCCAGCTGGTAAATAACACACACACACACATCACGCATGAATCCCTCGCACGTGTGCGATCACGAGCACAAATGACTGATGACATCACCACAAAGAGAACCAATCAGAACACCAGCAGCTGCTCAACCGTCCATACTCCCAGCATGCACCTCTGTAGGCTGAGAAAAAGTGTAGAATTTTGAAGTGTTTACTGGTTAATTTGGGGGATTGTTATATCTGTAAAGTCCATAAAGTGTGTGTGTGTATGTGGATTCAGATCAGTTCTGTGACTCTCCTGAACGAATTTGGGGGTTTTCGCACTCACCCTAGACAGGAAACGTTGTAATCAAGTGGGGTCTTTATAGTGGCTGTTCAACTAGTGTATTTGTGCTTGCTACGGCAGCACATATACAAAAATTGGATCGATACAGAGAAGATTAGCATGGCCCCTGGCGCAAGGATGACACGCATAATCGTGAAGCGTTTCAATTTTTTTTTCTATTTTCCAGCGGAGCACCATACCTAAGAAAAAATGGTAAACCCATCGAATCGATTTTTTGTGGTTTGTCCGTGTACGTGTACCACCAGTCATACACACCGCCTAGTGGTCAGTGTTAGTAATTACCAGTCATACACACCGCCTAGTGGTCAGTGTTAGTAATTACGTCATACACACCGCCTAGTGGTCAGTGTTAGTAATTACGTCATACACACCGCCTAGTGGTCAGTGTTAGTAATTACCAGTCATACACACCGCCTAGTGATCAGTTAGTAATTACCAGTCATACACACCGCCTAGTGGCCAGTGTTAGTAATTACCAGTCATACACACCGCCTAGTGGCCAGTGTTAGTAATTACCAGTCATACACACCGCCTAGTGGTCAGTGTTAGTAATTACCAGTCATACACACCGCCTAGTGATCAGTTAGTAATTACCAGTCATACACACCGCCTAGTGGCCAGTGTTAGTAATTATCAGTCATACACACCGCCTAGTGGCCAGTGTTAGTAATTACCAGTCATACACACCGCCTAGTGGTCAGTGTTAGTAATTACCAGTCATACACACCGCCTAGGCACGGTGGTGTAGTGGTTAGCGCTGTCGCCTCACAGCAAGAAGGTCCTGGGTTCGAGCCCCGGGGCCGGCGAGGGCCTTTCTGTGTGGAGTTTGCATGTTCTCCCCGTGTCCGCGTGGGTTTCCTCCGGGTGCTCCGGTTTCCCCCACAGTCCAAAGACATGCAGGTTAGGTTAACTGGTGACTCTAAATTGACCGTAGGTGTGAATGTGAGTGTGAATGGTTGTCTGTGTCTATGTGTCAGCCCTGTGATGACCTGGCGACTTGTCCAGGGTGTACCCCGCCTTTCGCCCGTAGTCAGCTGGGATAGGCTCCAGCTTGCCTGCGACCCTGTAGAAGGATAAAGCGGCTAGAGATAATGAGATGAGATGAGATGAGACACACCGCCTAGTGGCCAGTGTTAGTAATTACCAGTCATACACACCGCCTAGTGGTCAGTGTTAGTAATTACCAGTCATACACACCGCCTAGTGGCCAGTGTTAGTAATTACCAGTCATACACACCGCCTAGTGGTCAGTGTTAGTAATTACCAGTCATACACACCGCCTAGTGGCCAGTGTTAGTAATTACCAGTCATACACACCGCCTAGTGGTCAGTGTTAGTAATTACCAGTCATACACACCGCCTAGTGGCCAGTGTTAGTAATTACCAGTCATACACACCGCCTAGTGGCCAGTGTTAGTAATTACCAGTCATACACACCGCCTAGTGGCCAGTGTTAGTAATTACGTCATACACGCCGCCTAGTGGCTAGTGTTAGTAATTACAGTCATACACACCACCTAGTAGCCAGTGCCAGCCAGTAAAGAAATAAAACAAAAGAGGCTGGCTATGATATAAGAAAATTCTACAACCCAGAAACAGATGGGAGCTCCGCTTTTAGGTAGTGCCTAAATCTATATATTAATCTTAACCAGAGCCGGTCTCTGGAGTGCCTAAAATAATTATTGACATCTGCTTAAAGACAAAAAAAGACCAACTCTTGTTTTATTTTTTTGCAAATATCCACAACTTTCCCAAACTCTGACCTTTCCCATGATTCATTGCTGCGTCATAGCAGAAGCCGGGCTCTTTCTTCCCCTCCACTTCCTGTGTCCCAAATCGCTCACTCGTTCACTGCTCCCTACTCACTATATAGGGAATTACTATATAGAGGACAATATAGTGAGCTCATTGGTAAAATGAAAAAATGCTTTTGGGCGCTAGTCCGTCACGCTGGTATTTACATCATTACTGTCGCACAATTAAAACGTGCCAGATCAGTCGGCTGGTGGGTTTTCGAAATAATAAATACATGCATTTATTTTTTTCGCGGTCCGGTTTCCATCAAATCGTGCGCTCTGATTGGCTCGCGAGCAGTCCGGAATCCTACGATCCGGACCCCGGTTACAGACCTTTGGCGAGTCGCTCGTTCACAACAACAACAAACATAGTAGCAATTTTTTGTCAACATTTTTGTCACCTAGATCAGGGAAGTGATCTAGATCAAGTTTTCTTTTCAGAAAATTCCGAGCTGACGTAACTTGTCAAACAGGTTTCTGGCGAGCTTGCAGCAGGTTTGTTCTAAATATGGTTTCCCTTTCAGGCGCTCTCATTTTCTGATAGAATTTGGTAAAGAAAAAAATATATTATTTATCAGCTTAAGGTCGGTCCATATCACGAAATACCGACCTCGGCCTTGGCCTCGGTCAGTATTTTCAAGGCCGAGGTCACAGTATTTCACGATACAGACCTCCCAGCTGGTAAATAATATATATGTATTTTTGTGATAAATACACATTATACTGAGCGTATTTTCCACATTAATCAATACAAAGTACCTGCATCTTTCAGTTCTTTTAAATCAAGGCTGAATACTTTCTTCTTTGCCGCTGCCTTTTCATCTCATCTCATTATCTCTAGCCGCTTTATCCTGTTCTACAGGGTCGCAGGCAAGCTGGAGCCTATCCCAGCTGACTATGGGCGAAAGGCGGGGTACACCCTGGACAAGTTGCCAGGTCATCACAGGGCTGACACATAGACACAGACAACCATTCACACCTACGGTCAATTTAGAGTCACCAGTTAACCTAACCTGCATGTCTTTGGACTGTGGGGGAAACCGGAGCACCCAGAGGAAACCCACGCGGACACGGGGAGAACATGCAAACTCCGCACAGAAAGGCCCTCGTCGGCCACGGGACTCAAACCCGGACCTTCTTGCTGTGAGGCGACAGCGCTAACCACTACACCACCATACCGCCGCCACTGCCTTTTATTAAAGCAAATTTGAGACTTTTAATTTGATTTCTTTCAGTGCAACCACAATGCATGATGGGATATATTGCTTTGGTTAGTGACCATCAGTTGTACACTACTTTTCGTGATGCATTGTGGGATACTTTGAGTGCACGATATAGGGTGTAAATAATCCTCACTACTATATAGTGGGCAGCACTACAAAATGGTGTGCCCACTATATAGTGCCCTATATAGTGAGTAGGGAGCGATTTCAGACACAGGGCGTTTTTTCATTTTACCAATGAGCTCACTATATAGTCCTCTATATAGTAATTCCCTACATAGGGAGTAGGGAGTAGTGAATGAGTGAGCAATTTTGGACACAGGGCAAAATGGTTACACGGGTCCGACGTGCTCTGTGGATAATACGATCAAAGTGCTCCATCCGTCTACCCTCATGGAATAGATAGATGACATGAAGTTGTGGCCGGATGTCAGCTATATTGACCTTGTCTATTATTTTATTCTTAGCGAGGGCGTTGATGGCGAGGAGCTAAGCAACTACAAAAGCACAGAGGCATACAATTATCTACACAGTAATAAAATTGGCAAAATTATGTGTAAAAGAGAAGGTGAGTTTGTTTGCTTAAAGGCTGAGGTTGAGCATAGCCAGAGCAACAAAAGAGAAATCCTGCAGTCATGCAGCAGCTACCATCTGGAAGGTTGGCTATGTCAGAGTAGAGTGACTGTATTATTGTATTGGTTTACTAATAATGTAGTGTTTATATATTGTAAGTCACTTTGGACAAATGCGTCTGCCAAATACCATATAGGCTCAATATGTACTGTATACGTGTACCGTAGGCTCAAGAAGCATAGGTTAACTGTTTTACTGCAGATGTAAATGCTGTTAAACATTGGAAACAAAAAACATACCATACTTAAATAATTCCTTGTCTATGTATTTGTCCAAGCTTCTTCAACTTTTTGACTACCCTAATCAGTCCAGATACTGGGTGGTATTTGTAAGTTATTTGTTTACACTAGTACTTCAGCACTGGTTGCTCTTGCTTACTGAGGCTACATGCACTTAGTCGCTTTGAATAAAAATGTCAACTAAATGATGAATGTTTGAATAATGTACAATATCTAAACAACAGTTACATAGAATTAATGTTGTTGATTCAGGTCCAAAATGAAGTGGTTAGTGGAAAGACAGGAATCGCATGTTACAGATGAGCAGTGTATGGTGCTGGACAACACGTCTTGTGAGTCCATTTTTTGTGCTCAAAACAGATTCCATTCATAAAATTGTTACGCTTTCGCGAGTTGTTTGTGCACCCGACGACGGCTCACACTGAACCAGAAAAAGCCAAAATTTAAAAAGATGTTATCCTCTGATGAAAACATAGTTGTTGCAGCTAGTGCCGCTTGGCTATGTTCAGCTCCCTCAGCCATAACTGCTTGGATAAACTGGAAATCAAAGACCAGCATCCGGGAAAAGTGGGTGTCATGGCGACCCCCATTGTCGCTAGCAGGAAAGCCATGGATAGTATAGCTTGTAACAGTCAGGGATGAGAATGAAAAATATTAAAAAAGTCTGAAAAAAGCCGGGGGTTTGGGGGCCGCAGGCACTCAGTGGGGCCCAAGGGCAGAGCCCCGGTGGGGGCCCAGGGGGCGGGAGCTAATGATTTTTGGCTATTTTTTTTTTTTACCCCAAAACCATTAATTTTATCAGCAAAAAGTTGCAATTTATTTGGAAATAAATTCCCCTTCTTGGTGGACTACCAGGTGAAAATGATTAATATGGTACAAGAGGCTTGTTTTTAATCAATTCACATTTGATGATTTCAAAAAAATCAATGCACCTTTTAATATAAACGAGCTCTACAGTATTATATTTCTGCATTTTTGCTATTCATGTCTTTGAATACTCTAATCCTTTAAAATGAAGTGCAAACCAGAAAAAAGTTCTATCCTATAATTCTCTTAAGCTTTCTTCTGATGTTATCATGGTAGCAGGCGGTCCTGCATATTAAGCAGGCAACATTCAACATCACTTATCACTTCCCTTTCAACTGTTGTGTGTACTAACTAGGTTTTATCTGGACAGGATGTTGTGTAATGTAATACATATACCATATGGTCAATCTGAAGATCGAAATGGTGATTTTGAATTAAAGAACAGGCATGTACAATTGGCATTACATATTGGAAATTTTTTTTAAATCAAAAACTATAAGTTCATCTCGGCCTAAAAAATTTGGGCAGACGCTCCCGCGTGGCACATGCCAGCAATTCCCCCCGTCCCCCTATGAAATGAGCAATAAGTAAGAGAGTTATACATGGTATCATACCTAAAATTTTATCAGAAATATAGATATGATACTATGATTCTCCCCAACATGCTACATTAGATAGGCTAACCCCATAGACATATAAACATAGACGCCGCATTGAGCTGGTGGCCCCGTTGCTGGGATACGTCAGAGTGTCCGCCATATTTGATGTGGCAAATCTTCCCCGTAAACCAATGCAAGTAAATGGACTGAACTTCATAAAGCCCCTTTCTACAATAATATTTAACTCGATGCCTTTTATTCACCTATTAAGACACACACGTATATATTTGGGAAACAAACAGGCATCAAAACAACACATATAACTTTTAATGTGATGGTTATAAATAGTGTGCGAAATACCCTGTACACTGCAAACTAGCGACAGATACGCGATAGATAGCTCAGGTAAGCTAATCAGTCAGCATACCGCAGCAAGCTACCAAAACCTGAGGCCACAATAACCAACCTACAAGACTGAATATGATAAATGATGGAAATAGTGGAAAAACTGGAAATAGTGAATGAAAATAAAAATTTACTGTTTTATTTATTGAGTCACCACACAGACCTACTCTCATTGAATAAAGTGAGCTGAATGACCGCCAAACTGAGTTCGGCCAGGCTCTAACGTCATACCAAAACAAAATACATCACTGATTCCTTCACATTCAGAAAGGTTAAAAACATTCATCCTACGTTCAAAAACGTTCATCATAGTGTGGCACTGTATTCTCTAATTCTCACTGCTTATAACTATACACCTACCCGGTGGAGATGAGCTGGGAAACTGAAGACTGAAGGAACAGCTCCCTCTCTGATCCTGACTGTCTGACCTGTTCTGTCAAAATCCTTCATATTAGCCACAAAGTCAGAAAAATCTGTTCGTAAAATTACGTTATAATGACCAAATACAATGAAAAGTATTTTTCCAGTCTCACCTGTGAAAGGTAATCCCATGTGATCTCGTTTGGACGGTAAACCTGTTGGTACAGTTAAACGCAGCACATGAATGAGGCATCTTTATTCTCGGCTACTGTCTAGACGCTATACCAGAGACGGTTGAAGAATCTCCACTTTGCCACATCCAATATGGCAGCGAGGATGACGTATGATTCTACGCAGAATGCGGCATCTATGTTTATATGTCTATGGGCTAACCCCATTTTTAAAAGATACACACATATATGACATGTATTTTATATATATATATATATATATATATATATATATATATATACACACACACACACACACCATGGCATTGATTCGTGCGATATACATTATAAATATAATGAATCATTGAACAGGCAAAATAATTTTTGACCTACCTTTGTGTTTTTTGGTGTATATGTGAAGTTTGATAGTCCTTGACCCTCTACTAGCGTAGTTTATCATGTCAGAACACAATGAGCAAAGTACTTTTCCTGGGACGTCTATTTTCCGTATGTGATCAACGATGTCTGCAGCACCAGGTAGTCTGAGATGTCAGGGAACTCAACAGATGGATAATTTTCCAGCTCATAATGAATGAATGAATAATTTTATTTAAAGACAATAAGTGGATCAGCAGAGCTTGTGGGGTCGTGCATGTACAGATACAAATAATTACAAATACAAAAATAAAACTAAAAATAAACACAGTCTTAACCTTAAAATCTGTTGATTATCTGTTAATTATCTTTGCATTAAGTTAAATAATAGTATGTATAACTATTGTCTTTGTATTTAGTTACTGCTACAATAGGATCAAAAATTATTCTACTAATGCCAAATTTAGCGAGTAAATTTTTCTTTCAGAGAAAAATCCTTCTCTGTTAGCGTGTAAGGATCTAATCCCATTGAGTGGTTTCTACATCCACTTCTTTTGAGTGTACTTCTTGATTTTAATAAGTTGCTTGGTTGCTGTACACAAACATGGCAATAAGTTCTTGTGTTAATGGACCAAACTCCATTTTTGGATCATTAACCCCTTTTGACTGAGAACGCCCTGCATGCATGGTTTTATGTTGGCTTCTGGCACATCCATACAGTTTTAAATGCAATACCTACAATTAAAAACATCCATCCATTATTGTTTTAATTATAGGGAAGGTGACTGTGCCCATAAAACGCTCGCGTTTTGCTCATGTATGTCATGATGACCGCATTTTGATGACGCAGGAAGCGTCATCCCTGTTGACTGCCACTAGATGGCAGCAGCGAACAAGGAGAAATTTACTGGTTTGAAAAAATGTGATTAAATTAAGATAAAATGAACGTTCTTAGATTTAATTGTATGTAATTAAATATATCACATATGGAGTGTTAATGTGACAAAATACAAAGAAACTGCACACAATTACCCCCATAACCACAAATACCCCTTCAGCTAGTTCACAAACACATCTCCAGAATTAATTGAATAGTTTGGTAAATAGTAAAGGTTAAAATATTATTTTTGGTAAAACTCTCATTTTAGGCGGCACGGTGGTGTAGTGGTTAGCGCTGTCGCCTCACAGCAAGAAGGTCCTGGGTTCGAGCCCCGTGGCTGGCGAGGGCCTTTCTGTGCGGAGTTTGCATGTTCTCCCCGTGTCTGCGTGGGTTTCCTCCGGGTGCTCCAGTTTCCCCCACAGTCCAAAGACATGCAGGTTAGGTTAACTGGTGACTCTAAATTGACCGTAGGTGTGAATGTGAGTGTGAATGATTGTCTGTGTCCATGTGTCAGCCCTGTGATGACCTGGCGACTTGTCCAGGGTGTACCCCGCCTTTCGCCCATAGTCAGCTGGGATAGGCTCCAGCTTGCCTGCGACCCTGTAGAAGGATAAAGCGGCTAGAGATAATATGATGAGATGAGAAAACTCTCACTTTATTTGAAACAAAAAACCTAAGCTTGCATGTCAGAGAGATTGCTGTAAAAGTAATGTCCATCAGATTGCTTTCTGATGGAGTTAAACGGAGCTTGGTCCAGAAGCCGAATTATGGCACTTGAGAAGGGGCCATATATGCCAAGCTCACTAAAAACAACAGAAACTCAACTGAAATTATTTTGTTGCAGTTTTCTTTTAGTTGTAGTTGTTGTGAAATCAATTAATAAATGTTATATCTTCTAAGCCCTGTCTTTTAACTGACCAAACAGTTGTTGCAACATCTGTAAAGATGAAAACTGCATTCAATTTTAATGCATTTCATTTTTAAACCTAATTTTTTTTAGCTTTAGCATGCATCCCATCATCATCATCATCATTCCATCTCCTGTCTGTCAGAGTAATTAAACTTCAGACCTCATGTCACAGCACTAACAGCTAGATGAACAAACTGACTCAGTTTAATATTTTGATGGATAATTCTCTCAGGCACATGGACTGCTGGTATTATTTTTATTTAACATGATAAAATGTAAACTTTTAGTTCAGTTGCACAGTCTGAATACTTCTCTGAATGTATAGTGAGAATTATTACACCCTATATAATGGACTCATAGTATCCCACAATACTACTATCCCACTACTACTATCCCACTACTTTGTGAAAAGTAGTGTACAACCGATGGTCTCTAATCAAGCAATATATACCATCGTGCATTGGAGTCACACTGTAAGAATAGCAATAATATTGTAGGGTGTTGGGGGTGAATTGACAGAGGAAGAAAAACATTATAAATGGACTTCTTCTTCTTCACGCTGTTTTCCTTTATGTGGAGGGGTCAGCGACATGAATTATCTTCCTCCATTTCTTTCTGTCCAGTGCATCTCCCTCTTGCGGTCTCTGCTCCTTCATATCATCCCTCACACAGTCTCTCCACCTTCTCCGCTGTCTTCCTCTGCTCCTTGTTCCTCGTTCAATTTTGATGACTTGGTCTTTCATGTTCTTATCCAGGATGATACCAACGCCATTTCTTCTAGTATCGCTTCCAACAGTTTGAAACCTCCTCCAATCTCTCTTGCACTCTGACCTTTCCATTTGGTCCCTTGGACACACATAATGTTAATTCTCCTTCTCTCCATAACGTTGACAAGCTCTCTTCCCTTATCTATCATGGAAGAGACATTCCATGTGGCAATTCTTAAACGTCTTTCTGTCTCTTGCCCACTTCTCACACCACAGGGGGCAGGGCTGTGGTGCGCGTCACCTCCGGGGGATGCCCTAGCCATACACTGAAACTCACAAGGACACATATTCATGTAAATAAGGAGTGGTGCTAGGGTTTTACTGCGGGATGCCCTTCCTGACACAAACCACAGTTGTAGATGGTGGGCCTAGCCTTTGATCCTCAAGACCGGCTTGCAAGGCAGCAAGTAGGTTCAGTTTAAATGACATGCCCAGGTCAGCTATTTAAGCCATAGTTGGCACCCTTGGCAGGTACTACCACTCCGGGTCAGAGTGGGCCTGGGAGCAAATGGCAGCTAAGGGGATAACTCCACATTCCCCACAACCCCAGCTATCCCTAACTGAGGCCTTGCCACCAGATGCATTTTAATGTCATACCCAGGACACATTATAAATGGACATTCAAGTACAATTAAAATTAGTAAAAGAATGGAAAAAAGCTAAAATATCATAAGACAGATAAAATACAAAAATAAAAGTTAGAGTGCCATACATGTCAACCTTATAACCAACCTCCAAAATCCATATTTCCCTTATAAAATCCTTATAAGATGCAAATTTAAATAATTTACCTAAAATTTGAATGATAATTAACAATGATATATCCAAGTTACTTTTTATTCAATATTAATAACAATAAACCTTCAGAATGAATACAAAGCTCCAATGTTTGACAAAAACACAAAGTGTCACTCTAATGTTCTGAATTGTACTCCATGACAGCTTTTTTTAGCAGTCTGCACCAATACCTCACTAGGCTGCATGTCACAGCAAGTGTCTGTGTTGATCTTGCCGGAGTGCCCATTCAGAATCTTTTCAGTCGCGAGTGAAAGTCGCTCAGGTGGAAATACGCGTTTCGAACAAAATGTTACTTCACGGTTGCCGGGATTCTCGCAATGCGGTGTGCGCATGATCAGAAGTGGAACGAAGTCTCGCTACCACAAGATAACGCGCGATTTCATAAGACTCTTTACTGGCTGTTTGTGCTTTCTGTGGTGTACAGTACGTTTGTAAATGTTATGCGCTCTTTTATCATCGTGGGAATTGATTATAGCTCTAAATAAATATTGAAGTTTTTTAAAGAATCTGTATAACTTTATTTGTACGCCCGTATACTACATTTATTGAATCAAATCCGTATAAAATACGGACATTCCGTATTGACATGTATGGAGTGCAGAGCAAGGAATTAATCAAAATCCTCAAATTTGATTTTAATAAAAGGCAGCGGCAAAGAAGAAAGTATTCAGCCTTGATTTAAAAGAACTGAAAGATGCAGCAGACACAAAGTACTTTATATTTATTAATGTGGGAAATACGCTCAGTATAATATGCATTTATCACAAAAATACATGCATGTATTTATTATTTTGAAAACCCACCAGCTGACTGATCTGGCACGTTTTAATTTTGCAACAGTAATGACGTAAATAATGGCGCGGCGGAGTAGTGTCCGAAAGTGTTTTTTTCCCCCCTTCATTTTACCAATGAGCTCAGTATAGTCCTCTATTCCCTAGATAGTGAGTAGGGAGTAGTGAATGAGTGAGTGATTTTGGACACAGTTTAAGTTTTCTATAATTTTTATTTTCATTTTTTTTACCACAGTTTCTGCTTTGTTTTCACCTTCTTTGTATAGATTGCAATTTTGCAATAAAGGTGGAATAAGCTCTGACAGGATTTATCTTGGTTTCATTTTTTATCACAAAAAAACCCTGCCATTTTAGCAGCGGTGTGTAGACTTTCATATCTACTGTATATTACACTTAAACCTAATCTGGACACTGATGCTTGGATCCTGATGTCTTTTTCATGTTACATTTAAATATGGTTGTGTTCATTGTGTTAAAAAAAATTTACATGTAAACAGCTGGCGGCACAGTGGTGTAGTGGTTAGCACTGTCGCCTCACAGCAAGAAGGTCTGGGTTCGAGCCCTGTAGCTGATGAGGGCTTTTCTGTGGGGAGTTTGTGTGTTGTCTGTGTGGGTTTCCTCTGGGTGCTCTGGTTTCCCCCAAAGACATGCAGGTTAGGTTAACTGGTGACTCTAATTTGTGTGTGTCAGCCCTGCAATAACCTGGTGACTTGTGTACTTGGTGTACCCTGCCTCTCACCCATAGTCAGCTGGGATAGGCTCCAGCTTGCCTGTGACCCTGTAGAACAGGATAAAGTGGCTAGAGATGATGAGATGTAAACAGCCCACTGTTGTGATACACTATATGGCCAAAAGTTTGTTGACACCTGACCATCACATGCACGTGTGTTTGTTGAACATTCCATTAAAGATTTAGTTCCACCTTTTGTTGTTATTATAACCCTCACTTTTCTGAGAAGGCTTTCCACTTGATTTTGGAATGTGGCTGTGGGAATTTTTGGTCATTCAGCCACAAGAGCACAAGTGAGGTCAGGCACTAATGCTGGGTGAGTAGGTTTGGGGCCCAGTTGGTGTTCAGATTCCAGTTCATGGGGTGGCCTTGGTTCGATTCATTCCATAGGTCTGAGTTTGTTTTGGAGTGTTCATATTTGTAGAAAAATGCTGACTAATTGCTCTGAGTTCACTTTGAGGGCTAAAAGGGGCCAAGTATGAAAACACCCTAAGTCCTGTAAGTTGCAAGGTTGAGCCATGGAGCCTCTGTTTTTGTCCAGCACATCCCACAAATGCTCGTTCAGATTGAAATCTGGTGAATTTGGAGGCCAAGTCAACACCTTGAACTGTTTGCCATGCTCCTCAAACCATTCCTGAACAATTTTTGCAGTGTGGCAGGGTATATTACCCTTTTGAAAGAGGCCACTGCCATTAGAGAATACCACTGCCATGAAGGGGTATACTTTGTCTGCGACAATGTTTCGGTAAGTGGTACATGTCAAAATAACATCCACATGAATGCCAGGACCCAAGGTTTCCCAGTAGAACATTGCCCAGAAAAGAACACTGCCTTGCCGTCTTCCCATGCTGCAAGTTTCTTTGAGTAGTACATATTAAAATGACATGGTAGAGAAGGATTTCACTGAACTCATTAACAATGAGTCAGAGCTGAGTAGAGTACTCTGATTCTCTGAAAAGAGTAGGAATTTTCACCACTCAGGGTGGTGGTGGTGATAGTGGTTTGCTGTGGCATGGTGGTACACCATGCTATCACCTCACAGCAAGAAGGTTCTGGGTTCAAGCCCAGTGACTGATGGGGGCCTTTCTGCGTGGAGTTTGCATGTTCTCCCTGTGTGGGTTTCCTCCACAGTCCAAAGACGTGCAGTTAGGTTAACTGGCTACTCTAAATTACCCATAGGTGTAAAGATCTAAGCTGTGGTCAGACATGAGTAGTATGGCAGCTGCCAGCGATGCCTTTGACTTGGCCATGTTAAGATGCGTCCTTAGTAATTCAGCTGCAAGAAAGGATGATGAGCCACTCCAAACTCATTAAGGGGAACAGGCCTTCTTATTCAGACAGTGTATTTTACATGAGGCCTTTTCACAGCCAAGTAATTCATTACCCATTAAGGTTTCTATGGCTACGTTTACATTAGACCGTATCTGTCTCGTTTTCTTCGCGGATGCACTGTCCGTTTACATTAAACCACCTGGAAAAGCCGGGAAACGGGAATCCGCCAGCGTCCACGTATTCAATCTAGATCGTATCTGGTCTGGTGCTGTGTAAACATTGAGAATACGCGAATACGCTGTGCTGAGCTCTAGCTGGCGTCTCACTGGACAACGTCACTGTGACATCCACCTTCCTGATTCGCTGGCGTTGGTCATGTGACGCGACTGTTGAAAAACGGCGCGGACTTCCGCCTTGTATCACCTTTCATTAAAGAGTATAAAAGTATGAAAATACTGCAAATACTGATGCAAATACTGCCCATTGTGTAGTTATGATTGTCTTTAGGCTTGCCATCCTTCCACTTGCAAGTAGTAAGTGATATGCGCTGGGATCTCACACACAGCGGCTCAGTCCCGAATCGTGGCTTGTGCACTTCACTCGCGCGCTGTGTGAGCTGCGCAGGGCCGGAGTGCGCACCCTCCAGAGGGCACTCGCTGTTCAGGGTGGAGTGATTTGGAGCGCAGGATGCCTGCGGAGCCGAGCGTATCCGTGTATTGGTATTGCTGTGTGCACGGCTAACGGTTTTAGTGTAAACGCGAATCGTTTTAAGAACATTAATCTGATGATCCGCTGATTCGACGTAATGTAAACGTAGCCTATGTTCCTGATGAGATAAACAGGAAAGGTTGCTTTATTAGTGGAATAATTTGCACTACATTTAACCTTTATTTTGTACTACACTGGGTGTTTTTGTTGCTTTTGCTTTTATTTTTGCACTATATTGCCTTACTTTATATTACTTCTTCCGCCTATTTATTTATTTGTAATTGGCATTCATGGTGGACAGCAAATTAAGAATTTCATTGTGCAAGTGGACATGTCCTTACTGTGCATATGACAAGAAACACTTTGATAAGACACTCTCTTGGGTGGCATGGTGGTGTAGTGGTTAGCACTGTTGCCTCACAGCCAGAAGGTCCTGGGTTCGAGCCCAGCGGCTGACGAGAGCCGTTTCTGTGTGGAGTTTGCATGTTCTCCCTGTGTCCGTGTGGGTTTTCCCCCACAGTCCAAAGACATGCAGGTTAGGTTAATTGGTGGCTCTAAATTGACTGTAGGTGTGAATGTCTATGTGTCAGCCCTGTGATGACCTGGTGACTTGTCCAGGGTGTACCCTGCCTTTTGCCCATAGTCAGCTGGGATAGGCTCCAGCTTGCCTGCGACCCTGTAGGACAGGATAAGCCGCTACAGATAATGGATGGAAGATACCATCTTTTTCTCTGAATCTTTGATTCTAGTTTGGAATAAGATTTGGGTATAATACCAAACGCTTAAACTCAAGGCCACAAACAAAAAAGTAATCCCAGGAAAGCAATTTCAAAGAACCATAATAGCTGGAAGTGAAAACAGAGGACCTGGCAACCTTTTGGCACTTCTTTCTCCAAAACTCAGTGGAGTTAGTGCCTCCTAGTGAATAAGCTGACAGTTTATGCAGGTACAGGATGCGGAAATCAGCTGTCTGCTAGCAAAACGGTGGAGGAAAACGCTGCTCAGTGTGTGTAAGTAGAGTTTATAAATATGATGTATATATTCGTGCAATATGATAAAGTTGAACAGCGCATGCGCATGATCTCAAGCATGTTTTAGAGTTGATGTGTGTGTTATATTTAAGGTTTGCCAACAGTGATAAGATCTTACTCGGGTTCACAGAGAGGATACAAACCAGAAGTTGTTTACACTGAGTTTGTAGCTTTGTAGATATAAACCGGTTTTATTCTCCTTCACAACCGCCGTCAAGGACGAGCATGTGCACATCTGTCTTTGAAACTGTAAGGTTAATAAAGGCTTATTGCCCACATAATTTGATAAGATAGTATCTAAAAAGTGATATTTAGGGCCCGAGCACCGAGGTGCGAAGCCCTGTTGTACTTGGAAGGATTATTTTTTTTTTTCCTGCCTCGTTTGGCCTTTTTTGAGCTGGTTCCCATGGTTCAAAATGAACAAAATTTGGTACACATCAGTCATTGTAACCGCTACTCAGCCACGGAGATTTGGCCCCGGGTAACAATTCTCTGACAGCTTAGCACCGTTTCTTTTAGAAGTTTTTAAGGAAAGCATTGGTAGGGGTGCACTTCCTCCTACTTCATCTCATCTCATCATCTCTAGCCGCTTTATCCTGTTCTACAGGGTCGCAGGCAAGCTGGACCCTATCCCAGCTGACTACGGGCAAAAGGCGGGGTACACCCTGGACAAGTCGACAGGTCATCACAGGGCTGACACATAGACACAGACAACCATTCACACTCACATTCACACCTACGGTCAATTTAGAGCCACCAGTTAACCTAACCTGCATGTCTTTGGACTGTGGGGGAAACCGGAGCGCCCGGAGGAAACCCACGCGGACACGGGGAGAACATGCAAACTCCACACAGAAAGGCCCTCGTCGGCCACGGGGCTCGAACCCAGACCTTCTTGCTGTGAGGCGACAGCGCTAACCACTACACCACCGTGACACCCCCATGTTTGAATAAGTGTATGTGTGTTCATGCAACATGTATTCCTGCCTTTTGATATGTTATATTTGTACTATTTTCAACGAAATATAGGGTTTCCACGATTTGCAAATTTTCGTACTGTTTTTATTAATAGTTTGCACAGCGTCCCAACTTTTTTGGAATTGGGGTTGTATATCTGTTTTTTGCTTTTGTTGTTATGGAAACCAAACAGTACATATTTCCAACACACAGAAAAATCAGTCAAGCTTGGCTGTAATGTACCGGGTTATTTCTGTCCAGAATGTGATGGTAGAGACATTGCCAGAACAGATGCATTATTGTTTCCGGATCTGTCTCACACAATGAACAGTCCACACAAATGTCTCTCTTAAACTTAAGCAGATAGTGCTTGGCAGAATAGTATCTATGAATCAGTTTGAAAGACACCTCCTTTAGTTTGTTTGTAAGGAGGTATCTGTATGGCAACCAATCAGAGCATGTGCCATAAATGTGTGTACTACGTTACACCGCGGGAAAACTGAACTTGGAACATCTCAGGTTTGAATTAAAAAAAAAAGAGTGAAAGTGCGAATACAAATAAATTTCATAGATAATCTATGTATTTGGGCGGCATGGTGGTATAGTGGTTAGCGCTGTCGCCTCACAGCAAGAAGGTCCGGGTTTGAGCCCCATGGCCTGTGAGGGCCTTTCTGTGTGGAGTTTGCATGTTCTCCCCGTGTCCGCGTGGGTTTCCTCCGGGTGCTCCGGTTTCCCCCACAGTCCAAAGACATGCAGGTTAGGTTAACTGGTGACTCTAAATTGACCGTAGGTGTGAATGGTTGTGTGTGTCTATGTGTCAGCCCTGTGATGACCTGGCGACTTGTCCAGGGTGTACCCCGCCTTTCGCCCATAGTCAGCTGGGATAGGCTCCAGCTTGCCTGCGACCCTGTAGAACAGGATAAAGTGGCTAAAGATAATGAGATGAGATCTATGTATTGATTCAACAATATCAAAAGCTGTTGTCAGTAGTATTTCATGTGACCGTGTGTTGATGTTCAAATAAAATGTTTGACGATAATTATATACCTGTGTTTTTCTTAATTCAATTTCATAATCATGTACTGTATACATAGATATTTAGCAAGATAGGTAGATCTTACACGCTCTTAAACCCCCAAAAAAGGAAAAATAAGGCTGTTGCTATTGTTACAGTAAACTGGATATACAAAATAACTGTCGGTCTCTTATATTTAAATATACTTTTTATTTATCGAAGTTCGCTCAACATGGCTCCCAGCAGCATTGAGGAAAAAAAAAACTTGGATAACTGAATGATTTAATATGGAACATGGAAAAAATGTTTGCTTATAACGTTTTGGCAGTGCATAATGACTTCATAATAAACTGTGATCAATTTGTCATTTCAGACATTAGAGGAAAAGTCAATTAATTTGGCATTTTTATGTCGTGATTTCCTACAAGATGTTCCTCTTCACGTTTGACAAATGATGTCCAAATTTGATAGATGAAGAACAAATGCTTGGTTTTCCCACGGCGTGACGTAGTATGCAAAGTTATTTATGGCCAGTGTTCAAGATAACACAATTTTTTTTTTTTTTTGTGTAGCAAAAAATGCTACACAATAGTAATTTTGTGTAGCAATTCCAAAATTGTGAATCCTATCTATCTATCTATCTATCTATCTATCTATCTATCTATCTATCTATCTATCTAATATAAGTATTAAATGTGCGAATGACAGAAAATAAAGACATGAGTCTTATGACAAGTTTACAAAATCAATCAAAGTCCTTCCCACGCCATGTGGCGCATAGGGCGGTTGCCGATCTCTGTTTCCGTAGCCCTCGGCCTCTCGCCTATTACATAGCTAGGGTTACAGTGGGGGGCTGGTCCTGTGGTAACCGCGATGACAAGTTTACAACAATGTTTTATTGCAGTGAGCATTTGTATTATTGTGCTGATATGCAAATGTAATGGTACAACTACTACAGCAAGCTTTAAGACCCATTTTTGGTCATTATACATTACTCATATCCAGCTAGGAATGTCATCTGTTTGAGCCCTCATTTTCATGCTAATTTTGTGATCAAGAGTTCTGAGTAATGTTAAAAAAAGTTTTTAGTGTATTTCTAAATTTCATGCGTAATGCTATTTATGCTTAACAGTTATAATGCCCTAACGAAGTTAAAGGCGAAGTCCGACACTGTAATGGCTTATTTGATACAAAATATTTTTTTAATTTGTGCAAATAAACTTTTTAGACATTCCGTTTCAGATACTGGATTCTGTGTTTTCCGTCTGTTTACCGCAATCGCGGAAAACCATCATCTCCTATATTCTTATTCTTTATTATTATTATTATTATTATTATTATTTATTAATTAATTTATTTATCCATCCGTCCCCCGCTGGACAATTGGCGACTGACTAACCCAGTTACCCAGGGAATGTTAGGAAATAAGGAAAGCTTATAATTTTCTTAGAGAAGTTGGCCAACTTTTTGCATTGCATTTCTGTGCGATACACTCGGGAAACTGATTAGCAGTTCTTCAAAATTGGGTTGCATTTTGCAATGCGATACCAACTATCTTGAACGCTGTTTATGGCACATGCTCTGATTGGTTGACCTTTCTCCAAGGCTACCTGAGGTAGTGTTTTTCTGTCTGTGATCTACCATGCTGTGTCAGGCGAACTATCTGACGTCAGCATGTTGGGCTCCGTCATACCTACCGGTATATGGAACTTAAAAAAAGGTACCCTATGGGTACATGTGCCTACTGCTTATAAATAAAATTGTTTTCTGATACCATGTCCATACAGTGTGTGTGTGTGTATATATATATATATATATATATATATATATATATATATATATATATATATATATATATATATATAAAATATGAATGAGAGAGAGAGAGAGGCAATAGCCACAAAAATGAACAATTTAAAAATCACAGAAGTAAAATATACCAAGTATCTGTATTTTATATTATTCTACTCTTATGGTTTTTGAAACTGAAACCTCCGAACCGAAGCTGACATGCACATGCTGTCGCCATGACCCAAATTATAATTTCCCGGAAAAGGCCCGGCGCTAGAGGTCAGTGGTCTCTTTTTGACAGCTTCCCATAACAACTCAGAAGTGCGTCACATCTACATCACACGTGGGTCCACTGGCCGAAGAAGGCGAGGAAAGGGGGACAAGCTGGAGCATATTTTAAAATACTTCCCTTCTGAAAGCGTTTTCTTTAGCCTAGTCCATTTATATCGACTGGTGAACCGAATTTTATACACTCACTGGCCATTTTATTAGGAACACCTGTATGCATATGTGCAGTGCACGATTGTTACACTAATTCTTACAACATGATGACATAGTGGCTACCAGACTCTATGAGGCAGTAGCCACAAAAAAAAATCTGCACGAGCGCACACTGCAACTCTACAAATGTAAGAATGGGAATGGGTAATTGCACTCTGGAAAGTTTGGCTGCCTCAGGCATTAATGATGGCAAATATCCTGTGTGTGTGTGTGTCTCTCTCTCTCTCTCTCTCTCTCTCTCTCTCTGTGTATTTGTGTATCTGCATGACAATGCATTTGTTTTCTTTCTCGTGTGCGTTAGAACAGATGTGTGTGAGATGTCCTTACTTATTTGTGTGTGACACACTTGCATAAGACCTCTTAGACTGATAACTGTCTTACTACCATGTTTTATCTTCATATGAACATGTGTATGGATGTCTCTGTCACTCCACCAGCAGGATGCGCCTCGTTTCATCTGTGTTTCTGTTGCTTACGTACTTGCCAACTCTACCAATTCATGCAGTGGTCTCCCAATTTTGACAGGTGAATACCGCCTACTGCTTTTAGTTCTAAAAACTACCGCATTACAGAATAATCAGTGAACACTGTTGGAGTCATTCTTCTGAGCTCGCGTCAGCGGTTTTCAGCACGGGGATACAAGGATGTAGCGTCAGATAGTCATTAAGTGAAGCCGTGAGCCAGTGGAATGGTGTGATAATGATGTTCCATCTAAATTGCTCTATCACACCATTCCACTGGCTTTAGTTATGGTTCCAGCCAATCAGTAATGAGGTCACATGTTACAACAAATCGCACCAGTGTTCGTTTATTTAAAAAAAAATCGCTATGCCAAGTTCAAGGCTACTTGGTCGTCAGATCATCCAGCTTCAAAGCATCGAGGCAAGGTGAGAAGCAGCTTTTTGTGAAGTATGTTCATCCAACTTCCTGATCAATTTTCTTCACTCAGGATGTGGGAGAATGCACCATTATACACTTTTTTTTTTTTCTCCCCCCAAATTTTCTGGGGGACCATTCCCCTGGACCCCCCTAGAAGGCCACGACTGCTTCTCGCAATCTAATCTACCACTTTTCATTCTGCGTGTGTGTGTGTGTGTTCACTTATGGCAGAAGGAGAGACATAAAAAGACAGGGGAAGAGTATTCTAAACTTTTTGTGACCAATGATTTTACATTTTATTCTCAGTTCTATGTTAAGTTTTCAAAATGCATTCTTTTAATGTATGATTGTTAATTATTATTTGACTTTTATTTTATAGATCTTTGTTGAACAGTGTGCTAAACAGTGTTTACAGTAAACAGTTTTACTCCATCTAATATTCACCGAAGCAAAGTCAGTGCACTTCAGTTCCCTTTTCCTTTAATGAGTCGTATATCAGCATCCCTCCTGATACTGTTACAGGTAGAAGGTATCAATTTAGTTTTTCAAATTTACATGGCAAAAACAGAATAATGCTGCATTGTTTTATTATAGCAGCTTAAATAAAATGTTGTGCATTGAACTTGTCAGGGTTTGGTTTTAATTGGTTTGTATGAGCTACAGGACCGTGCCACTAGAAATTTTGGGCCCTGTGAAAGAATATACCGGTAATATCAGCATTACTTGCTTGCTTCTGGCAATTATTTGGCAACATACTAGCTTATATACTCACAGTGTAACCTCGTATTAACACTCGGATTTTAAAATAATTTATTTAAATAATAAACATCTAATGACCTGGCGACTTGTCCAGGGTGTACCCCGCCTTTCGCCCGTAGTCAGCTGGGATAGGCTCCAGCTTGCCTGCGACCCTGTAGAAGGATAAAGCGGCTAGAGATAATGAGATGAGATGAGATAAACATCTATTTATTCGTTCTGTGGTGTTAAATATGGTCTGAAAAATGTGCTGTGAAGTCTGGGAATTTGAGTTTGGAAAAAGTATGGAATTTTGAATTGGACAATGTGTAGGAACCCTGGAGTGTGACTTACATCCACGTTGGAATGTATTTGCTTTTTAAAGACAGTCGTTATACACGAGACTGCTTCATAAACTACACAAGCTTAAAATGCTATGATCCTTTGCAAAGAAGTCATTGATTTGCAAAGTTTTTGGCAAGAAACGATTGCTGATTGTGAAGGTAAATGTGGTGTTACATGACACAATGCTGTTCTACCTTGATGTGCAAAATCTGATCCAAATAAAGTCTTTATTTGGAAATAAAAATTGTTTTCCACATAAACCATTCTCAAAGAACATCAGGAAAAACCATTGACACCATGTGTTCTCTGTGAGGAAAAGGGAAAGATTTTGGCAGCACATTATGATTGTATGGCAGGTCTTGGAGAAAATTGCAGTCACGTTGCTTCCCTCCTTTAGGAGACAGAAGCTGGTACAAAATGCCGCAGTTCCTTGACTGTCATGGATAAAAAAGCATATTGGGTTTTACCAGCTGCTGTTCTGAATGTTTCTTACACCAGAATAAAGGATATTGACTTCTTTAAATCCGGTGATGCCACTCCAAAAAGCACTTGTAATCCTACTCCATCTGCTGCAAAACTAAATTCATTTCTTACATCCTTAAAGAGTTGACCACCCAAGCCTGCTGCATCAAATAAATAATATGCATCCATTATCTGTAGCCGCTTATCCTGTTCTACAGGGTCGCAGGCAAGCTGGAGCCTATCCCAGCTGACTATGGGTGAGAGGTGGGGTACACCCTGGACAAGTCGCCAGGTCATCACAGGGCTGACACATAGAGACAAGCAACCATTCACACTCGCATTCACACCTACGGTCAATTTAGAGCCACCAATTAACCTAACCTGCATGTCTTTGGGGGAAACCAGAGCACCCGGAGGAAACCCATGCAGACACAGGGAGAGCATGCAAACTCCACACAGAAAGGCCCCTGTCAGCCACTGGGCTCGAACCCAGAACCTTCTTGCTGTGAGGCGACAGCGCTAACCACTACACCACCATGCCACCCCAAATAAATAATAAATATACTAAATTCTAACTTGCTTAATATAAAATGGTCACTGCAGACTCGTATTAGGTTCAGGCTTTTAGTGCAATCGTCACTCGAGGTCTTCTCGTTGTATGCGACGTAACCGCGTTTCTAGTCGTGTTTTTTAATACAAAACACGCAGTTTCTGATCATATCTTTGAGCAGGAACTGAAGGTAAGCAATAAAAGCTTTTTTAACCCGTATTTTATCGGTTAGAACACTGCACAAAAATTAACCATATATTCATATAAATTGCTTCAACTGTCATTGTTGGTGACTGTTTGTCCTCTGAGTTTATCCTTGACAACGGTTGTCAAGGAGGGTGAAACTGGTCTTATTATTTCTGGTCTTCAGCTATACCTACTTTTTGTTGTAACATGGCAGGCTTTTTTTAACAACCCTTTTTTGTTTTGTTTGTTTGTTTTGGCAATAACCTTCCAGCTTATTCTTTTATTGTAGGTATACACACACCTACTTTTTATACAACCCAAAATCATAAAAAGTTGGGATGGTATGTTGAAGAAACAATGATTTGTAAATAATCTTTGACCTGTATTACACCCAAAACAATACAACAGCACATTATTTGATGTTTTTACCTCATGAATTTTTGTTTTTTTCAAAATAAACACATTTCAGTTTTGATTCTTGCAACACATTTCAAAAAAAGTTGGGACGGTAAAGCATTTACTACTTTGCAATGGTGCCATTCCTTCTCACAACACTTAAAGTATGTTTCGGGACTGAAAACACCAAGTAATGAAGTGTTTCAGGTGTTATTTGGTCCCATTCTTCCTGCAAGCAGGTCTTAAGGTGTGTAACAGTACGAGGTCATCATTATCACATTTTTTTGTTTCAAAATTCACCACGTTCTCTGTTGGGGACAGATGGGACAGGCACCCTCTTCTTCCACAGCCATGTCTTTGTAATGTGTGCAGAATGTGGTTTTGCATCGTCTTGTTGAAATCTCCCCGGAAAAGATGTCATCTTGAAGGCAACATATGTTGCTTCAAAACTTCAATGTACTTTTCTGCATTAATGCTCCCATCACAGAAGTGTAAGTTACCTTTGCCAAGGGCACTGACACAACCCCATACCATGACAGACCTTGACTTTTGGACTTGTTAACGGTAACAGTCTGGATGGTCATTGTGGTCTTTGGTCTAGAGCACACGGTGTCAGTTTTTTCCAAAATAGACCTGGAATACTGATTCATCTGACCACAACACAGATTTCTACTGTGTGAAGGTCCATCCCAGGTGCACAGTTAACGTAAGGATTCCTTTTTGCACAGTAAAGTTTTAACTGGCATTTGTAGATGTAACTCTGTATTGTAGTGCTTGACAAAAGTTTGCTGAAGTACTCCCAAGCCCATGTGGTTATATCAGCTACAGATGAATGATGGTTCTTATTAAATGTAGTGCCGTCTGAGGGATTGGAGATCATGGGTGTTCAACTTAGGCTTGCGCCCTTGCCCTTTACATACCGAAATTCCTCCAGATTCTTTGAATCAATTGATAGTATGCACCGTAGAGGGTGAAATATCCAAATCCCTTCCTATCTTTCCTTGAGGAGCATTTGTTTTTAAATATTTCAATAATTTTCTCACGCGTTTGTTGACAAACTGGAGATCCTCTGCCCATCTTTGCGCCTCACAGACTAGGCCTTTCCTGGATACTGATTTTGTACCAAATCATGATTACAATCTTCTCTTGACATTGTGTTACAAATCACATCATTATTTAATTGTTTTAACTTATTATAAACCTTAAATTGTCCCCGTCCAAACTTTTTTTTTGGAATGTGTTGCAGGTCTGAAATGCAGGAATGGATGTATATTAATAAATGAAATAAAGTTGACCAGACAAAACATGAAATATCTTGGGTTCATCCTTTCTGCAATGAAATGCATCCATCCATCCATCCATAACCCCTTTCCTGTGCAGGGTCGCAGGGAAGCTGGAGCCTATCCCAGCTGACTATGGGCAAGAGGCAGGGTACACCCTGGACAGGATGCCAGATCATCGCAGGGTTGACACATAGACAAACAACCCTTCACATTCACACCTATGGTCAATTTAGAGCCACCAATTAACCTAACCTGCATGTCTTTGGACTGTGGGGGAAACCGGAGCACCCAGAGGAAACCTTCGCAGACACGGGGAGAACATGCAAACTCCGCACAGAAAGGCCCTCGTTGGCCACTGGGCTCGAACCCAGAACCTTCTTGCTGTGAGGCCACAGTGCTAACCACTACACCACCGTGCGGCTCCCAATGAAATAAAAGCCAAAGTAAATTTAGAAATCACTGCTTTCTATTTTTATTAGAATTTTCCATAGCATCCCAAATTTTTCTGATTTGGGGTTGTAGTATTAAACCTTAACTAGGCTTCTATAGGCTTGCTCCTAACAATCTCACTTTACTTGTACAGTGACAGTAAAGGTATATGATATCGAGAAATCGCTGTCTGACTCCCAAATAGTTACTTTGTCCCTATATAGGTGCACTATAGAGGGGATAAAATATGGTTTCAGCATTCAGTTCAAAGCGGTTAAGTTAACATGGGGCAGCCTTGGGCTGAAGTGCCCTTGGGCAAGTGTGTTCACTGTTTCAGATGGGCTAAATGCAGAGGACAAATTTCACTATGCTTGAGTGTGCAGGTGACAAATAAAGGCTTCTTCTATGTAGAGCCCCTATGGATTTCATAAACTTGAAAGGCATTATATCTAAATACACTCTGGGTATAACTGTTTTGAGCCTATGTTTGTAACCTTGTTTATGGAAAATTGCTGAATTCTTATGTTCAGGAAGGTTATAGCTTAAGTGTTTAAAGATCTGATGACACGTTTTTGACATCTTTGGCGATGTTTTATAACATAAAAAGTAATTCCCGATGATCCATATATTAATTCACGAAGGCGCCTATTTTACAAGTTATGATAAAAAACGCGGCTATTTGGGCAAATTTGACGGGGCTGCAGCACCCAGGAGACGAAAGAGGAGGAGGAGGAGCTATATGATGTCAGCGAAAGAATCTTCCTCCTCACTTACCAGTTTGTTGTTGATGCGACAGGTGTTCAGTTTGTCATTATTAGTATTATTATTATACATTTATTTATATATATATAATATAGTTATTATGCCTTTGCGTTGTGTTGCCGGCTTTTGCTCCAAAACCCACAAGGATGGGGTAAGTTTATTCAAGTTTCCCAGAGATCCCGAGCTGCATGCGAAGTGGGTGAAGCAAGTCAGGCGCACTCGTGACAAGTGGGAGCCCTCACCAACATCCGTCCTGTGCTGTGAACACTTTGATTTGGATTGTTTTGACACCCTTCCCAGCTTAAAAGAATCTCTTGGGTGTGCAGTTCAGCACAAATGTGTGTTACTACCATCAGCAGTGCCTACAGTATTCTGGAGGGGGTCTACTAGTAGCTACGCCGGATCCAGCAGTCGCCTGGATATTTTGCTTCATTCAAGGATAAAACTAAGAAGCCATAAACTAGAAGACGTGCCTGCCAATATTATCCTAAATGTATCACGGATCAGGCATAGTCATAAGCTTATTATGTTAGCCGTTTGCATGCTCCATTAGGAACTATGTATTCAGTGTAGCATACGGCTTACGTGATATAAGCAGTGTTTACACATGCAAGACAACAATACACAATATTAAAATATTGATTCCGTAACATTTTGAACAAATACAGGTTGACCTACCAATCCTTGTTATCCAACCTTGTGGTGTTCGTCAATGCTGGGCTGTCTGCCTGTCCGCTGTCCATCTCGGAGTCGCTCTTAGATTGGTGCACAGTAACAGGTTCAAACCTGTACGGTTGGATGCACCCGTGTTCGTCATCACTAGATTCTTCCGATCTATCCCACTCACAACACAATTCTAGACTCCCAGAAGAGGAAGAGCTAGCACTAGAGAGTTCACCGGCGTTTTCATGCGCCATTTCCATTGAGTAGAACCAGAGTAGAACGGCCAGTGAACCGCAGCGTGTTCTTCCGCTGACATCACAGCATGACCACGAGCCACGGACCCAGTTTTCTTGCGCTGTGCAATTAAAAGTTGGATATTTGCGTAACAACAGCTTCTTTTCACGTAATTATAACAGAAATCTAATATGTTTGCCATGTTGTATAGTTTATTTAAGAAATTGCATAGAGTCATGTTCGTGTCATCAGATCTTTAAGTGTGTGTGTAATTCCTCTTTTGCAGGGGTAAATCATTACAGGTGGTCTGAAGATGAAGCTTGCAATACTTGGAGCTACAGGACTGACTGGGAAGCAGCTGGTAAACCAAGCGCTCAAGCAGGGCCACGTTATAACAGCCGTAGTGAGGAATCCTTCCAAACTGACAATAAACCATGAGAACCTTAAGGTAAATGAGGACATAAAGAATGGTTTCAAATGCCCAATCTAAGATTAAATGAGTAGTTTAAAAAATTATTTAGAGTCCTGACATCTGCTTTTGCTTCCCTCTTTCTGGCCCAAGCTCCAGACTATGTGTGCCTGAGGTTTTCAAAGATATAAAACATGGCTGTTGGGGTACTATATTTTATAATTGAGTTATTTTCAGTATAGTGTATTTGCTTTGTGATGATCATGTGCACACACAGCAAAATCATAGGATTTACATTGCTATAAAAATATAAAATGGTTTCAGAGAACGACTGCTCTGTCAACGCCTTACTGTTTAAAAACCTCAATAGGTGGTGGAAGGAAATATCTTCTCTGAAGACAGTCTGAAGCCACACTTCACAGGACATGATGCTGTTATGTCTTGTCTTGGGTTCCCACCATCTTTTTTCTCTGGAGTCACCGGCTACACTCGGTCTATGACAGCAACTCTCAATGCAATGCGAGAGGTCAAAGTGAATCGAATCATTGCCATGACATCATGGTATACAGATCGTAAGTGCTGGCCTCAAGCATGCATTTTAATTATAGAAGTATCTTAAAGAAGATATGCAGAACCTTTTTTTTTTTTAATGCCTCTGCCACCGTAAGATGCAGGAGGCATTATGTTTTCGGGTTGTCCGTCTGTGCGTGCGTGCGTCCGTCCGTCCCGAAACCTTGTGAACGCGATATCTCAAGGGCTAATGAAAGGAATTTCACCAAACTTTCACCATTTGTGCGCTTTGGGACAAACATGAACTGATTTAGATTTTGAGATCAAAAGGTCGAAGGTCAAGGTCACTGCGAGGTCAAATGTCTGTCCGAAAACTTTGTGAACACAATATCGCCAAGGCTGATACAAGTAATTTCACCAGGTCAAGATTACTGTGAGGTCAAACGTCCATCCCCAAATCACAACTTAATAAGGCGTGTAGTTTACCGGGCAGAGGCATCCCCATCGACGCCATTGGCGTCGAGTTCTATCTAGTTAAATACATTTCTGAGTGGATGGTATCTCCATCCTTGACTCTTGTATGCTGCATAATTGGGAATAAAAATATATTTTTGAGAGTTAAAATTGACCGCAAAGTTGGCATTCGAGCTGCCCCACTGAGCCAGCCAGCCCTGAGTGGGTGACATCACAGCAGGATGGTGCTATAGACCAAAGCCAGACTCGGCAGGCGAGAGTGGTTGCAATGGCCTCTTCATTCGGATTTATTGGAGATTCTTTGGATTCCTCAGATAGTAATACATCTGACTGTGATAATCCTGAAATTGGAGTGTGTGTGTACATGCTACTGCTATACACATAGAACAATATCAGTTCGAACCATTTAGAATTTTCTATATTTCTGCATAAATATGACCCAAAAAATCATCAGATTTTCACACAAGTCCTAAAAGTAGATAAAGAGAACCCACTTAAACAAATGAGACAAAAAATATTATATTTGGTCATTTACTGAAAGCAAAGGTTGACATACTTTTGCCACTCACAGATATGTAAAATTGGATCATTTTCCTCAATAAATAAATGACCAAGTATAATATTTTTGTCTCATTTGTTTAACTGGGTTCTCTTTATCTATTTTTAGGACTTGTGTGAAAATTTGATGTTTTAGGTCATATTTACATAGAAAGTTCTAAAGGGTTCACAAACTTTCAAGCACCACTGTATGGTACATCAATACTGATATTGGTATCGATTCCATACTAATTTACTTGCACTAATGCTCCAAATCAACATCAGTAATAAATGATACTATGTGAGCCTAGAGTACATTGCCACGCTAATGAGCAAATGATGTGAAATGACAGAGAGCTGGATGTATTTCATGATTATTTATCAAAGCAGACTGCAAACTGTGCTCTGTGAAAAAATCACAAACTACAGCATGATCCTACAATCCAAGTAAAACATCTTAGGGTGTCTAAACAATTTAATAAAGAGCAGTACCAGTATGTGTGGTCATTAAAAATGAATGCAAGGTAGTGTGAATTGTTTGCATAAAAAAAGGAATTCACAAGCATGGACTAAGTGGGTTCTCTTTATTTACTTTTAGGACTTGTGTGAAAATCTGATGATGTTTTAGGTCATATTTATGCAGAAATATAGAAAATACTAAAGGGTTCACAAACTTTCAAGTACCACTGTATTCATCTAAATGCAGGTAAACAATGAGTGGTGTTGTTTTTGTTATGTAACCAAATGAGAATCGCATCTTACCCGTCGGTGTTCTCGCTTCTTGAAGGCCGATCTTGTGGCCGATTGTTTTGAAACAATCTGACTTTCAGTTCTTCATTCATTCGCTTCTTCCATGTAAGGGCGATATATTGCTGCCGAGGCAAGCATATCCAGCTGGGGGGAAGCATATCCAGCGGAGAAATCTGAGGACTGGTCCACTCATTCTCCATTTTCTCCATACTGAGTATGACACCATTACTGTTCAGTTCACACTCCGGGGGAACTGGTGCAACTGAAATTAGTTTCCTTTTCTTGTAGTTTTCTTTTCCTTTAATTGTTGGTACTGCACCCTCTTTCAGTACAGGCTTATAGCCAACGCTCCTCAACAGATCAGAGGTTTCGTACGAGTCTTCAGTAAAGTGTGCAGAGCAGAGGAGAGACCACTTCGTAGGCACCCAATCCGTGAACTTCTTGCAAAACGTGTCCAAATCTTTGCAGTTTGAACATTCTTGGGCCATGAATGCAATGTAAATTCACCTTCTGTCATGTTGCTGCACCCACCAGCAACACATCTGCGTGGCATAGTGATAAATTGGCTCAAAATGGAAGCTGGAAGTTGCAGTTAGCTCTGTGTTTTAGTATAGCGGAAATGCCAATGAGACCAATAGACTTCCTGCTGTGATGTTACAGATGTCAAGGTCATTCACTCAGACCGCTACCTGTATGAATCACTTTAATCGGAAAAATTATTATATTAGATTTATTCTTAATGCTTAAAGCTATTCTTATGCCATTCTTGAGGTCTAAAGGCATTGATGAACAAAAAGTGAGGCCATGGTTCTGCGTATCTCCTTTAAAGGTTTGCTCATTCAAACCTTTGGTCATTCAAACCTTTTATTTGATTAATGTATGTTGTGTGCCCTATTTATTTCAAAACAAGCACATTTATTTTTCTGCAACTGAACTAAATACTACTGCTGTTGTAATGCAGTGCATAATCCTCATAAAAGTGATGTGATATATTTGAAGTTATCTGCTTTTCGCAGCTAATTCAGGGACCAGAGCTTCATTTTGTATCCGCTTCATGCTCTTGCCAGTAATTCGGAATATTCTAAGCAATATGTATGAGATGGAGAAGCTTTTGGAGAAGACTGAGGACATTGACTGGACTGTAGTCAGGCCGCCTGGGCTGCAGAATACTCCAGTTACAGGTGGGCTAGTGAAAATGAGCTGCTTCTATTTTATTGTGCTCTGTATTTTAGTTGGAGGTCTTTTACTGGGAGATAAAATATTATAGCAGGTCGATTATTAATCATAAAACCTGTGTTCTGTAAAATAGCAGTGTTTCAAACAGGGTGGAGCTAAGGCTTAGCCTGGAGTGGTAATGGCCACTCCTGAAATATCCTTGACCACTCCAAAAGTGGTCGATGGTGGTGGTGGTTGTTTAAATTGAATTTTGGGTGACAAGCAAAATTCAGTAATGGTTTTCAGCAATCATGCAATTCCTGGAATCTTGTTCATAAATGAACCTCTCTGTTTATTTACACATCTTATTTACAAAGAAAAGGAAACCGAGCTCAAGTTGAAGGGGATACAAGGGGATGACATCTCATTCATAAATAGATGGATGGATAGATAAAAATTCAATCCATATTTAAGATTTTTGTCATGGAACAAACAAGTCCTACCAATTGATGGCTTTTGAATTTAAAATTTTATGATCCATATGTGCTATAAGAGAAGAAAATTATCCGTGTTCTCTGAGTGGGAAGGATGATATTCTCTATCCCTGTCCATCATGGCAACATCAATCAATCATGAGCATCTGTGAACTCATGAATACAAGATTGCAGTTAACGCTTTCCTCTGAGGCTACGTTTACATTAGACCGTATCTGTCTTGTTTTCTTCGCGGATGCACTGTCCGTTTACATTAAAATGCCTGGAAACGCCGGGAAACGGGAATCCGCCAGCGTCCACGTATTCAATCCAGATCATGTCAGCTCCGGTGCTGTGTAAACATTCAGAATACGCGGATACGCTGTGCTGAGCTCTAGCTGGCGTCTCATTGGACAACGTCACTGTGACATCCACCTTCCTGATTTGCTGGCGTTGGTCATGTGACGCGACTGCTGAAAAACGGCGCGGACTTCCGCCTTGTATCACCTTTCATTAAAGAGTATAAAAGTATGAAAATACTGCAAATACTGATGCAAATACTGCCCATTGTGTAGTTATGATTGTCTTTAGGCTTGCCATCCTTCCACTTGCAAGTGGTAAGTGATGTGCGCTGGGATCACACACACAGCGGCTCAGTCCCGAATCACAGCTTGTTCACTTCACTCGCGTGCTCTGTGAGCTGCGCAAGGCCGGAGTGCGCACCCTCCAGAGGGCACTCGCTGTTCAGGGCGGAGTGATTTGGAGCGCAGGATGCCTGCGGAGCCGAGCGTATCCGTGTATTGGTGTTGCTGTGTGCACGCAAATCGTGTATTGGTGTTGCTGTGTGCACACTAATCGTTTTAAAAACATTAATCTGATGATCCGCTGATATGGTCTAATGTAAACATGGGCTCAGTTGTTTAGAAGTTACCCTGGGGTCCTTTGTGACCTTGCCGACTATTACACACTTTGCTCTTGGAGTAATCTTTGTTGGTCGACCACTCCTGGGGAGGGTAACAATGGTCTTGAATTTCCTCCATTTGTACATAATCTGTCTGACTGTGGATAATTTGGTGGAGTCCAAACTCTTTAGAGATGGTTTTGTAACCTTTTCCAGCCTAATGAGCATCAACAACGCTTTTTCTGAGGTCCTCAGAAATCTCCTTTGTTCGTGCCATGATACACTTCCACAAACATGCGTTGTGAAGATCAGACTTTGATAGATCCCTGTTCTTTAAATAAAACAGGGTGCCCACTCACACCTGATTGTCATCCCATTGATTGAAAACACCTGACTTTAATTTCACCTTCAAATTAACTGCTAATCCTAGAGGTTCACATACTTTTGCTACTCACAGATATGTAATATTGGATCATTTTCCTCAATAAACAAATGACCAAGTATAATATTTTTGTCTCATTTGTTTAACTGGGTTCTCTTTATCTACTTTTCGGACTTGTGTGAAAATCTGATGATGTTTTAGGTCATATTTATGCAGAAATATAGAAAATTC